>NW_005871050.1:28730460-28805414 GCF_000147115.1 Myotis lucifugus | reverse complement strand
CAGTGGGTCCCCCACCCTGATCCAGGACACCCTTCAGGGCAAACCAGCCAGCCACCACCCATGCACCAGGCCTCTATCCTATATAATAAAAGGGTAATATGCAAATTGACCCTAACAGCAGAACGACTGGGAATGACTGGTCACTATGACACACTGACCACCAGGAGGCAGACGCTCAATGCAGGAGCTGCCCCCTCATGGTCAGTGCGCTCTCACAGGGGGAGTTCTGTTCAGCCACAAGTCAGGCTGATGGCTGCCAGCACAGCAGTGATGGCAGGAGCCTCTCCCGCCTCCTCAGTGCTAAAGATGTCTGACTGCAGCTTAGACCTGCTCCCCGCTGGCAAGTGGACATCCCCCAAGGGCTCTCAGGCTGCCAGAGGGATGTCTGACTGCCAGCTTAGGCCCGATCCCCTGGGGAGTGGGCCTAAGCCAGCAGGTGGACATCCCCCGAGGGGTCCCATGCTGGGAGAGGGCACAGGCCGGGCTGAGGGACCCCCCTGAGTGCACAAATTTTTGTGTACCGGGCCTCTAGTAGTAAATATAAATGGCTTAAATACACAAATTAAATAAAAGATAATTATGATAGAGATATACAGGGAGGATTCCAACATGGCAGCCAGCAGGACCAGAGTGAGGGAGAGAGTGTGAGTGAGGGAGTGAGAAGGCGAGTGTGTGAACCTGCACGTGTGTGTGTGTGTGTGTGTGTGTGTGTGACAGTCCAATTGTACAGGAGTCTCGGGGTCAGGCGGTTCTGGCTCTTTTGGGCAAAGAGATGTTGCTACCTCCACAGTCATGCCCAGGGCGCTGCTCTGGCCCCAAGACCTCCCCATCTTGAAAGGTTTACAAGGTCCTCCTTTAGAGGAGGCTGTGGAGAGCAGCAGTGGCTATGTGCTCAGTCTTACACCACCCAGACTAGCACAAAGCCCAGGTGCAAACCCACGGGCACCCCACCCCAGACCCATGCACACTGAGCCCAAAACATTGTGCGTGCCCTGCGCAGACACTGCCTGGACTCTGTGCCTACAGTTAACACCAGTGGGACCCCATACTCCTGTAGCTGACATCTGTGTGACTCCATGCACCCGCAGCTGACACCTGCAGGGCCCTGAGCTACTGCCAGAAGTAGCTGCTGCTATCACCACAGCCACTCCCTGGGTGCACCTCTAGCTTGGCGAGCACACCATCTTGAAGGGGTTACAAGGTCCTCCTTGGGAGGAGGCTGCGGGGAGTGGCAGCGGCTAGGCGCCAAGCCTCGCCACGACCTGGACTCATTGCAGCCTTGGCCCAAACCCACGTGCACCCTGCCACCATCCCCATGCAACCACATAGGTCACAAACCAGACCCTGCATGAATGCTGTAGGCACTGGCGGGACCTTCATGTGCCTGGCATGCACCCAGCCTGACCTGTGTGTCCAATGGGGACCCAGCCTGGATTCTGTGCCACCACAGTGTGACCACCACTGACGTGGCAGGACTCTCGCCCCTGCTGTATACTCACCCACTGATACTGTTACTGTGCTGCCACTGCCGCCCTAAAGCCTAGCTGCTCAGTCCACCACCAGGGCAGGGAACAAGAACTGCGCTGAAGGCCGGGAGGTGGGTGTAGCCCAGGGGTGGGCAAACTTTTTGACTCGAGGGCCACAATGGGTTCTTAAACTGGACCGGAGGGCCGGAACAAAAGCATGGATGGAGTGTTTGTGTGAACTAATATAAATTCAAAGTAACATCATTACATAAAAGGGTACGGTCTTTTTTTTTTTTTTTTTAGTTTTATTCATTTCAAACGGGCCAGATCCGGCCCGCGGGCCGTAGTTTGCCCACGGTTGGATGTAGCCTCTCCTGACATGGACCTATTAGAACTGAGGACCTGTGGAGACTAAAGAGACTGCAGATCTGTAGGTGAGGTGGGAGGGCCTGGGACTGAGAGAGGAGGCCCCTAGGGCACTGACTGTGGAAACAGCGGAGTGGGTGCAGCAGTGGAAATCTGGGGCTGAAGTCCCTGGATAGAGTAGCACTAGCACAACCTCAATCAGGTTGTCCAGGGCCATAGTGTAGCCTGGGGAGCTCCTCTTGACCAGTGAGTGGGAAGGGCCACACAGTGGAGCTCAGAGCCAGCCTATACTGGAGGGGTCTGAAGGACACACCCAACATTGAATCTGGGAGAACCTTTATTCCTTGGAGAAACATGTACTGGTGAGAAAGGGGACTGGACAGTAGAACCAGGAAGGAGGGTCAGCCCTGCCCAAATGGAATGCAGGAGGTGCCTTCTTTATCACTGTCAAAACAACTGTTCTGACCTGACCTGCAGTGACCAAATGCAAGGGGGAACAGCTTAGGGTGGGAAATCTGTGCCCCTGTAGGTGGCAAAGAGGAAGTGCCAGCAAACCAGGCACAGTTGAGGCATTAGAAAAAGAGGAAGTGCCCCACCCACCCCTCCTAATAGCTACTGCACCACCCCCAAAACGATTCTGATCAAACCATCCTGGGTAAGACCAACCTACCCCTGCAGAGCCCAACTCCATGGAGGAAGGGAGAAAAGCTCAGAATAGGGACAATCAAGGCATGAGACTCAAGGCAGATCCAGCCTGTAGGCTAAAGAGGCGCCACCCACTGGACTACTAGGGGCTTCAACCTATCGGACCTCAATCAGGTTGTCCAGGGCCAGAAAGGGATAGTGACTCACACTGGCCTGTATAGAGAAACTCCTAGGAGGCCCAGGATAGACACACCAAGGGACAAGACTCAGCAACATCAGAGCAAAATCCAGTGAGCTCCACAAACACCAGACCCAAAGGTTTTAGAATGTGTGAATGTGTGCAGTTTTGTTCTTTTGTGTGTGTGTGTGTGTGTGTGTGTGTGTGTGTGTGTGTGTGGCTTTTTTGTTTTTGTTATTATTTGTTTGTATTCCCTCCCTTATTTCCTGTTTTCTCTTTTTTCTTGCGTATCTCTAATTTCTCTCTTTCCTTTGATTCTATTCTACCTTTGTCTCTTTTTATTATGAATTTTTTTCTTATTTTGTTTTCTCTTTTTTTCTGTTTTACTTTTTCCATCTATATCTGAATACATCCATTATTTCTACATTTTAAATTCATTACTATTATTTCATTTACTTTGTTTTCTTTTTTCTTCCTATACTAGTTCTATTAACTTCCTCCTTGCTTCAATATAGCCATTTCTGCTGCTTTCTTCTTTCTCCATTTTTATTTATATCCCCTCTAACTCTTTCGTGGTGTGTCTTTTAGTAATCTTTTTATTTTTTCTTTTCTTTGCTTTCTTTTTCCTTCTTAGTTTTCCTGTTGCTGTTGCATTGTGTAGCTTGATTTTCGTGGTGTTTTTTGTTGGGTCCTGTTATGTCTTGTTCTGTTATATCAGCACCTGTATAACAGCTGGGATAATGATATTGGTGTTGAGCCTCACTGGCAGCAAGTTGTAGGGGAGATCCCTCCCATGAATGGGACATTAACAATGAAGTCCAAATTACAACAGGAAAGCCCAAATAGCACACACGAGGGGCATTCCTAGAGCATCCAGCTCAGGAGATCAAAGCGACTGCACCACTGGACCCTTCAAGACCTTTCTACATAAGGTCATCCCACAAAGACTGGGAAGCATAACAGTACTATCTAATACAAAAGAGCAAATACAAAAAGACAGCTAAAATTGTGAGACAAAGAAACAACCCCCAAATGAAATAAAAGAAGGAATCCCCAGAAAAAGAACTAAATGAAATGGAGGCAAACAACCTATCACACATAGAGTTCAAAGCAATAGCTATAAAGGTGCTTAAGGAGCTTAGTGCAAATTACAAAGAACTCAATGAGAACTATAGCAGCATGAAAAAGGAAAAAGAAACCATGAACCAGAACCAGACAGAAATGAAGAATAACATATTTGACATCAATAACACATTAGAAGGGCCCTAAGTGGTTGGGCTTAGTGGATAGAGAATTGGTCCTGGGTTTGATTCTGGTCAAGGGCACAGGCCCAGGTTTCGGGTTCAATCCCCAGTGGTGGGCGTGCAGGAGGAAGCCAATCAATGATTCTCATTGATGTTTCTCTCTCTCTCCCTCTCCCTTCCTCTCTGAAATCAATAAAAAAATATATATTTAAAAAAGAACATGCCGAAACCGGTTTGGCTCAGTGGATAGAGCATTGGCCTGCGGACTGAAAGGTCCCAGGTTTGATTCCGGTCAAGGGCATGTACCTGGGTTGCAGGCACAATCCCCAGTAGGAGATGTGCAGGAGGCAGCTGATTGATGTTTCTCTCTCATCAATGTTTCTAACTCTCTATCTCTCTCCCTTCCTCTCTGCAAAAAATCAATAAAATATATTTTAAAAAAATAAAATAAAAAAGAACACACTAGAAGAATTAAAAGTAGATTGGGTGAGGCAGAGGATTGAATCAGTAATTTGTAAGACAAGGTAGAAATAAATACCCACTTAGAGAAGCAAATAGAAAAAAAATTAAAAAGCAGGAAGATAGAATAAGGCAGCTCTGGGACAACATGAAACATAACAACATTCACATTATAGGAATACCAGAAGGGAAAGAAGGAGAGCAAGGAACAGAGAAACTGTTTAAAGAAATGACAGAAAACTTCCCCAATGTGGTGAAAGAAAATGTCACACAAGTTCAGGAGGCACAGAGCATCCCAATCAAGATGAACCCAAAGAGATCTACACCTAGACATGTCATAATTAAAATGTCCCAAGCATTAAAGACCAAGGTTTTCATTTAAAATTGAAGGTGAAATAAAAAGCTTTCCAGACAAAACAAGTGTAAAGAGTACATTACCACCAAACTAGCAATGCAAGAAATGTTAAAGGGACTGCTTCAAGAAGAGAGGAGATCATAGGCATAAAGACAATAAAAATGGCAATATATAAATACTTACCAAAAATAACCTTACATTAAATTGATTAAATGGTCCAGTCAAAAGACACAGGGTGACTGAATGGATAAGAAAACATGACCCATATACCTGCTGTCTACAAGAGATCAACCTCAGAACCAAAGATACAGAGAATGAGAGGTAAGGGATGGAAAAAAAAATTCCATGAAAATGAAAAGGGAAAAAAAAACTGGGGTAGCAATATTCATATCACACAAAACAGACTTTAAAACAAAGGCCATAACAAGAGACAAAGAAGACCACTACATACTACTAAAGGGATCGATCCAACAAGAGGATATAACCATGGTAAACACCCAATATAGGAGCACCTAAATATATTTTTAAAAATTCCTAGGGAACTTTAAGGGACATATCAACAGCAACACAGTAATAGTAGGGGATTTTAACACCCCACTAACTTCACTGGATAGATCTTCCAGACAAAAAGTTAACGAGGAAATAGAGACTCTAAATGACACACTGGCCCTAACCGGTTTGGCTCAGTGGATAGAGCATCGGCCTGTGGACTCAAGGGTCCCGGGTTCAATTCCGGTCAAGGGCATGTACCTTGGTTGTGGGCACATCCCCAGTGGGGAGTGTGCAGGAGGCAGCTGATCGATGTTTCTCCCTCATCGATGTTTCTAACTCTCTATCCCTCTCCCTTCCTCTCTGTAAAAAATCAATAAAATACATTAAAAAAAAAAAATAAATAAATGACACACTGGATCAGATGGATTTAAATGATGGTTATAGAACATTTGACCCCAAAGCTGCAGAATATACATTCTTCTCAAGTGTACATGAATCATTTTCAAAGATAGACCACTTGTTAGGATGCAAAACAGGTGTCTACAAGTTTAAAAAAATTGAAATCATGTCAAGCATCTTCTTAGATCACAATGGCATGAAACTAGAAACCAACTACAATAAAAAAACTCAAAAACCTCAAATACATGGAGGCTATATAGCATATTATTAAACAATGAATGGGTTACCAATGAGATCAAGAAAGAAATTAAAAACTTCCTGAAAACAAATGAAAATGAACACACAACAACCCAAAACATATAGGACATAGTGAAAGCAGTCTTGAGAGGGAAGTTCATAGCATTACAGGCCTAACTCAAGAAACAAGAAAAAGCACTAATAAACTATCTAAACCTACAACTCAATGAATTAGAAAGAGAACAGGAAGGCAAGCCCAGAGGAAGTAGAAGGAAGGAAATAATAAAGATCAGAGCAGAAATAAATGACGTAGCGTCTAAAAAAAGTACAAAAAAATCAATGAATCCAAGAGCTGATTCTTTGAAAAGATGATAAACAAGATTGATGAACCACTAGTCAGACTCATCAAGAAACAAAGAGAGAGAACCCAAATAAATAAAATCAGAGATGAAAGAGGTGATATAACAGTGGACACAACAGAAATACAAAGGATTGTAAGCAAATACTATGAACAACTACGTATATGCCAATAAACTGTACAACCTAGGTGAAATGGACAAATTTCTAGAAACATACAATCTTCCAAAACTCAATCAGGAAGAATCAGAAAACCTGAATAGGTTAATAACAACTGAGGAAATAGAAGCAGTAATTTGAAAACTCCCAGCAAACAAAAGCTCTGGTCCAGATGGCTTCACAAGGGAGTTATACTATACTTTCAAAGAACAACTAACACCTACCTCCTCAAACTATTCCAAAGAATCCAAGAGGAAGGAACACTTCCAAGCTCTTTTTACGGAGCCAGAATTATCCTAATTCCAAAACCAGATAAGACAGGTCAGAGAAAGAAAATTACAGGCCACTATCCCTGATGAACTCAGATGCCAAAACCCTCAACAAAATATTAGCAAATCAGATCCAGCAATAAATTAAAAAGATCATACACCATGATCATGTGGGATTTATTCCGGGGATGCAAGGCTAGTACAATGTTCACAAATCAATAAATGTGATACATCACATAAACAAAATGAAAGATAAAATAACATGATCGTATCAATAGATGCAGAAAAAGCATTGATAAAATCCAGCACCTTTTTTGATAAAAACTCTCAGTAAAATAGGAACAGAGGGAACATACCTCAAGATAATAGAGGCCATATATTACAAACCTAAAGAAAACATAATATTCAATGGGCAAAAACTAAAAGCGTTTCCCTTAAGAACAGGAGCAATATAAGTATGTCCACTTTCACCACTCCTATTAAACATAGTACTGGAAGTCCTAACCATAGAAATCAGACAAGAAGAGGTAAAAAGCATCCAAATTGGAAAGGGGGAAGTAAAACTCTCATTATTCACAGATGACATGATTTTGTAGATAGAAAACCCTAAAGACTCCACCAGGAAATTACTAGACTTAATAAATGAATTTGGCAAAGTAGCAGTATACAAAATCAACATCCAGAAATGGATGGCATTTTTATACACCAATAATGAACTCTTAGAAAGAGAAATTAAAAAGAAAAAAAACATTTACTGTTGTAACAACAACAACAACAACAAAATAAGATACTTAGGAATAAACCTAACAAGGAGGTAAAAGATATGTACTTGGAAAACTATAGAACATTGAAACAAGAAATACAGGAAGATGCAAACAAATGGAAGCATATACCATGTTCATGAATTGGAAGAATTAACATCATTAAAATGTCTATACTACCTAAAGCAATCTATAGATTCAATGCAATCCCTATTAAAATATCAATGGCATACTTCACACAACTAGAACAAATACTCCAAAAATTTATATGGAACCATAAAAGAACCCAAATAGCCACAGCAATCTTGAGAAAGAATAACAAAGTTGGAAGGATTATAATACCAGATATCAAACTTACAAAGCCATTATAACCAAAATAGCCTGTACTGGCACAAGAACAGGCATAGACCAATGGATCAGAATGGAGATCCCAGAAATTGACCCACACCATCATGGTTAATTAATATTTGACAAAGGAGGCAAGAACATACAATGGAGTAAAGACAGTCTCTTCAACAAATTGTGTTGGGAAAACTGGACAGACACATGCAAAAAGATTAAAATAGACCACCAACTTACACCATATACAAGAATAAACTCAAAATGTATAAAAGGCTTAAATGTAAGGCATGAAACCATAAAAATCTTAGAGAAAAAAATAGGCAATAAAGTCTCAGACATCTCACGTAGCAGAATTTTTGCCAATACATCTCCTAGGGCTAGAGAAACAAAGGAAACAATAAAGAAATGGGACTACATAAAAATAAAAAAGCTTCTGTACAGCAAAAGAAACCACCATCAAAATGAAAAGGGAACCCACTGTATGGTAGAACATATTTGCCAATGATATATCTGATAAGGGTTAATCTCCAAAATATATATAAACTACTCATATAACTCAACAAAATGAAGACAAACAATCCAATTAAAAAAATGGGCAGAGGAACTCAATAGGCATTTCTCCAAAGAGGACATATAAATGGCAAGAGACATGAAAAAATTTTCAAAGTCACTAATCATCAGAGAAATACATATTAAAACCACAATGAAATATCACCTCATACCTGTCAGAATGGCTATCATAAAAAAATCAACAATCAAGTGCTGGCAAGGATGTGGAGAAAAGGGAACCCTAGTAAACTGCTGGTGGTAATGCAGATTGGTGCAGCCACTTTGGAAAACAGTATGGAGTTTCCTCAAAAAATTTAAAATGGGACTTCTGTTTAACCCAGCAATTCCACTCCTGGGAATATGTCCTAAAAACCCTGAAACACCAATCATAAAGAATATATGCCACCCCTATGTTTATAGCAGCATTATTTATAATAGCTAAGATTTGGAAACAGCCCAAGTGTCCATCAGTAGTTGAATGGATAAAAAACTGTGGTACATTTTCACAATTGAATACTATGCAGCTGTAAAAAAAAAAAAAAAGATCTCTTACCCTCTGAGACAGCAAAGATGGACCTGGAGACTCCTATGCTACATGAAAAAAAGCCAATCTGAGATAGACAAATATCACATGATCTCACTTATTTGTGGAACCTAATGAACAAAATGAATTGACCAACAAAATAAGACCTGAAGCATGAAGTCATGGAACAGACTAACATACCTCAAGGTGGGGATTGGGGGGATGAGAAGAGATAAACTAAAGAACTTATATACTTTTATGCATAACCCATGGACACAGGCAATAGGTTGGTGAAAACCTGGGAGAGTGGTAGGGGCTCAGAGGAGGGGGAGTTAAGGGGGAGAAAATAGGAGACATCTGTAATACTATCAACAATAAAATACACACACACACATATAATACAAAAATAATGAGAGAGGCAGTTTAGAGTTAAAAGATGGAAACATTTATCATGCAATGTTAACCAAAAAATGTAGGAATGGATAAACTTCAGGGTGAAGAAAATTACCAAAGACAGAGAGGGTTGTTACATAATGATATTACATAAAGGATTCCCCAAGAAATCTTAGTACCAAACAACAGAGCTTCAAAATATGTGATCAGCCCTAGCTGCTTTGGCTCAGTGGATAGAGCGTCGGCCTGTGGACCAAAGGGTCCCAAGTTCGATTCCAGTCAAGGACACATACCTCGGTTGCAGGTTCCTCCCAGCCCAGGCCCTAGTTGGGGTACTTGTAGGAGGCAACCAATCACTGCGTTTCTCTCACATTGATATTTCTGTCTTTCCCCTCTCTCTTCCACTTCTCTAAAAATCAATGGGAAAATATCCTCGGGTGAGGTATATATATATTCACACTGAAAGTGAAAATAGAAAAATCCACTATTTTTAGACTACAACACCACTCTCTTACCAACTGATAGAACATCTAGACCAGTGGTTCCCAACGTGGGGCACACGCCCCACAGGAGAGCAATTTGATTTTTAAGGGTAAAGTTCGAGAATGAGTTATTAACAGTGAATTTTTTGCATTTCCTATGGTTCTAGGGGCTTCATATACAGTATATAAATATATATTGTGGCATATTTATGCATTTCAGTTGTCCATGTTTTGAAATTTTGCTATTTTTTCATATCATTTCATATTATTTTTTAAACAATTTGTTAGTGATTGCTTCCTCAGTACTTTAATTGTCCTTTTGTTCTGTTATTTTTCTCTTTCATGGATTCCATGTTCTTTGGAAGCTTGTTTAGACCAGGTTAATGGCCTTTTAGGCTTCCTCTACATGAATAGAAGTTCACTTTTTGCATAGTAAGAATTATATGTCACATGGGGGGGGGCATCAGGATTTTAGAGATGCTTAGGTGTGGCATGGCCAAAAAAAGGTTGGGAACCACCGATCTAGACAGTAAATCAGCAAAAGCATAGAAGAACTTAGTGAAACCATTAATCATCAGAATCCAATTGACATTTATAGAATACAACTAATAAAGCAAAATACACATGCTTTTCAAGTGTCCGTGGAACATATACCAAGATAGACCTTATCCTGGGCCACAAAACAAGCCTCAAATAATTAAAAGAATAAAAATAATATAGAGTGTGGTCTCCAACTACAATAGAATCAAACTAGAAATCAGTAACAGAAAATAACAGGAAAATCTCTAAACATTTGTAAATTAAGCACATCTAAATAACCCATGGATAAAAGAGGAATTCTCAAGGGAAATTTAAAAAAATACAATGAATTGAATGAAAATGAAAATATATCATATCAAAATTTGTGCGATATAGTTAAAGTAGTGCTAGCAGGGAAACTTCATAGCAGTAAATGTACACATTAGAAATGAAGATGGATGTACAGCATGGTGACTATATTTAACAATTCTGTATTATATATTTGAAAATTGCTAAGAAAGTAGATCCTAAATTCTCATCACAAGAACAAAATTTATAACTATGTGTGATGATGATGTTACACTTATTGTGGTGATCATTTCACAATATATACAAATAATGAATCGTTATGTTTTTTAAAAATATATTTTATTGACTTTTTACAGAGAGGAAGGGAGAGAGATAGTTAGAAACATCGATGAGAGAGAAACATCGATCAGCTGCCTCCTGCACACCCCCTGCTGGTGATGTACCTGCCCTTGACCGGAATCAAACCTGGGACCCTTCAGTCCGCAGGCTGACGCTCCATCCACTGAGCCAAACCAGCTAGGGTGAATTGTTATGTTTTATACCTGAAACTAATATAATGTTATGTGTCAATTATATCTCAATGAAAATTTTAAAAAAGTTTCCAATCAATAATCTAAGCTCACACCTGAAGAACCTAATAAAAGAGCAGAATAAATCCAAAGCGAGCAGAAGAATGAAAATAATAAAGAGCAGAAATAAATGAAATGGGAAACATAAACAATAGAAAAAAATCAGTGAGACAAAGAGTTGATTCTTGGGGGGAAAATCAATAAAACTAACTAACCCCTAGTAAGAGAAAAAGAGAGAAGATACAAATTACCAGTAACAGGAATGAAACAGGATATCACAACACACCAGACATCAAAAGAATACTATGCCTACAATTTAATAATTTAGAAGAAATTGACAAACTCCTCAAAAAACACAAACTACCACAACTCACTAATACAACATAGATAATTTGAGTAGCCCTATAACTAGGAAAGGATCTATTCTCTACCCATGAGTCCCAAGAAAGGATGCTGGGTTCTCTGTAATACCTATAATAATCAAAAGTTTGTTTTGTTGTATATTGATGTGTAACGGTAAAACTTCAAAAGTCACAGGTCAGTTAAATTAATACTCCTAGAAACAAATCTCCAGGTCCAGATGCTTTCACTGGAGAATTTTACCAAATGCTTAAAGAATTTCTTTCAGAAAATAAAAGAGGACAAACACAAACTTATTTTATGAAGCCAGTATTATATCCTAACCAAAACCAAAGATAATATAAAAAATAAAACTTTCAGAACATTTTCCTCTTTAAACATGAGTGCAAGAATCCTTAAAATATAAGCAAATATAACTCAGCACTTTTAAGAGGATTATATACCATGATCAAGTGAAATTTATACCAGGATGCAAAGTAAGTATAATATTTGGAAATCAGTCAATGTAGTCCACATGATCATCAACCAATGAAGAAAAAGCATTTTTAAAAAATATGTTTTTATTGATTTTTTTTCTTTTAGAGAGAGAGAAGAAGGGAGAGGGAGAGATAGAAACATCGATCCATAGTCTGCCTCCTGTACGCCCCCTGCTGGGGATTGAGTCCAACATCGGGCATGTGCCCTGACCTGGAATTCAACCAGCCTTACCTGGAATGCAACTGGAGACCTCCTGGTACATGGGTCCATGCTCAATGAGCCACACCAGCTGGGCAAGAAAAAGCATTTTAGAAAATTCAACACCTAGTCAAGGTAAAAAAAAAAAATTCTTAGAAAAATATGAATAGAGGGGAACATAAACTTTATAAAGAGCATGTATAAGAAATTACAGCTAACACCATACTTAATGGTGAGAAACTAGATGTTTTTCCCTAAGATTGGGAAAAAGCATTGATGCTTGCTCTCATCACTCTTATCCAACATAGTACTGGGAGGTGGAGGGGGAAATACATCTAGATTGGAAAGAAAAAAAACTGTCCCTATTTTCAGGTGACTATGTTGAAAGTCCTAAGAAATCTCCAAAAATACTCCTAGAATAAGTGAGTTCATCAAAGTCACAGGATACAAGATAAACATACACAATAAATTATATTTTTACATACTAGCAATAAACAAGTGAACACTGAAATGAAAAATACAGTAACATTTACAATCACTTTTTAAAAAAGAGGAAAAAAGACTTAGGTGTAAATCTAACAACAGGAAAAGATTCCAGTTGAACAACACTTCTGTCTTTTTTTTAATAGATGAAAAGACATTTTATTATTATTTTACTATATAACATAGAAGTGAATATATCTGATTACATTTTCTCAAATGAAAAATGAGAAACAGGATAGCATTTTACTGGAAACCTCAATATCATATGTCTTTTGATGTGTATGATTCTGTCCACGAGGATACCAACAGTGCTGAGTAGTAAAGAACATTTTGCTAAGTTGTTCTATCATGGGTCCTTACTCAAAGTGTTCATCTTTTTCTTGTAATCTGGTTTTCAGTATTTGATTCTGTGTTTTTTCATAATTATGCACAGGATCTGGCCAAGGGATAGGTTTGGTGTGTTCATATGGAATATCCAAAGAAGGATGGTAGCAAACTATCGTCCTGCCATCAGATGTCAAAGCAAGTTCTACTTTGCAATTATAGTCATCTGGAAGAGAAGAGTGTGTGGATTTCTGACAAACACAATATAAAGCTCCATTTTGGATTGGAAATAAATGTTTCAAGATAGTTCTGTTTGATATCACCCATTTCACTGCTGATACGGCCATGGTGAAGCAAGATGCTTATCAGGTGGTATGGAAAAAGATTTGAAGAGAAAATGCTTTTAAAATTTGCTTCTAGGCATACCTATTTTCATGCCTTGACAGCTGCTCACCTCAAGCACACCATCATGCCTCCAGCCAGGTCCTAGGAGACCAACACTTCTGTCTTTTGTAAAAACATGGAAACATACAATAGTGTGGTGAAGGCCTGGGGGGCGCGGGGATTGGTGCAGGGTGGAAGGGGTCAATGGGGAAAAAAGGGAACATATGTAATACTTTCAACAATAATGATACATTTTAAAAATAAAATGTTTGTGAGGAAAAAAAACATTTTCCAAATCCTTGGGTAAAAAGGCCCATATAATACATAGCTATGTTTGGATATTGTTTTTTTTTCTGACTAAAAATGACATTAACAGACAGGATATACAGATGGCAAATAAGCACAGAAAAAAAATGTTCAATATCATTAGAACTTAAGGAAATACAAGTAAAAATCACAATATGTGATCATTATTTGCAAGAATGGCTAAAATGAAAAACTAGTTCTAATACCAAATGATAGTGAAGATACAGAGAAATTGGATCACACATACTTTCCGAGGGGTATGTAAAATGGTACAACCACTCTGGAAAACAGCTTGGCAGTTTCTTTATAAGACTGAATATGCAATTAGCAAATGACCCAGCAATTGCACTCCTGAGCATTTATCTCAGAGAAATAAAGACTTATGTTCACACACACAAAAAAACCTGTACACAAATGTTTGCAGCAGTTTTATTTTTAATAGCCAAAAAGTGGAAACCATATCCAGCCATGGGAAAATTGTTAACACAAACTATGTACATCCATACTATGGAATAATACTATGCAGCAATAAAACAAACAATTGATAAACACAACAATCTGGATGAATCTCTAAATTATGCTGAGTGAAAAAAAAGTTATCCCCCAAAGATTACATACTGTATGATTCCATTTATACAGAATTTTTTAAATGACAAAATTATAGTAATGGAAAACATATTAATGTTTGCCAGGGTTAAATGGGGATGGGAACAAAGAGAGATGGGTGTTGCTATGAAAGGGCAAAATGGGGAATCCTTGTGGTGACAGAACTATTCTATATCTTTGCTATCAATATCAATATCCTGGGTGAGATATTGCACTATAGTTATGCAAGATGTTACCACTAGTAAATAATGGGAAAAGGCTTTCTTTATTATTTCTTACAAGTGCATGAATACCTACAATTATGTCAAAATAAAAGGCTTAATTTAAAATAAAATATGTATCTGACTGGCTTATTTCACTTAGCATAATGCTCTCCAGGTCTACCTATGCTGTCACAAAGGGTAAGATATCCTTCTTTTTTAAGGCTGCATAGTATTCCATTGTGCAAACATAACACCACTTTTTTATCCACTCATCTATTGATGGACAATTAGGCTACTTCCAAATCTTGGCTATTGTAAATAATGCAACAATGAACATAGGGGTACATATATTCTTTGAATTAGTGTTTCTGATTTCTTTGGATATATTCCCAGAAGTGGAATTGCTGGGTCATAAGACAGTTCCATAAGTCAGTCATAGAAATACAAGTACCATATGATTTCACTCATATGTGGAATCTAATGAACAAAATAAACTAGCAAAATAGTAACAGACTCATAGATACAGAACACACTGACAGCTGTCAGAGAGGGGCTGGGTGAAAAAGGTGAAGGGATTAAACAAAAAAAGGAACCTCATAGACACCAAAAACAGTATGGTGTTTACCAGAGATGGTAGAAGAGGGAAGGGGGTATAGAAGGGATAAATCATGATGGAAGGACAGTTGACTTGGGGTGATGAACATATAATACAATATACAGGTGATATATTACAGAATTGTACACCTGAAATCTATATAATTTTATTAACATGTCATCCCAATAAATTCAATAAAAAAATAAAATTAAAATATTTTAATATCTATAAAACTCTTACAAAAGTAAAAAGCAAACCAATTGGGAAAAATACTCTTATATCAATGACAAAAGCATAAGCACTGTATTAGAAAACTGAGCAAAAGACAGAGAATTTTCTCTATCTTTCTCACATACACACAAAACACTCAAATACAATTAATCAATGAATAATTTGAAATGTCAGCTTCACTAGTAATTAAAAATATGTAAATGAAGATGATGCTGATAGTATTTTCTGAACTACCAAAGCTTAAACAACAAACACAAAAAAATATTCAATGTGCCCTAGCCAGTTTGGCTCAGTGGATAGAGCGTTGGCCAGGTTTGATTCTGGTCAAGGGCACATGCCTAGGTTGCAGGCTCCATCCCTAGTGGAGGGTGTGCAGGAGGCAGCTGATCAATGATTCTCTCTCATCACTGATGTTTCTATCTCTCTCTCCCTTTCCCTTCCTCTCTGAAATCAATAAAAATATTCTATATAATAAAGAGGCAATATGCAAATTAACCTTCATGCCCTCACAAGATGGCTGCCTACAACCAGGCCAGCAGGGGGGTTAGTGAGGTACAACCAAATGACTGAACAAGCAGGCTTCGTGGGGCGACCAGGCTGGCAGGGGGGGTTAGTGAGGGACGACCAAACAACTGAACAGGAGGCTGCATAGGGTGACCAGGCCAGCAGGGGGGGCAGTTGGGGGTGACCAGGCCAGCAGGGCAGGCAGTTAGGGGCGACCAGGCCGTCAGGTTGGGGCAGTTAGGTGTGATCAGGCTGGCATGCAGAGGCAGTGAGGGGCGATCAGGCAGGCAGGGGGGGCATTTAGGGACAACCAGGCAGGCAGGCAGGTGAGCAATTAGGAGCCAGCAGTCCAGGATTGTGAGATGTCCAACTGCCAGTTTAGGCCTGATCTCCGATGGGTCCCAGATTGGAGAGGGTGCAGGCTGGGCTGAGGGGACCCCCCCTTCATGCACAAATTTCGTGAACCGGGCCTCTATATAACATTGCAGGGGAATGTACACCTTTATAAAAACAATAAGATAGGTAACATTTATTAAGTGCCTGTCACATGTCAGGCAAGGTTCTAAGCATTCTACCTATATTAATTTATTAAATCCTTTCAACCACCCTGTGCTCAGTACTTACAAAGGGACAAACCAAATATTGAAAAGTTAAAGCAATTTGCCCACGGTCATAGAACTAGTAAAATAGAGCCAAGAGTCAAACATTTATTTCCTAGTTGTTGTTGTTTTTTTAATATATTTTATTGATTTTTTTACAGAGAGGAAGGGAGAGGGATAGAGAGTTAGAAACATCGATGGGAGAGAAACATTGATCAGCTACCTCCTGCACACCCCCCTCTGGGGATGTGCCCCCAACCAAGATACATGCCCTTGACCGGAATCGAACCTGGGACCCTTCAGTCCCCAGACCGACGCTCTATCCACTGAGCCAAACTGGTCAGGGCCCTAGCTGTTTTTTTTAAATCACAGATATGTATTACAGTAAAACCTTGTGTCTTGAACGTCTCCCATCTCAAACAATTCATTTCTCCAACAAGTTGCTCATGGAAAAAAATGTCTTGGTTGTGGAACAAAACTTGGGTTCTTGACCAGATAAGGAGTGGTTCTCAGGCCACAAACAATGGAGAGAATTCGAGAGCATGTTAACATCTCAGGAAATTGTGCTGTGAATATTTTTGTGGGATTTTTTGTTGTTGCTTTTGTTGCTGACCAACTGGACAATTAACACAATTTTACAACATAAAGTGGCCATCAAAAGTGCTGATATTGCTAAGAGTGTGAAAGTGCTCACAAAACAATGATCACAGGCAATTGAGGTAGAAAAGCTGTTGCTGATGTGGATAAAGAAAAACAGCCAGTGATAGCATTTCGGAGGCAATGATACATGAAAAATCAAGATGCTGCATGCTGACCTCCTGAAAGACACCTAAGGAACAAGTGCTGAAAGTGATTTAAGGCTAGCAGGGGGTGGTTTGATAAATTTAAGAAGTGTTTGTTTATATATTAAACAGTACATTAGACATATACTGTATATAAGAAAGGTTAAAAAGGAATCATTTGGGGGTCTGGAATGGATTAATTCAATTTACACTATTTCTAATGGGAAAAAATGATTCGGGGTTTTTGAACAAATCACATCTCAAACTGCCGTCGGGAACAAACTAAGTTCGAGAACCGGGTTCCATAGTATTTCTATCATCGAAAATTCATTTGCACACAATTAAAATGGTGCACCCCTAAGATAGAGACCAAATATTCTAGCATCATAATTATTTAAATGCTCCATCTTGCCATATTAAGCCATCAAAATTAGTATTATTAGCACTACTACAAATTGTAAATATGTTATTTCTATATTATCCATAATCTAAAAAATATATTTCCTTTGTGTTTATTTCTAAAAGTTCTGAAATCATTATGATGAATATCTAATTTAATAAAATAACTATAAAGTAAAATGTATTACTATCTCAATATTATTTCCCAAGTTCTAAAATATCTGAGACATCTATAATAAAACCAAGTTTGTATGTCTTATAAACCAGAACTCTTTATTAACCGCATTTTGCTTTGGCAAGATCTTAAATATCTTCTGATTAATGTTCAATAGAGGATAAATTAATTTTACTGAATACTAATTCTTTGTTTTTCTTTGTTTTCCCCCCCCCCCCCGAATCCTAATTATTTGGGCACTGATAACCCATGCACATGTAAGATGTATCTACTAGCCAAACTACCCTCCCCAACCATGCCATATAACTGACTCATTATTATTTTAACATTCTCTAAAATTTTATACTACTCCAAAGGTATTCTTTCCTATGTTATTTTACCTTCTGATAAATTTCATTTCAGAAGTTTTATTTTTAAAAAGGAAAACAGAACATATCATCAGATAGTGAATAAGAATGTATTTGCTAAATACAACCATTAAATGACTGAATAAAACATTTCAATATTACTCTATTATTACTAAATGCCAATCTGTCCAGACCTGTGGTCAGCAAACTGCGGCTCGCGAGCCACATGCAGCTCTTTGGCCCCTTGAGTGTGGCTCTTCCTAAGCCTTAGGAGTACCCTAATTAAGTTAATAACAATGTACCTACCTATATAGTTTTAAGTTTAAAAAATTTGGCTCTCAAAAGAAATTTCAATCGTTGTACTGTTGATATTTGGCTCTGTTGACTAATGAGTTTGCTGACCACTGGTCTAGACTACTGGTTCTCAGAAGACTGTAACTTTTCCCAAAACAAGCATTCCTTGGTCCCTAATCTAAAAGTGCAAAACCAGAACCAGCAGTTTGGACTTAATTTCTATCACATTTATCAATGACACTAACCTCCAACAAGAGAAGTGAGTCATACTCGGATTTGAAGCAATGAAACGAGAATCTCAAAATCAATCTTGAATACTGTGCTTCTCCATTAGAGAGCAAAGTTCGAACCTAGACTGTCTGCCAAGATTGAAAGGAGCAATTGGTTGTACAGCAATTGTTCCACGATGCCTCAGTGGCAGGAATGAGGGATAATCCTGCAAATGCTGTTGCTTGAGCTTTCTTCCCTGTAGAGAAACTGGTGCTCCCAGTCTGAGGTGCACTTCCCCCATTAGTGAGAAACCTGTGGTAGTTCCAGACTGAGTAGCAGAGGTGATATCAGAGCCAAAAGCAAAAAGAGTGAATGCTGTTACCAGGTGTGATGGGGCAATGCTTGCTTCAGCATTAGTAAGGGTGCTGGTACCCAGTCCAAAAGCCCCTGTAATCACTGTAGGTTGTATTCAAGCAGTATTGCCAAAGTTTGATTTTGGTACACTTTTTTTAAAATATATATATTTATTGATTTTTTTACAGAGAGGAAGGGAGAGGAATAGAGAGTTAGAAACATCGATCAGCTGCCTCCTGCACACCCCCTACTGGGGATGTGCCCGCAACCAAGGTACATACCCTTAACCGGAATCAAACCTGGGACCTTTCAGTCCGCAGGCCAACGCTCTATCCATTGAGCCAAACCAGTCAGGGCGGTACACTTTTTTTTTAAGTAGACACATTAAGTGGCAGCAAAGTTACATAGCTCCTGTCAAATTATGTTTTAAATTTTAACAGTTTACATCCATCACCATTTAACCTCCTACACCATCCTCCACCTCCTCTCACCCCCTCTCCATGCCAACCACCCTCCCCCCCCCAGCAAATACCACACTGTTGTCCAGGATGGAGACTTGACTTGGGGTAGTGAACACACAATACAGGGTACAGATGATGTGTTGTAAAACTGCACCTGAACCTGTATAATTTTGTTAACCAGTGTCACCCCAATAAATTCAATAAAAAGGAAAAAATAAATACTAACAGGTCACAAAAATGCTGTTCTATATTATTTCCTCTCAATATAGAACAAAAGATAACCAGATATTAAAACTTTAAGTTATTAGATAGCTAAAAGAATAGGTGAGAATTACAGAAAGAATACTCCAGCTTTCATCAGGCTATCAGGTACTAATGAAAGAAATGGCTGGGTCCAACTAGATTCACATAGAAAGATATTAAAAGAGTGCTCCCTTTAAAATTTTGAGATGCAGGAGGGAAGAATGCATAGTCAAGGTCATTATAATGATAAATAGATAAAGATCTCTCTAGAGAAAGACACTTAATAAGCCAGCAGCCTAATTCCAAGATGATATATGTCCAAAATTCAGTGAGTACTTCTCCTATGGCTCACATAAAATGAAGGGAGACCACAAATCAAAATTCAATGTGCCTTGTGCCTCAAATCTAAGATGGCTTCAATTTATAAGACTGTATTGGAAATGAGTGGCATAATTCCAAATTGTTGACTTAGAAATAACATGCCATCTCTTTACCCTTTCTGTACTCTAAACTGAAAGTTTGTCTTTGAAAGGCGACTAGAGCTGTATCCACCAAAAGAATCAAAGGGTAGCCCTAGCTGGTTTGGCTCAGTGGATAGAGCATCAGCCTGTGAACTCAAGGGTCCCAGGTTCGATTCCAGTCAAGGGCATGTACCTTGGCTGCAGGCACATCGCCAGTGGGGGGTGTGCAGGAGGCAGTTGATCGATGCTTCTAACTCTATCCCTCTCCCTTCCTCTCTGTAAAAAATCAATAAAATATATTTTTAAAAAAGAATCAAAGGGTACTGGTCTTATCCTAGGAAAATCTAGTTGCTACTGGGGCAGAAGTTGATGTAACTGGTGTTCCAAAGCTGAATCTTGTAGTCTGGCACTGTGTACTGAATGACAACAGGCCATTAGAAGATGTACTTGTAACTGGTCGGGATGGAATCCCAAAATTAAACCCTGCTATACCAGGTGTGGAGGAGGTAAACCTGTAGCTGAAGTGGTGGTTGTTCCCTTCGTGGAATCAAGTGAACCCACCTGTAAGGGTATCAGTTCCTCCAAAATTAAACCTGTTCACGACCCCAAACCCTAAATGGGGGTAAGAGAGGAATGGAAGAAAAATTGTTTAGAGATCTCAATTAGACCTCTAAGATGGTGGATCAAGACACATTGGAATCACTCTCTTATACTCCAAACTCCTAGAAATAACAGTTTAAAAGCACTTAATAAAAATATTTTGCAAACGCCTAGCTGGCGTGGCTCAGTGGTTGAGCATTGACCTCTGAACCAGAAGGTCACGGTTCGATTCCCGGTCAGGGCACATGCCTGGATTGTGGGCTTGATCCCCAGTGGGGGCGTGCGGGAGACAGCCGATCGATGATTCTCTCTCATCATTGATGTTTCTATCTCTCTCTCTCTCCCTTCCTCTCTGAAATCAATAAAAATATTTAAAAAATATTTTGTAAAAATACAAAGCAGAGTTTTTGAAGAAAGAATATCATTTGTTAGGTGCCAGAAAGAAAGGGCATTTATGTCAATCAACAGAATTGAAGCTATTCTGTCCAAGGGGGTGACTTGAATGAGGTGTGTGCCTTAATCAATAGAAATATGCTAAGTTGTGTGCACCATTTGAAGCCATAGGGTAAAGCCATAGGTTCCTCAATTAGCAGAGACCTAGTGAAGCTTAAATCTGGGAAACATCTATAGGACAATGGAAAAAGCAATGGAAACATGCAGGAATCCCAAACTGGTACAGAAAATATACATAGGTGGCTCCATTTACCTTTGAGGAGTGGAAACTTCAAGCTAAGATGCGAACATAAAAATTGGTTAGAAGCTGATGAAACCTTCAGGGCCCAGGTAAGTATCCCACTTCCTAGATCACACATGGTCATAAAAAGCCCCAGAAGATTAACTCATACACAAGAATTACAAAACATCTAAGTAAGTGGTATATAGACCCCCAAAAGAATTCTTATCCAAGGAGTTAGAAATAATAAAGCAATATGTATGGCACATTAAAATATATGTTTAATATGTTCAAAGAGCTCAAGAAAGAAAAACCATCCTTAAAGCAAACAAGTGAATGTGAAAAAGAACCAAGAAGAAGTCCAAGAAATGGATATCAGTATTAGAAATAAAAATGCTCAAGTGATAGATTTAAATAGTAGACTAGATACACTTTTAAAGAGAAAAAATTGAATAAATTATAAGAGAGAACAGAAGAAATCTGCCAAAACACAAGATGGACAAAATGATAGAAAGAAGAGAGAAATTAAGAGATAAGGCTAAAACAAAAGGTAAACTTCAATATATATCCATAATGAATGTCAGAAGGAAAAAATAGAATGGCAGAAACATTATTCAATGAATTAATAAGGGAGTTTACTAGAACTGAAGAAAAATGAGTCCTCACATTAAAAAAGCCACTAGTGCAAGAAGGCAACCCCTCCCCACCACTATATACACATGCATACCTTTTATATACAATATATTGAAACCCTAGAATATTAAGTACAGAGAAAAAAATCTGAATATTACCAGAGGGAAAAAAACCATCCTATCTAATAAAGAGGGAATATGCAAATTGACTGTCACATTATCACAAAGATGGCAGTGCCCACAGCCACAAGATGGCGGCGCCCAGTTCCCTCAGCCCCGCCAGATTCCCCCAGTCCTTTCATCCCTGCCGTGGGGGTGGCAGGTGCACAGTGTGGTCAGACCCGCCCTCAGCCCCCAGCCACCCAGGGCCAGCCTAAGGTGCAGGCAAGCCTCGGATGGTGGCTACCCAGCCGCCTAGGGCCAGCCTGAAGCACAGGCAAGTCTCGGATGTCAGCTGCCCAGCCACCTAGGGCCAGCCCAAGGCGCAGGCAAGCCTCGGATGTTGACTGCCCAGCCAATGCCCGAGGCGCAGGCAAGGCTCGGATGGCGGCTGCCCAGCCAACGCCCGAGGCGCAGACAAGCCTCAGATGGTGCCTGTCCAGCCACCCAGGGCTGCCCAAGGCTCAGGTAACCAGGGCAGGCTGAGGCTTGCACTGCCGGCACTGGCAGCAGCAGAGGTGTGATGGGGCATTGCCTTCCCCTGATCACTGGGTCACCTCCTGCCCCTGAGGGCTCCCAGACTGTGAGAGGGGGCAGATCGGGCTGAGGGAACCCCCCACCAGTGCATGAATTTTCATGCACCAGGCCTCTAGTTTACCTAATAAGGAGTAACAACCAGAATGACAGCAGGCTCTTCATTAGCAAAAATAAATGTTAAAAGATGATGGAATAATATCTTTAAAACGTTAAAAAATCGTTGTATATTTATAATTCTATCCCAATCAAGATTTATACAATGGGATGTGACTAAAGATCAATTTTTACACAATAGCTCTGAAAGGAAATTCTAAGAAATCAGTTTAAAAAAACCCCCACACATTTCTTCCATTTAAGAACCCCATTACTTTAATGCACCAGTAAGAAAAGAAAAAACACCAACCTGTCACAATTCCTTTCTATCACTTAATTTTTTTATACTTTTGAAAGAGCTCTTTTCAATGTAGACATAGATTTTAACCAAACATGCATACATTAAGAAAAAATATTCTGAATCCAATTTTCAACTCAAATTCCTTGAGATTTTCTGTGCCACCAGAAGCATTGTTGATGCAGTATTTCTTCAAAGAAATCGTAAGGGAACTAAAAGCCATTTTCACTATATTTCAAGCCAGCTTTGCAAATGTGTAGACTAGCCTTTTTTCTCCCACTTCAGCATAATCAATAACTAAATCCAATTCACCATCTCCTCCATTTTTGCCTCACAATCATTGGTTTCTAGGACCTAAAGGTGATACCTTGTTAGCTCAGGGATTTTTCACCCAAGCCACCAATTACACAAGTTTTCATTCTAGACATTGCGATATTACAGGAACAATTATGATATCACAACTGTCAGTTGGTCAAAAGGGATTGCAAGATCCATCAGTTATTAAGACTCATTTTAATTTCAGAGATGTTAAAATATGAAAAACCATACCTCTTAAAAATTGAAACAGATTATCTTGAATAAAGTTAGTATGAGGGTATAAGTGAACACCTTCCCAAGGACAATATTTATCTGAACATGTTAGTTGACATACTTGTTAAGTCATATACACATTTTAAAACTTTAAACATGTAAACTCTAAATGGTGATTTCAAGTGTAATAACTCAATCCCGGAAGGCACAAAAAGGGAGACATTCTGGGTATTTCTGTATTTAGTCTAATATTCCCAAAGGTACCACTCTCCTGAGATTATGTTATTATAAATTATCCTATATAATAAAAGCCTAATATGCTGTGTCCAGTCGTCAGGTTGGCTGTTCAACAAATCAAAGTATAATATGCTAATGATGAGAGGCCCAGTGCACAAAATGTGTGCATGGAGGGGGGGATCCCCTAAGCCCAGCCTGCACCTCTCCAATCTGGGATCCCTTTCACAATCCTGGACTGCTGGCTCGTTGCCCCCAACTGCACCCCCTGCCTGCCTGGTCGCCCCTAACTGCCCCCCTGCAGGCCTGGTCGCCTCTCACTGCCTCTGCGTGCCAGCCTGGTTGCCCCTAACTGCCCCCCCTGCTGGCCTGGTCATCCCCAACTGCCACCCCTGCTGGCCTGGCTGCCCCCAACTGCCCCCCTGCCCCATGCAGCCTGCTGTTCAGTCGTTTGGTCGTCCCTCACTAACACCCCTGCCGGCCTGGTCACCCCATGCAGCCTGCTTGTTCAGTCGATTGGTCATCCCTCACTAACCCCCCTGCCGGCCTGGTCGCCCCACGCAGCCTGCTTTTTCAGTTGTTTGGTCATCCCTCACTAACCCCCCTGCCAGCCTGGTTGTAGGCAGCCATCTTGTGAGGGTGTGAGGGTCAATTTGCATATTACCTCTTCAATATATAGGATATGCTCAGGCCACTCAACCAGTTGCTATGACGTGCACTGACCACCAGAGGGCAGAAGTGCTGACTTATAGGTTAGCTTGCTGCTGGGGTCCAGCCAATCGGGACTAAGCAAGATGGGCTAGACATGTCCTGGTCACTCCCCGGCTGGCCAACCTCCCACATCCCTCCCTGGCCCTGATTGTGCACTGGTGGGGTCCCTCAGCCTGACCTGTGCCCTCTTGCAATCTGGGACCCTTGGGGGATGTTGGAGAGCTGGTTTCAGCCCGATCCCACAGGCCAGGCGGAGGGACCCCAGTGGGTGGACGAATTCATGCACTGGGCCTCTAGTTTATATATATAAAAGCCTAAGAAACTGTTCAACTGTTTGACCGGTAGCTATGACATGCACTGACCACCAGAGGGCAGACGCTCAACGCACAGGCATGGAAAGATCGAACAGACTGATGAATCTCAGAGGGAAGGGGGGAGGGAGAGGACGGGAAGAGTTTAATCAAAGATCTTATATGGAGAACCAAGATGGCGGCATAAGGGATACACTTGTACATGCTGCCCCCCAAAACCTCACCAAAACTACAACTAAAAGACAAAACGGCTATCATCCAGAACCATGGGAAAGCTGGCTGAGTGGACGTTCTACAACTAGAAGGAAAGAAAAAAGTGCATTGAGACTGGGTAGGAGGTGCGGAGGCACCAAGAGCAGAGGTACGGAGGCGCATGAAACGGGCTGGCAACTGGGTGTGCTGTTTTTTTTTTTTTTCAATTGGAAGGGAGATACAAGCTTCCGACTACCCTGAACTCCAGTTTCTGGCGAGACTCTGGGGACCCAGACTCCTTCGGGGAGAAACTGAACTGTCTGGCATTGGGTAGGAAAGCAAGGGTGGCTTTCTCGCAGAGCTGCTCGCAGGGATCATTGTTACTGTGGGGGCATGGGACTCAGGGACGCAGAGACTCGAAGGCCCAGAGACAGGGAGACGGGGAGACGGCTGACTGACAGCCATCACTGTTTGCTTCGCCCTGGTGATTCCCTGAGACCCCGCCCCACCCAATTTACAACCCCACCCAAGCTGTGCACAGCAGCTTTTGCATATGAATTGCCTGTCCTTTCGCAGCCTAACCTAGCAAACTGCAGCTGGGTCAGAGAGCTCCAAAACTTCCAAACCCCAAACCAAGAGGAGAAATCTGCAGATCTCGCTGTAGCTACTGCTGGGTGAACTCAAGCAGTGGCTGACTTTGTACCTCCTTGGAGGTCCAGGAGCCAGTGTACCCAGTGGTCTGATACCAGATTTCAACTCCTCACATCCATAAGTGACACACTCAAGAGGCAGACTCAGTGAGCACCAAAGTCCCACTGAAGCAAGTCCTGCCCCATAAGGGTGTCTCCAGCGCAGCAGTTCTTCCACTATAGACACAGCAGGTCCTCACAGCCAATTGGCCTGGAGGTCAATTCCTCCCAGGGATACCAACAGCAATCAAGGCTAACTACAAGACTGTGCACCCAGCCCACAAATGGGTGCACCAAGAGTGTCCACCTCAGGTGATTGGGGAGGCTGAGCCACTGGGTCCAATAGGACACTTACCACACAAAGCCACTCTATCAAAACAGGGAAGCAGCCAAAATGTGGAGACAAAGAAACATGTCACAAATGAAAGAAATGGAAGAAAGCAAACTACTGGATATAGAGTTCAAAACCACAGTTATAAGGTTACTCAAGAATCTTCTACAATCCTCCGAGAAACTTAGTGAGACCTCTGAGGAACTTAGTGAGACCTTCAAGGATCTTAATGAGAATGCCAAAGAAAATGGAAAAGGACCAGTCAGAAATTAAGCATACACTGTCTGAAATAAAGAATAATATACAGAAATTCAACAGTAGACTAGAGGATCCCAAGAATCAAATCAAAGATTTGAAATACGAGGAAGCAAGAAACACCCATCTGGAAAAGCAAAAAGAAAAAAGAATCCAAAAATATGAAGATATTGTAAGGAGCCTCTGGGACAACTTCAAACGTACCAACATCCAAATTATGGGGGTGCCAGAAGAAGAGAGAGAGCAAGATATTGAAAACCTATTAGAAGAAATAATGACAGAAAACTTCCCCTACCTGGTGAAAGAAATAGACTTACAAGTCCAGGAAGTGAAGAGAACCCCAAATAAGAGGAATCCAAAGAGGACCACACCAAGACACATCATAATTAAAATGCCAAGGGCAAAAGACAAAGAGAGAATATTAAAAGCAGAAAGAGAAAAACTGATAGTTACCTACAAGGGAGTACCCATACGACTGTCAGCTGATTTTTTAACAGAAACTATGCAGGCCAGAAGGGAGTGGCAAGAAATATTCAAAGTGATGAATAGCAAGAACCTACAACCAAGATTACTCTACCCAGCAAAGCTATCATTTAGAATTGAAGGTCAGATAAAGAGCTTCACAGACAAGAAAAAGCTAAAGGAGTTCATCACCACCAAACCAGTATTATATGAAATGCTGAAGGATATTCTTTAAGAAGGGGAAGAAGAAGAAAAAGGTAAAGATAAAAATTATGAACAACAAAGTGACAACAAATACATATCTATCAACAAGTGAATCTAAAAATTAAGTCAATTAAAAAATCTGATGAACAGAATAAACTGGTGAATATAATAGAAGCAGGGGCATAGAAAGGGAGTGGACTGAAAATTCTTGGGGGGAAGGGGGTGTGAGGGGTGTGGGAAGAGATTGGACAAAAATCTTACACTTATGGATGAGGACAGTGGCGAGGGTAAGGGCATGGGGTGGGAACCAGGTGGAGGGGAGCTATTGGGGAAAAAAAGAGGAACATCTGTAATAATCTGAACAATAAAGATTTATTTTTTAAAAAAGATCTTATATGCATACTAGAGGCCCAGTGCATGGATTCATGCACCGATGGGGTCCCTTGGCCTGGCCTGCGGGGATCAGGCTGAAACTGGCAGTTCGACATTCCCCGAGGGGTCCCAGATTGCAAGAAGGCACAGGCCAGGCCAAGGGACCCCACCAGTGCACGAATCCATGCCCCGGGCCTCTAGTATTATAATAATAGTATATTGTTGCATATATTATGTAACATATAGTTATATATTATAAACTTATAAAATATTTATATAATATTATAAATGTTGGCAGAAAAACTTAGTATTTTCAAACCATGGATTGATACTGTAGTAGAAATTGACACTTTGAGATTTAGGCATTGTCATCAATGTCATATTGTAAGCCAAAGGAAAGTCTTCTGGTAGCCATCAAAAGGTGGATTTTTCCCCTGTGCCTTTGCATTTATGAACTTTATATTCTTTTGAAAGAATTTAAGAAATTCCCTGTTAAATATAACATGAACCTTTAATTTTTTTAACCATATAAATTTGAGAAAATCACTTTTGGACTAAAAATGCATTTATACTAAGAATTTAAAATTAAAGATTCTGTCCATTCCATCTCATTTAGATCTTAAATCTTTCGTATCCTTATACTTTTTTAAAAAACCTATTTTGCTTAACCATTTCTGACAGAGGTATTTAAAAAGTCTCCTATTTTACCAGGGATTGTCAATTTCTCCTTATAATCCCATTGCTTTTGGCTTTATATATTTCCAGGCTATGTTGTCAGGGGCATAAATTCATGTTTGATAGTCTCTTGGCAGGTTTCCTTCCTTTCATCAGTGTGAAATGTCACTTTTTTACTAAATTTCCTTAAATCACATTTTGTTTGACATTAATATTGCTTCAGCATTTTTCTTTTAGTTGATATGTACCTTGTGTATTGTCTTCCATTTCTTTGTTTTCAACCTTTCTGTGTCATTTTACTAGTATATATGGTTTTGGTAAATAGCAAAGCTGAAATTTTTAAAATCCAATCTAAGATTCTCATAATAAATGAGTTTAATTTATTCACATTTATACTGACTACTTGGTAAATTAGGACTTATTTCTTTCATTTTATTGTTTTTAATTTGCCGTGTTGCATGTGTATCTTTTTCTGAATATTTGGATTGATGGAATTTACTCTATTCTCCTTAGTTTTCCAATGTTTTAAAGCTACATATCCTAATTATATTAATTGATATGAGTTTCTCTTGAACTCTTTCTTTTAAAATAGGAACAAATTCATGTTTTTCTAACAAAGCCTGAAATTAATCAGTATTCCCCTTCTTTTTTAACCAACAGGACCTTAGCACCCTCTAACTCCCCAAATGGAAAACCTATAAACAAATAAAATAAATTTATACTCCCTATACGTGGCTATGAATAGGGATAACTGTCTGTTTTTGTTGAGTTCCAGCAGGTAACCTCTATTTCTCTTCAAAGTGATCTTTCCTTATCCATGCTGTCTGACTATAGGAGCTTAAAGTTGACAAAACTATAGATTTTTATGTTGGCCCCAGCTTACAGTTCTATCTTGGATGCCTTAATGCAAACACACATGTTCAAAGAAAGAAATACTAGATGGTAAAAAGCTTCTGCAGAAAACCCCCTACACCCAAAGAAATCATCAGAGCTCAATGAAAGGGCTCCTGGGAATGGGAAGATAGTTGTTCCCTGCCTGCTTATCCAATCAAAATGTGCCTTACTGAATTAGCTAAACAACTGTATAGAAAGAAAATAATCTTTTTAAGAAAGAAAACAATCGAATGAGTGCCACTGCCATTAATGTTGCTTCACCATTTTTCTTTTGGTGATCAGACTGTGCTAGTCACTTAAATAAATTGGAGTCTCAGTTTCCTCACCTCTAAAATTCTTGCAGTTCAATTAAATAACTAAAATATTTTTAAAATAAGTTTACAGAGGGCCCTCCACATATATTACTTTGTCTAATTTAATTTAATGTAAAACACTGTATGAAAGCTTTCCAAATATAAAGTCAGCATTCTTCTTGCTGTCAATGGAAGATCAACAAATCAGGGATAGATATTTATGTAGTACTCTCTTAGCTGGCCCAGAGAGTGAACATAAAATGGATTTCAAATTACAATTAAAAAAAAATACTACATATCTCATCAGCATGCAAATTATCTTATCTGTGTACTACTTATCGTAATTTATTATTCCAAGGAGTATTCTGAGTAGTAGGAAATTTGACCTAAATTCAATAAACGATGGCAGGTCATTTCAGTACATACCACTTTGCCATTTAAATTATTGAATCTCTTACATAATATAAAGAAAGAAAGAGAAAATGTAACACTTACTAAATCAGAATCCCCTTATTTACCTACAACAAATCAAAACTGTATTTTGATCATCATTCTATAGTTGAGGAAAGTGATGCTCTGAAACACTAAATAACTTTCCCAAGGTCAAGCAAGTAGTTAAGTGAAGGAACAAGACACAATACTTCCATTTTAATATTTGCTCAAGCAACACATTATGAGGAACATAATCTGCATCTCAAAAAAGCAGAAACAAGGTAACTTTAAGACAGGATCCTTGCCAGTGGTTGGCAAACTGCTCCTTGGCAAACTGCGGCTCGCGAGCCACATGCGGCTCCTTGGCCCCTTGAGTGTGGCTCTTCCACAAAATACCGACTTCTGCGCATGGGCCACGAAGTTTCTATCGCTCTGTATGTGCGCGCCCGCATGTGGTATTTTGTGGAAGAGCCACACTCAAGGGGCCAAAGAGCCGCATGTGGCTGGCAGAGCCGCTTTGTCCGACCACGGTTAAATCTAAACCATTTAAACATAAATGTTTAGGGGCTTCTGTCTCACACAGTATAAATGATTTGGGGGAAATCACTCTGCTACTATTCCCCTACAGATGCAAGCAGTGACTAGCATAGAAGCACAGCTATATAATTTATTAAATTTTTCCCTACCTTCTTGGAAGCAAGTAGATTTTCCTTAGAGGCAACATTCTCCCTAACCTGCCCAGTTACTTGACAACCATCAAGTTCCATGACTTAATTTCAACTCCTCAAGAACATAATTACTAACTGATTTGGCCTAAAAATTCATGCAATGTGATTAGTCCTGTTATAGAACCATTCTGATAAATAACAACTTCTGATAACACATATGATTCTTTGATATATCATTAATTATCCAAACTAAGGAGAGACACAGAGAAGCAAAGGAAAAGTACAAATTCACTGAATAAAACCCCTTGTTCCATCAAAAAACACCAATCAGAAAGGATATATGGACCCCTATGTTCTTAGCAGCACAATTTACCATAGCTAAGACTTGGAAACAGCCTAAGTGCCCATCAGCAGATGTGTGGATTAAAAAACTTTGGCACATCTATACAGTGGAATACTATGCTGCTGTAAAAAGGAAGGAACTCCTACCATTTGGAACAGCATGGATGGAGCTGGAGAGCATTATGCTAAGTGAGATAAGTCAGTCAGAGAAAGATAAATATCACATGATCTCACTCATTTGTGGATTATAATGAACAACATAAACCGATGAACAAAAACAGATTCAGAGACAGAGAAGCATCCAACAGACCTTCAAACCTCAGAGGTAAGGTAGGGGAGGGTGGGGGTATGGGGAAGAGATCAACCAAAGGACTTGTATGCATGCATATAAGCATAAGAGATGGACACAGACAACAGGGGGTGAGGGTAAGGGCAGGACTGGGGGGGTGGGGGACAATGGAAGAATAAGGGCACATTTGTAATACCTTAATCAATAAAGAAAAAGAAAAAAAAGAAAGTCTTCTAGAAATGTTACTCAAGAAGAAAGTATTAACCTCAAAGTACAATAGGATCCTTATTTGCACTGATAGTTACAAATGCCAGCTCTGGAATTGAAACTGAATTACCAATGTTTTATTCTAAATGTTTGAGCCCCCAGAGACATATTGACACAGAGAGGTGAAATTAGCATAGCCATTTTTAAGGAAATTGAAAGGGATCAAACTTAACCATTTTATTTTATGCCAAAATAAAATATAAGGCTACTGAAAATGGTGCGTTAGTTTGAGTTCATATTAAATATCTTAAGCAGTATAACTACTGATTACCTTTCACATTAATTGCCTTTCTCCCCCTTTGTACTATAACATGTCAAAGCCATAAGGTCAGAATCTTATTTTAAGGGCTAGAAAAAAATGTTAAGTTCCAAAATTAAGACCAACTTTCTAAATACTAGAAGTGCGACATTGCAAAAGACTGTAAATTGCCATGAAACAGGTCTCATTCTCAGAGAATGCCTTTAGCAGTAACAAAATTGGAAAGACTAGGGGTGTGACCAAAGGGGAGGGTGGGTAGAAGTACTAAAGAGAGGATAATTTCATAGATAGAGAGAACAAGTTGTTGGTTGCCAAACGGGAGGGGGTTGGGAACTGGTTGAAAAAGGTGAAATGATTAAGAAGTACAAATTGGCAGTTACAAAATAGTCATGCAGATGTAAAGTACACCATAGGGAATATAATCAATAATATTGTAATAACTATGCATGGTGAAGGTGGTTACTAGATTTATGGGGGGGGATCGTTTTGTCAGTTATATAAATGTCTATACCAGTATGCTGTACATCTGCATCTAATATAATATTGAATGTCAACTGTAATTGAAAAATAATTTTTAAATCTAAATTAAAAAAAAACAGAAAATAACAAATGAAAGCAAGGATATGGAGAAATAGGAATCCTCATATATTTCTGGTGAAAATATAAAATGGGAAAAAAGGAGGGAGAATCTTGGAGGAGCAGAGAAGTTGTGTGAGAGAAAAGAAGACTTAAGAGAGAATGGGTGTGGAGGGCAGAGAGGCCCAAAGAGAAAGCATGGCTACGTGGAAAGCGGGCAGAGGAACCCAAGAGAGCAGAGAGGTAGAGAACAGGGTTAAGTTGAGGGGGAAGTAGAAAGAAGAGAGGAAAACTCTAGAGAACTAGTCAAAGAAACAACAAACAAAAAGAATAGCATTCAAATGCAGATGACAGCCTCAAAGACAAACCCACCTTTAGAAGAAACTTTACCAAAATGTTGGAGAAGTAGAACAAACAAACAAAACTCTGGGGAATTATGAAGTATAGTATTCATAAAAGCTTTATACAAGCATACTAGTACATTGCTTGTAAGACATTGGTCTGGGCAACAATTTTTAGGATATAACACCAAAAGCAAATGCAATAAAATAAAAATCAAACAAGTGGGACTATATCAAACCCAAACTCCTTTGCATAGCAAAGGAAACCACCAACAAAATAAAAAAGCAACCTACAAAATTGGAGAAAATATTTGTAAATAAAATATCTGATAAGGGGTTAATATCCAAAAATATAAGGAACTCAACAGCAAAAAAGCAAATAATCAAATTAAAAAATGGACAGAGGACCTGAATAGACATTTTTTCAAAGAGGATATACAAAAGGCCAACAGGTACATAAAAAGATGTTCAGCATCACTATTCACCAGGAAAATGCAAATCAAAACCATAAGTATACATCACCTCAGGCCTGGTAAAATTGCTATTATCCAAAAGAAAGAAATGACAAATGTTGGCGAGGATGTGGAGAAAAGGGAGCCCTTGTGCACTGTTTGGTAAAAATGAAAATCAGTAAAACCACTATAGAAAATAGTAAGGAGATTCCTTAAAAAATTAAAAATATAACTACCTTATGACCCAGCAGTACCACTTTTGATATTTATCTGAAATGAAATCACTATCCCAAAGAAATATCTGTAACCCATATTCATTGCAGCATTATTCACAATTGTCAGGACATGGAAACAGCCTAAGTGTCAAAATGTGGCATATATAGTGGAGATATTATTCAGGCATCAAAATACAGGAAATCTTGTCATTTGCAACATGAATGGACTTTGAAGAAATTATGTGATTGTACTGTGAGGGCATTATGGATGAAAGAAGTCAGAGAAAGACAACTATGTTCTTGCTTTATTATTTTTGTTAACAAGATCCCTTTATTTTCATTTATTTATTTTTTAATCCTCACCCGAGTATATTTTCCCATTGATTTTGAGAGAGTGGAAGAGAGAAGGAAAGACAGAGAGAAATATCAATGTGAAAGAAACACACCTATTGGTTGCTTCCTGCAGGAACCCGACCAGGGCCCGCAACCAAGGTACGTGCCCTTGAACAGAATCAAACCCGGGACCCTTTGGTCTGCAGGCTGACGTTCTATCCACTAAGCCAAACTGGCTAGGGCTATATTCTTGCTTTCATGTAGAACCTAAAATACCTAAATCACAGAAACAAAGAGTAGAATGGTGGCTGCCAGGGGCTGGGGGACTGAAAAAATGTTGATCAAAGAGCGCAAACATCTCTTTGAGGTGAGAATTAAATGAGATAAATTTGCCATGATATCTGACACATAATAAACCTTTATTAAACAATAGCTATTATTTACAAGTAATAGATAATAAATAGCTAATTTTATAATAATATAATTATATAATCTATAATAATAAAAGCATAATATACTAATTAGACCAGACAGCTGAACACGTTTCAGACGAAGCCGGGGCTGCGAGGGCCAAGGCAAGCCGCTGTGGTTGTGAGGGCCAAGCCCCTTGCACGAATTTTGTGCATTGGGCCTCTAGTATTCAAGTAATACAATTCGCTAAATAAGACAAGTTCTGGGGACCTAATGTACAGCAGGTGATTATAGTTAACAATACTGTATTATATACTTGAAAGTTGCTAAGAGAGTAGATCTTAAATGTTATCACCACACACAAAAAATGTGATGAATGCGTTAGTGTGGTACTTGAATCTGCTATGCCTCATATTTTTAAAAGAAATCATTTTGAAAATGTTTATACTTATTAGTTAAAAACATACATTCAACCTAAGTCTCATATGTATAATGAATAATGTGGTTGATCACTGTTGCTCCAACATATACAAACCTATATGGGCAAATTCATATATTCAAGGGTGGCAAAAACTCACAGCTCATGTCAACATCCTTGGCCTTCCTGTTAGGATTCCTCCTGAGTTTCACGGAAGGCAAAAGTTATATAAATGGTTTTAAATAGCCAAGACTTCACAGTGTTAATGATAGCATGGAATAACTGGAAATAAATCTTCTATTGTTGGTTTAGTTAGGCTGAGTAAATTATGGTCATACCACTCTATGAAATGTTAGGCTGCTATTAATAATAAAAAATATGAAGACTATCAACATAGAAAAATTCCCAGGATAGTATCAAATCAAAGGAATAAAACTGTATAAACAAAAAGGAAGATTATGTAAAAATATGGATACATATAGATAAAATCAGAGAACAGAAATATCAGTTACTAGAGGTCCAGTGCACCGGGCCTAAGCTGTCAGTTTGACATCCCATGAGGGCTCCCGGACTGTGAGAGGGTGAAGGCCGGGCTGAGGGACCCCCCCCTGCCCAGCGCATGAATTTCATACACCGAGCCTCTAGTATTTTATAAAATAATTAGCTGAACTATATTCCTTTTTCATAACTATACCCCATGGAAACTTTTAGGTGTATTTTACCTTTTAAATCTCTCAAGTTTCATTACTCTAAAGCAGCCCTGGGCAAACTACGGCCTGCGGGCCGGATCCGGCCTGTTTGAAATGAATAAAACTAAAAAAAAAAAAAAAGACCGTACCCTTTTATGTAATGATGTTTACTTTGAATTTATATTAGTTCACACAAACACTCCATCCATGCTTTTGTTCCGGCCCTCCGGTCCAGTTTAAGAACCCATTGTGGCCCTCGAGTCAAAAAGTTTGCCCACCCCTGCTCTAAAGCCAACCTAGCCATCAAAAGCCAGAAAAACTTTAGCCTCTGCTTCTGGGATAGGCAAAACAGGAAAGCCCTCTTCTTGTTTAAACTTCTGCCCCTAGATCTGACCTGCTAGTCAGAATGGACAAGAATATTAGACTCAATCAAGTGAGATCTATCTTACTGAACCTCTCTAATCTTTGTGTTCCTTAAGCCATAATTTCTGTATTTATGAAATTCTCCAAGGAGGTAAAATGCTTGAAGATTTCTCAGATCCAGGACTCATCCCCTACCTTCCTATCTCCTCAACCCTGGAGAATACAGTGCTTAACATTGGTCTCTACCTTGCCAGGGGCAGGCCAAACCTTGAAGAGGTGATTATATCTCTAAAGATAAAAAGCCTGTGTTCCCTAAGAAGAAAACTACTCTGTATTTAATACTTGTGCACCTGACACTGTACCAAGAACTTTATATATGATATATGAAACACCACAGACCCACTGAACCAGTTCCTGGAGTTAGCCAAGGAAATCTGCATTTGTAACATATATACTAAGTGATTGATAAAACACACACAAGTTTGAAAACCAATGGTCTAAGGTCAGTGTCTTTTCAAACTGTGAATAACAATTTATTAGTGGAAAGCATTAGAGTACATTGCATGTAGTTACGTACTTATTCTGCAAAACAGTTATCAGTTATATATCTGTATTATGTACTGGGTCATAATATAAAATTTATTTCTTAACTGTGAGTCACAGCCAAAAGGTCTGAAAAGCACAAGCTAGGCATTATGGACTTAGAATAATGCAAATTGGGGTAGAATAGAAACCAAAAAAGCAAAAAAAAGCAAGAAGGAAATAGCATAACATACATAATTTAAGCTCCATAAGTATCATGCAAAATGAAACTGAAGAAACTTAAATTCTGATCATCTATAGGAATAAGGGACAACAAACAAACAAAGGAGGAAAGCTTGCAGTGGTTCTCAACCTTCCTAATGCCGCGACCCTATAATACAGTTCCTCATGTTGTGGTGACCCCCAACCATAAAATTATTTTTGTTGCTACTTCATCACTGTAATTTTGCTACTGTTATGAATCGTAATGTAAATATCTGATATGCAGGATGTATTTTCATTGTTCGCGACCCACAGGTTGAGAACCGCTGGAAGGGATATTATGGAAAATCCAATAACTTAACTTTGGCAAATAACAAATATACTACCTCCGTTTGTTGTTTGCTGCTGCTGTTGTTGTTTACCGTGGTAATAACAAGTAGAATAGGCAAATTACTTAAACTTCACTATCCCCCTCGCCAGATAGAGTATAAGTTAGAAAAGCAATAGCAGAAAGGAGAGCAGTTTATTTAATTCATTATCTAATTCCAAACCCTGGATAACCAAAAGTAGCCATCTGTTAAAACCTTTCTATCCTTGTTTGCAAAACAAATGAATGCACGGTCCCACCAAGGAACACAGCTAATCAGTTCCGAATAATGCAAACATTTACTGAGCCATTTCTTTTTTCTCTTTGTTTAAAACCAAACCACGGAATCTGTGGGAATCTAGGGTCACAACCTGTACCTCTAAGTGAAGTGAAGATTCAAATTGTCAAGCCGGCGAGGCACGTGCGTTATCTCAACTGTAAGGCTGGGAAAGCTGGGCACCAGGTCCCGCGATGTCCCCGGGAGTGGGAGCCACTGGGAGCTCCAGCTGGTGCCTAACAGGTCCCACGTGGCGGCCGACGGGGTGCTCCCACTTTGGCTGCAGACCCAGAAAACTTGCCCACAACAGCGGGGGTGGGGGTGGGGGTGGGGGTGGGGGTGGGGGTGGGGGTGGGGGAGGGGGGAAGCGCGATCCCGCTCTACACACAAGAACGCTGAGCCTGGACGGAACTGAACTCTGCCATCGGGCAGAGGGGGGGCGTGGGAAGCGCGTATAGGCGGCAGCAAAACCTCCAACCCCCGCACCATTGAGCCCACACTTCCGCTCCCACTGCTCCGGAGTTGTCGGATCTGTAACTCATGTAAGGGAAAAGCTTAACGATGAGCGAGCCTGCAGCAGGATGACCAGGACAAACGAAAACCCCGCAAACAAAGTTGGTGGCTAGCGCGGCTGCCGATGACTATCAGGGCCCCATAGCAACTAGGTAACGGACAGAGAGGCGGGCTGGGACCTACTTGAGCCGGAAAGAGCCGGACTGCAAAGTGGACAAACTCCGGCTGCGTGAAGCTGACAGGACAGGGGCTAACTCCTGGACGTACTTAAGTGAAAAGGGCAGCCGTTGACCCTGACTGGCGCGCGCTCGGATTGGTTGATTTTGGTATTGTTTCAAAGACGATTCTTCTATGATTGGTCAGGAAAGTCAAGCGGGAACCCGGAGGTGAGGGGTGGAAAGGGGGGTGGGACAAAGTTGTTACCTAGGCAACAGAGGTACACAGAGCTCTGGGCTATTTTCGGAGCCTAGCCAGCGACCCGAAAACTGACCCAGGTGAGGAACCCATACCTTACGTGGGGGAAATAAGGGGTCCTCAGATTCCGTAGCTCTCAGAGAAAGTAGGGAGGAGTCTAGATACTTACAACGCTGAGAAATAATAATAAAAACCCCCCACAAATCGCAGATAGAACAGACCCTAAATTCCCCTGCGCAAGACACTCTAAGCAAGACGCTTTAACAAAACTCAGTTTATCAGGGTGTGTGTTAGAGTTTTATCATACAGAGGATGGATGCTGATCAAATGTCAGAAAGCCAATATGAACAAGTGTAGGTTGCCTAACGGCTTTCACTCCACTCTCACACTCTAATGATTGTTAACACGAATTTGAGAGTGAAAACTACCTTTCCTTGTGGGTAGATTTGGGTGTTCTAAGTGAAAGTAGCCGCTGTGCCTTGTTTTACATGGATAAACATGATTTATCCTGGACCAGCACGCTTCGGTTGGGATATATTTTTTAGGGGGTATAACGGCTGTTCAGACCGAAAAAATTGGCCCGTGCCCCTTGTTACTTGGACAATGTCCTGTGCGTCAGAACGTGAACGCCGTGGGCCTGAGGCTTCCAACGGACCTTGGTCAGATAAGATCCTTTGAAGAGTGAGAAACAGTCAGTCCACACTTAGTGGACTGGGGCGTAGCGTATAAAGACAACTTGTACCTGCCAAACCTGCTACTCAACAAGGGGTAATTGGGAAAGTACGTCGCTGTCATCAGGTGAGAAACCTTATAAAAAATGAAATTTGAGTGAGGGGACAGAACCGAATTTGACCAGAGGTAAGGGTCATTTCTCCTACGAGTTTTCTGTTGTGAAAAGGATTCAGGACAGAGACTTTTCCCTAAACAAATGAAGAAAACAGGCCTCTTGAGGGAAACTTTTCAAAGTACCGAAGGTACATTTTCTGTCTCAATTCTTTTTTAGATAGAGTATGAGAATGAGACAGAAAAACAGGAAAAAATTACTGACAAGTGTGTTAAGTTTGGCTAAAATAAAGAATAAATAGACAGAGGAAATATTAAATTAAAAGAGGCTCATTTGTTTACTTTTAGGTTTATGAAAAATTCCAGATAATTTCAAAAATCATCTTCCATTAAATATATTTTAAACTTGTAATGAAACTCTGTTAAGTTCCCATAGTTCTTTATGACTTGGTACATCATTGGATGGCAATGAAAGTTAGACACCTAAAAAAAGAAATCGTTCTTGGTTTTGTAAAAATAAGGTCAAAATGAATTATTTTTAATGAGCATGGAATCATTGATGTGTATAGTTGTCAAAAATTTTAAAAAGGGGGAAACAATTAGCCCATATATTATAATTTAATTCAGACATAGGCAGAGATTACGTTTACTTTTGCATTTTCAGAAGAATTTTAACACAGGTATTGCTAAATAAGGCATTATAGAAATAAAGTTGCAAAAGGAATGCCAAATTTACTTAGGAGAATAAATGGATTTTGACTACTTTGAAATCATTCAGCTATAAATAATATTTTATGAAGGGGTATGGGTTTACCTATTAAACAAGTTCCCAAAAAATACTATTTGGTGGTTCTTTATTATTCTGATTTTACTTACTATATATAGTTAAATTAATAAAATACCATTACTTTCTGAATAGTCTAAAAATCACAGTTTTCACTAATTTTATCTAGACTTCTCTTCAATTACTTCAAGTCAAAAAGCCACCCCTATTGACAATTTGAACGGAGGCAAATAAAATAGAAAGCAAGACCCCAGCCCTCACAAGCAGGTTATTGATATTGCTTTAATTCCATGGGTCTGGAGCTATCCTGGTTCATCTTGTTTAGTCCCTAGGTTTTGGTAATGACCTGGTTTTCTCTTCAGTTCATTGTGACTAGTACAAAGAGAGGTCCCCCAATCCCACCTCTATCTATGAAGGCCATAAGGGGTTAGGTTGATGTGGGAAAATCAAAGATTTTGTCTGGAATATGCTGCCATGGAATTGGCCTAGCAAAGGAGAGTGAGAGAAATAAAAATAAAGGGCCTAGAAAATTTATTTTATCAATAACCAAATCTTAAATAAAAGATTTAGCAATATATTTTGTTTTCAATGAAACTTCTATTTAAGTTTTTCTTAAATTATTTCTTGGACTATTTCAGTGGCAATGCCAGATTCCCAAACATAAGCATTGTGGCTCTAGAATGCATTTTTATCCCTACACTATAGTACCTGAGTATAGGAAAAAGGAAGGATGTATTTCAAGGTACAAGAGCAGAAGATTATAGGGTATATTTAATAAGCAGTTCAATTTTTAACAGAAAACAGATTACATGTAAGAGAATTATAGGAGGGAAGGGCAGAAAATTAGGTTGGGGTTATATCCTGAAGGACTTTTATTTCCAGGCTCAAGATAAACTTAATGTGTATCAGATTTACAAATAACAGATAGCCCTACAAATAACACTGCATAGTTAATAAAAAGGCATCTTGCCTTAGGTTTTTCCAATGTTATCTGTTTGCATCAAATGAACTTTAACATCTTTTTAATAAATGTTAGTAAATTATTCATAATTTGTTAGACTTCTACAAAAGCTGGTACAATCTTTATTTACTTTTTTATTCTTTATTGTTTAAAGTATTACATATAGTATTACATATGTATCCTTTTTTCCCCATTGGCCACCCCACCCCCTAGCACATACCCTCACCCCTCTAGTGTCTGTGTCCATTGGTTATACTTACATGCATGCATACAAGTCCTTTGGTTGATCTCTTAGTCCCCACCCCCACCATCCTCTGCCTTCCCTCTGAAGTTTGAAGGTCTGTTGGATGCTTCTCTGTCTCTGAATCTGTTTGTGTTGTTCTCTATATTCCACAAATGAGTGAGATCATATGATATTTATCTTTCTCTGACTGACTTATTTCGCTTAGCATAATGTTCTCCAGGTCCAATCCATGCTGTTGCAAATGGTAGGAGTTCCTTCCTTTTTACAGCAGCATAGTATTCCATTGTGTATATATACCACTGTTTTTTAATCCACTCATCTGCTGATGGGCACTTAGGCTGTTTCCAAATCTTAGCTATTGTAAATTGTGCTGCTATGAATGTAGGGGTGCATATATCCTTTCTGATTGGTGTTTCTGATTTCTTGGGATATATTCCCAGAAGTGGGATCACTGGGTCAAATGGGAGTTCCATTTTTAATTTTTTGAGGAAACTCCATACTGTTATCCACAGTGGCTGCACTGGTCTGCATTCCCACCAACAGTGCACAAAGTTCCTTTTTCTCCAAATCCTCGCCAGCACTTGTCAGTTCGTTGATTTGTTGATGATAGCCATTCTGACAGGTGTGAGATAGTATCTCATTGTCGTTTTTGATTTGCATCTCTCAGATGATTAGTGACTTTGAGCATGTTTTTATATGGCCTTCTGTATGTCCACTTTTGAAAAGTGTCTATTTAGGTCCTTTGCCCATTTTTTGATTGGATTGTTTATTTTCCTTTTGTTAAGATGTATGAGTTCCCTATAAATTTTGGAGATTAAACCCTTGTTGGATATAACATTGGCAAATGTGTTCTCTTTCTTGTTGTTTTGTTGATGGTTTCTTTTGCTGTGCAGAAGCTTTTTATTTTGATGTAGTCCCATTTGTTTATTTTCTCCTTAGTCCCCATTGCCCTAGGAGCTGTATCAGTACAGATATTACTCCGACATATGTCTGATATTTTGCTGCCTATGGATTCTCCTAAGATTTTTATGGTTTCCTGTTTTACGTTTAAGTCCTTTATGCACTTTGAGTTTATTTTTGTGTATGGTGTAAGTTGGTGGTCCAGTTTCATTTTTTTTTTGCATGTATCTGTCCGATTTTCTCTACACCATTTATTGAAGAGACTGTCTTGATTCCATTGTATGCTCTTGCCTCCTTTGTCAAATATTAATTGAGCATAATGGCTTGGGTTGATTTCTGGGATCTCTGTTCTGTTCCATTGCTTTATATGTCTGTTCTTGTGCCAGTATCAGGCAGTTTTGAGAACAGTGGCTTTGTAATATAGCTTGATATCTATTATTATTATCCCTCCAACTTTGTTCTTCTTTCTCAAGATTGCTGCAGCTATTTGGGGTCTTTTTTTGTTCCATATGAATTTTTGAAGAGTTTTTTCCTAGGTCTGTGAAGTATGCCATTGGTATTTAATGGGAATTGCATTAAATCTATAGATTCTTTGGGTAGTATGGATATTTTAATGATGTTGATTCTACCAAATCCATGAACAAGGTATATTCTTCCATTTGTTTATCTTCCTCTATCTCTTTTTTCAATGTCCTGTAGTTTTCCGAGTACATGTCTTTTACCTCCTTAGTTTATTCCTAAGTATCTTAAGTTTGTCTGTGCAATGAAAAATGGGAGTGTTTTTGTTGTTTCTCTCCCTGTAAGTTCATTATTGGTGTATGAAAAAGCCATAGATTTCTGGGTGTTAATTTTGTGTCTTGCTACATTGTCGAATTCATTTATTAAATCTTTTGGTTTTTTGATGGAGTGTTTAGGTTTTCAATGTATAATATCATGTCATCTGTGAATAGTGACAGTTTTACTTCTTTTCCAATTTGGATGTCTTTTATTTCTTGTCTGATGGCTATGGCTAGCACTTTTAGTACTATGTTGAACAGGAGCAATGGGAGTGGGCATGCCTGTCTTGTTCCAGTTATTAGGGGAAATGGTTCTAGTTTTTGCCCATTGAGTATGATGGTGGATGTAGGTTTGGCATGTAATCTTTATTTCCATTTAATTTAGAATATTTTTTCAAAAATTCACATTATTTTCTCTTTTAATGTTTTGAAGTATTTAGTTATTGACAAAATATTGGTGATTCTTTTGTTTCTCAAAATACAATATCAACAAAATTGTCATGATTTATTATTTTGTGTTTACAGATTATTATTACAGTTGATTTAATACAATTATTTTTGCTAAAGTGCCAATTATACTTTTACTCCAATTTAGCTTAGTATGAATCTATGCTATTTTATGCCAGCATAACTTGGATTTGAAGAAGTCCAATTTATAATATGCTTCAGATATATAGTGTGTTACTATAAATTATTGTGAATGGTTTGTTTAACAAATACACTCAAACATATACATTCCAAGGAGTGGCATCACCTTCGAAGCAGTCACTTTGGAGGGCTATCCACTTACTCCAATGCTCTTGTTATTGCTCAAATTACCTTGGAAACTACTCCTTTAGAATTGCCTTGGGGCCTGTAGCACATTCTTTTGAATATCCTCATAGTAGAAAATCTTCATATTTTGAAAGTAGATGTGATATATAGATGTATCTAGAAATTACTTGGAGGCAAATCTGATTTGTAAGCAGACTGAAACCATAATGATACCCATTTTCTTGGTGGTACATCTAAAGACAATTCCAAAATATTTTGAGCATTGGTAGCATAATTTACATCAATGTATATAACCTTCCATGGTGACTCCTTTGTAATATAACATTTGTATGAATTAAATCATGCTTCATTCAGCATTCATTGACTCTTGACTAAATGCCAGCTCCAGTTATTGAAGACATTTAGTCTACAGGTATAGCTTCCCACTGCCCGTGCTGCCCTGCCTCTCACAAGTGAGAGGCCAGAGCTCCTTTCAGCGTGGGATTTAGAATTAATCTGCTTTCCCTAAATTCAGGATCCAGTGTGTCCACTGAAGCACAGGCGTTTTTTTATAACCTGTACTGTGACTGTCCAGGTGACATGAGAAAGCCTCTCATGCAGTGCCTGGTTCGTTTTCTCTTTTCCAGCTGTGACTTTGAGCCCTATCCTATTCTAAACCTTCATCTAGTTGCCAACTCCCCCACAGTCCTCAAGAACTGGACCCTGCCTCCTATACCCCCACCTATGGGCCAGGGTCCTAATACACCCTAAGTGAGTCTCCCTGTCACCTCGACTATTCAGTCATCCTGCTGTGAAAAACTGCTCACATCTCATAACTCTCCCTGGCCATGTTCCTGCCTAACAGATGAGGATGCAGGAATAGCAGTTCTGATTGCTATCTCAGACACTACATTTTGGAATTCTGAATACCCTTCTTCCAGGTTAGCTCTATTGGTTTCAGTTTATTCCCCTCTCACCAGCCCACTATTGAGTTCTCACAAGCCTCATCATCAAGTATCTGTGGGTGCTGGCACCATGTGCCACACAGTAATGATATTTTTACATAACTTTTCATAATTTAGCAAACTCACATATGTTGCATAAAATGGCATCACAACAATTTTATAAGGTAAGTAATACTGAAATAATGAAACAATTTCTGCTATATTTGTTTTTTAAAGTCTCACTGTACAATCTCAACTCAAAATGCTAATTATATTATTGCATCTGATATTGGTTCCATTTTCTCCTTTCATTGTCAAAGTTAGAAAATGTTTCAGACTTTTTGCTTTTAATGTTAAGTAAATATTTAATGAACACATAATCAACTAGGACTTTTAAAATATACACAGGAGCCTCTTTGTTTAATTTGTGTCAATTATTCATTTCTCTAGCACACTACCAGGCCATACTGTGAGAGAAGATAGTTTTATCACCTTTTATTCCACCTTTTCCAAATTAATGAGTTTCCAGTGGAATAAGTTTTATTAATAACTTATTCAACATTGTTATTAGAAGTGATATTCATGCCTAGAAAAATTAAATTTTTAAAGGACCAATAATAGCTAACATATGTTGAATGCTTAATATGTGCCAGGCACTGTTCCAAGCTCTTTTACATGTATTAAGCTACTTAATCCTTGTCACAACCTAATGAGGTAGTATTATTATTACTCTCATTTTAAAGATAAGGAAAATGAGGTATTGAGAGTTTAAATGATATGCCAAAAGCCACAGAGTTAGAAAGTAAATGATAGAGTTAGAAAGTCTAGGCAGCATGACTGCAGAGCCCTTACTCTTAACCACTCTGATATACTGTCTCTATGCTGGATGTACAGGGCAATTTAACATTTGTTTCATATCCTTGACATCTCCTATAATCATTAAAATCAGTTTTCTATTTAAAAAATAAAATTAAAATAATGTTAAAAATAATAAGACAGAAGGTTTGAAAACACCATCTGCATGCAAATTGATTTTGACAGGTACACATTTGTGAATCTCTTTTGTATTCCTGTTATAGGCACAATGCAAATATTTTAGTTGGTCATTTAGTAAAAGCACTAAAGTAATGTTTCCTTGAATTAATTTTAATAAAATAATGTTTAAAAATATCAGCAGAAGTATAAAAAAGATTCCTATTATATTTATGCCTAAATCACTAACAATAGGACTAATTCTACAGTCTTTACTCAGGTTAGTCATTAAAGTCTGAAATTTCCAAGATTTTTAAAGATCCTGACATCCTACTTCAAACATAACTATAGAGATTATTTAAGAGACTGATGTCTGGTTGGTAGGATTATAGGTATTTGTGATTTACTTATTTATACTTTAATGTATTATTTCCTAAAATTTCCACAACAGACAGTATCATTATTATAATCAGAAAAACTACTTTGTGTGAACTTTTACTAAAGTCACTGAACCCAACCCATTTGAGTTCTCAAATGGCAATATAATGCTAGGTATCATATACAGATAGTTAAAAATTAAATCAGAAAGTACAGGACTATCTGAGTTAAAAGTTAGAAATAAGTTCCTTAGGTCATACCCTGTGGAAAACATTATTTTCAGTTCCCTAAGTGGAATATACAGCCTAGACAGCATACATGAGACAGATAAAAAGGTAACTTACACAACTATGTTTCTAAATAATGACATACATTCTATATGACACTAACTTCATTTTGTCTGGAGGTAGGACTAAAAAATTCTGCTTTTTTAACCAACTCTGAAAGTAATTCTTTTTTAAAAAAATTTATTGGAGTGACATTAGTGTACATGAACATATAGGTTACATGTGTGAATTACTAATTTACAAAATCTGTATATAGGACCATGTGCCCACCACCCAAAGTCAAATCTTCTCCTGTAACCTCATATTAGAACCCCTTTCTTCCCTCACCCCCTTCCCTCTGGCAACCACCACACTGCTGTTTGGGTATATAAGTTTCAGTTTTATATTCCACATATGAGTTAAATCATATAGTTCTTAGCTTTATCTGTTTGACTTATTTCACTTTGCATAATGTTCTCAAGTTCCATCCATGTTGTTGTAAATGAGGCTATTCCATCCTTTCTTATGGCCGCATAGTACTCCATTGTGTATATATACCACATCTTCTTTATCCATCCTCTATTGTAGGGCACTTGGCTGTTTTCAATTCTTGGCCACTGTGAATAATGCTGCAATGAACATAGGGGTGCATATATCTTTGTGTATAAATGATTTCAAGTTTTTCGGGTATATACCCAGGAGTGGGGTTGCTGGGTCGTATGGTAGCTCTATTTTTAATTTTTTGAGGGATCACCAGACTGCTTTCCATAGTGGTTGTATCAGTCTACACTCCCACCATGAATAAGGGTTCCCTTTTCCCCACAACCTCTCCAACACTTGTTGTTGCTTGTCTTACTGATAATGGCCACTCTAACTGGTGTAAGGTGGTATCTCATTGCAGTTTTAATTTGCATTTCCCTAATTTCCAGTGAGGTTGAACATCTTTTCATATATCTATTGGCTACTTGTATGTCTTCTTGGGAGAGGTGTATTTTCAGATCCTCTGCCCATTTTTTGATTGGATTGTTTGTTTGGTGTTGAGTTTTATGAGTTCCTTATATATTTTGGAAATTAAACCTTTGTCGTAGCTACTGCTTGCAAATATCATCTCCCATCTGGTTGGCTGCCTGTTTGTTTTGTTGTCCATTTCTTTTGCTGTGCAGAAGCTCTTCAGTTTGATATAGTCCCATTCATTTATTTTTGCCTTTACCTCCCTAGCCTTTGGGGTCAAGTTCATAAAATGTTCTCTACCACTCAGGTCTATAAGTTTGGTACCTATATTTTTTTCTTTGTGACTTATAGTTTCGGGTCTTATGTCTAAGTCTTTTATCCTTTTTGAGTTAATTTTTGTACATGGGGACAAACTGCAATCCAGTTTCATTCATTTGCATGTGGCTTTCCAGTTTTCCCAGCACCATTTATTGAAGAGACTACCTTTGCTCCAATGTGCATTTCTGTCTCCTTTGTGGAAAATTATCTGTCCATATATGTGTGGTTTTATAGCTGGGCTCTCTATTCTGTTCCATTGATCTGTGTATCTGTTTCTCTGCCAATACCATGCTGTTTTGATTACTGTAGCTCTGTAGTATATTTTGAAGTCAAGTAGTGTAATACCTCCAGCCTTGTTCTTTCTTTTTTCAGGATTGCTTTGACTATTCTGGGTCTTTTGTGGTTCCATACAAATCTGACGATTTCTCATTCTATTTCTTTAAAAAATGACATTGGGATTTTGATGGGGATTGCATTAAATCTGTATATTGCTTTGGGTAAAATGGCCATTTTTAACTATGTTGAGTCTTCCAATCCATGAACATGGGATGTTTTTCCATTTTGTTGCGTCTTTTTCAATCTCATTTAATAAAGTTTTGTAATTTTCAGTATATAGGTCTTTCACATTCTTTGTTAAGTTTAGTCCTAGGTATTTTATTCTTTTGGTTGTGATTGCAAAAGGAATTGTTTTCTCCATTTCTTTTTCTGAAGTTTTGTTGTTGGTATAGCGGAAGGCAATGGATTTTTGTACATTGATTTTGTATCCTGCAACTTGACTGTATTTGTTTATTGTTTCCAGTAGGGTTTTTTTTGTAGAGTCTTTAGGGTTTTCTATATACAGCATCATGTCATCCACAAAAAGTGACAGTTTGACTCCTTTCTTCCCTATTTAGATGCCTTTTATTTTTTTCTCTTGCTTTATTGCTCAGGCTAGTACTTCCACTACTATGTTGAATGGTGAGAGTGGACATCCTTGTCTTGTTCCTGATCTTAGGGGAAAAGCTTTTAGTTTTTCACGATTGAGTATGATATTGGATGAGAGTTCATCATATATGGCCTTTATTAAGTTGAGGTACTTTCCTTCTATTCCTATTTTATTGAGTGTTTTAATCATAAATGGATGTTGTATCTTATCAAATGCTTTTTCTGAATCTATTGACAAGATCATAGGATTGGTATCCTTTCTTTTGTTAATGTAGTGTATTACTTGATTGATTTGTGAATGTTGAACCATCCTTGTGCCCCTGGAATGAATCCCACTTGATCGTGATGTATTATTTTTTGGGTGTACTGTTGTACTCGATTAGCTAGTATTTTGGTTAGGATTTTTGCGTCTGTATTTATCAGGGATATTGGTTTGTAGTTTTCTTTTTTTTGTGTTACCTTTGCCAGATTTTGGTATTAGGATTATATTTGCCTCATAGAATGTTTTAGGAAGTATTGCCTCTTCTTCAATTTTGGGGGAAGAGTTTGCAAAGAATAGGCTTTAATTCTTTCTTGAACGTTTGGTAGAATTCACTGGTGAAGCCATCTGGTCCTGGACTTTTGTTTTTTGGGAGGTTTTTGATGGTTGTTTCAATTTCCTCACTGCTGATCTATTAGATTTTCTAGTTCTTCATGATTTAGTCTAGGAAGGTTATATATTTCTAGGAACTTATCCATTTCTTCTAGATTATTGAATTTGATGGCATAAAGGCTTTCATAATATTCTAGTATGATCCTTTGTATATCTGTGATGTCTGTGGTGATTTCTCCTCTCTTATTTCTGAATTTGTTTATATGGATCTTTTTGCTTTTTTCCTTAGTGAATCTAGCCAGCAGTTTGTCAATTTTATTAATCTTTTCAAAGAAGCAGCTCTTTGTTTTATTAATTTTTTCTACAGTCTTTTTGTTCTTTATTTTATTTAATTCTGCTCTGATTTTTGTTATTTCCTTTCTTCTGCTGACTTGGGGTTGCTTTTATTCTTCCTTCTCTAGTCTTTTTAGGTGTGATGTTAAGTTGTTTACTTTGAATTTCTCTTGTTTCTTGAGATAGGCCTGTAATGATATAAACTTCCCTCTTATTACAGTTTTCGCTGCATCCTAGAGGTTTTGATATGTTGTGTTATTCTCATTTGTCTCTATATATCTTTTGATCTCATCTTTTATTTCTTCTTTGACCCAGTAATTTTTTAGTAGTATGTTGTTTAATCTCCACGTGTTTGTAGTTTTTTGTTTTGTTTTTTATTGTGTGTTTTTTTTAACCTCCTTTTTGCAGTTGATTTCTAATTTCATGACATTGTGGTCAGAAAATTTACTTGGAATAATTTCAGTCTTTTTGAATTTGTTGATGCTTGTTCTGTGACCCAACATATGGTCTATCCTTGAGAATGTTCCATGTGCACTGGAGAAGAATGTATACTCTGATGTTCTGGGATGAAATGTTCTGTAAATGTCTATTATATCCATTTGGTTTAGTGTTTCATTTAAGGCTGATATTTCTTTATTGATTTTTTGTTTGGTTGATCTGTCTAGAGCTGTCAATGGAGTATTAAGGTATCCAACTTAATTGTGTTTTGACCTGTTTCTCCCTTTAGTTCTGTGAGTAGCTGTTTAATATATTTCGGTGCTCCCTGGTTGGGCGCATATATATTAAAAAGTGTTATTTTTTCTTGATGTAGTGTTCCCTTTATCATTATAAAGTGTACATCTTTGTCTCTTCTTATCTTTATTATCTTGAGATCTATTTTGTCAGATATAAGTATGGCTACACCTGCTTTTTTGTGGATGTCATTTGCTTGGAGAATAATTTTCCACCCTTTTACTTGGAATCTACCTTTGTCTCTGCTGTTTAGATGTGTCTCTTGTAGGCAGCATATGGTTGGGTTTTGTTTTTTGATCCACTCTCCTACTCTGTGCCTCATTACTGGTGAATTTAGACCATTTACATTTAGGGTAATTATTGATGTATGAGTATTTCCTATAGTCATTTTATCTTTTGTTTTCTGGTAACTCTGTGCCTCCATTGGTTCCTTTATGCTTCTATCTGTTGTTCTTGTTTGGTGGTATTCCATACACCTTTCCTTTGTTTCCTCTTTTTTTAAGCTATATGTCTTGTTTGGGGAATTTCTCTGTGTGGTTGTCATTAGTTTTATAAAAAGTGAAGTTGCATATATGCCATAGTTTTTTCCCTTTTGAGTACATCTGACCTTCATCTTCCTTTGCCTGTCCATACCTGTCCCTCTTCCCCTTTTATGTTTTTATTGTCACAAGTTATTCCTGTTTATGCTGTGACTTTTTGTCAATCCTATTGGTAGTGTTATGACCTTATGTTCTTTGTTTCAGGTAGAATAACTCCCTTGAGTATTTCCTGCAATTGAGGTTTTCTAGTGATACAATCCCTCAGTTTCTGTATGTCTGGGAATGTTCTTATTTATCCTTCATATTTAAAGGATAATTTCGCTGGATATAATATGAGTGGTTGGTAATTTCTCTCTTTCAGGCATTTAAATATTTGGTCCCACTCTCTTCTTGCTTGTAGAGTTTCTGATGAGAAGTCAGGTGAAATTCTGATGGGTTTTCCTTTTGTAAGTCACTTTATTTTTTTCCTTGGATGCTTTGAGGATTTTTTCTTTGTCACTAATTTTTGACAGCTTCATTACCAAGTGCCTTGGAGAGGGCCTCTTTGGATTGAGGAAACTAGGTGTTCTGTTTGTTTCTTGTATTTGAGGATCTAGTTCTTTCCATAGATTTGGGAAGTTCTCATCCACTATTTGTTTTAATAGACTCTCCATTCCATTCTCTCTCTCTTTCTCCTCTGCTATACCTATGATTCTGATGTTATTATTATTGTTTTATGGAATCAGAGAGGTCTCATAGGGCTATTTCATATTTCTTTATTCTCAGGTCTTTCTCTTCTTCCCCCTGCATCATTTCTTGATTCCTATCTTCAATATCACTAGTTCTTTTCTCTAACTGGTTGGTTCTGTTTTCTATGCTCATCAGTTCACTCTTAATTTTTTTAATTGCCTGCTTTATTTCCGGGATTTCTGCTACATTCTTTTTTAACAATTCAACTTCTTTGGGGAAATATTCATTTTGTTCATTGATTTGTTTTCTGAGTGAGCTAAATTGCCTTGCATCTCATTGAGTATTTTCAGAACTGCAATCTTGAAATCTCTGTCATTCAACTCACATGATTCTGTGTATTCCAGCTTGTTTTCTGGGGATTTTTCATTTTCTTTCTGGTCATCGTTGTTGTTGTGGTTGTCCATGGTGTTCGCTGTTCTCCTTTGCTTTCCCATTTATCTCTGAGGAGGTTTTCTACTCTGTTCCAGTAGATGGCACTGAATTGCAAGATTTTTTTTTTCCTCTGTGGCCTCACAGTTTTGATCCTCTGTGGCTTCCGTAGGGCTCTACTGCCTCTGCTGGTTGGGGGTGAAGTTTGTTTTTCCCTCACAGTAATGGCAGTCCCTCACCTCCAACGGTCTCTAGCCCAAGCACCCCTCCTGGGGTTCAGTCACAGAGGGAAGCTGTGTTTCTATTGCAACAGCTCTTGGCCTACAGAAAATATACTCCTGGAAACAATCCAAGGGCAATAGGAGGCGAGACCTGGAAGTCTAATTTGTGGCAGGGCTCTGTGATCTACTTTCTTTGCCTGAAAGCCAGCTGCCATGGGGAGCGACTCTGTAGGGAGAGTGTCTTCTGACTCTGTAGCTTAGGCATGCACCTCAGATCCCATTCACAACGTGCCCCCATGGTTCAGACATTCTCTCTCACTATTTGTGTGCTCGACACACAATGCCACCAGTCCAGTGGCTATTCCAACAGCCATCCACTTGTTGGGTTAGCTCTGTTGGTCTAGACCAGCTGAGGAAAATGCCTGTGACTGCTGCCTCCAGTTCCCACCTGTGCTGGGGACATGCCGACAGAAGGGGGCAGTTTCAGATGACCAGGTCTGCAAGGGGGTGCAGTTAAGGGTGACCAGGCCAGCAGAGGGGGGCAGTAATGAATGACCAGGCTGGCAGGGGGAAGTTGGGGGCGACCAGGCTGGCATGGGGGGGCTGTTGGGGGTGACCAGGCTGTTGGGGGTGCAGTAAGGGGCAACCATGCTGGCGGGGGTGCAGTTAGGGGCTATCAGGCCGGTGGTGGGGGGGGGTGCAGTTGGGAATGACCAGGTTGGCAGGCAGAGGTGGTTAGGGGCAATCAGGCAGGCAGGCAGGTGAGCAGTTAGGAGCCAGCGGTCCCGGATTGTGAGAGGGATGTCCTGCCGGTCGGACATCCCCGAGGGGTCCAAGATTGGAGAGGGTGCAGGCTCTGATGAGGGACCCCCCCCCAGTGCACGAATTTCATGCACCGGGCCTCTAGTCTATAATAATAAAAGCATAATATGCAAATCAACTGAATGACCAAACAGTAGAACAACCGTCCAGACAACCTTCTGGACAACCATGCTATGACACACACTGGCTCTAGAACAGCCAAGGCAGGTGCGATGCAATTGGTTGGGTGGCCTAGCCATCACCCCATGATCACCCAGCAGAGGGAGGCCCAGGCCACTGGCCAGCAGGGTGATCGATGAGGGTGGGGGACCTCCGCAATCACCCCAAAGAGGGAGGCCAAGCCACCCTCTGTGTGGTGATCGATAGCAGAGCCCCGGCCAGTTGGTCAGGGCCTCCCTTTGTTGGGCGATCCATTGTGGAGCCCTGCAGATGGATCTCCCCAAAGAGGGAGGCCGAGGCTACCCGGCTGCTGCCACTGTAGTGGGTGGGCGGGGCTTCCCTCTGAAGGGTGATCAATCTGGGCACCCCCCCAATAGATCACCCTGAAGACGGAGGCCCAGGGCACCTGGCTAGTGGCCACAGAGAGAGGCTCAGGCCATCTGACTGGCAGTGCTGTGGTTGGCGGGCAGGGCCTCCCTCTGCTGGGTGATCAATCTGGGGGCCCAGTGATCGATCGACCCACAGAGGGAGGCCCAGGCCACCGGCCAGCGACGCTGTCGCAGATGTGCGGGGCTGGCCAGTAATCGCCCCTCAGAGGGAGGCCCAGGCCAGCCAAGCGATTGTACCCCATGCCTGTCACTCACAGAGGGAGGCGACTGGTGGCCGGGGAGGGAAAGGGCAGTGCCGCACAGATGGCAAGCAATGGCAGCGGCCGGGGCGGGGCCAGCTACCAGCAGCCGGGGAAGGAGAGCCCCGATAGGCCCTGATCACCAGCCAGGCCTAGGGACCCTACCCGAGGGGTCCCAGATTGCGAAAGGGTACAAGCCGGGCTGAGGATCACCCCCACTCCCTGCACATATTTCCTGCACCGGGCCTCTAGTGTCTTAAATAAAATAGAAAACTAAAATACTTCTTTCTGATTATTTTCTTCCTCAGGATATGGACTTGGACAATATGGAACCTGAATATGTAGAAAATATGGAAACGGAAACTATGGAATTCGAAAATATGGAGACTGAAACTATTTCTTCAGTTTCAGCTCTGCAAGCCCTCTCTAAACTACTTTATCCTGAAGAAGAGGATGATTTTGAGTCTGAACAGGTGGTTGTATACTTATAGTTGAATTAGTTTTGTTCACAATATGCTGTGAAACTGTATTTGAACAACTTGTTCCAACCTTGCTGTGGGAGTAAGGCTATGTCATCTGATACATTTGCAGGAAGTTGCAAGGTTGATTATGTATGAGAGTAAAACCTCTAATACATTTCTAGCAAACATAATTACATTTTTTCTAAGCTACCTGAATGCTAAATAGGAAAATTGTTCAGTAACTATGGTAGCAATAGCTACATTTCAAAATGTTTGTCATTTATATTTATGGCCAAAGAATGCTTGACAACCATTACACAGTGTGATAGTTAGAATTTTTAAGCCTAGACAATATTTTTATAAAATAAATAATTTCAACTACACAGTATTAATTATGCCACCCAAATTCAGTCCACTTGTCCTTTTTCATTTGTCTATAGATGAAAGGAGAACAGAAAATATTTTGAGCCAAATAAGGGGACGAACTAGCTGCAGCCTACTAAAATTGGCCTCTGGGTACATGCTCATATAAAGTGGTGGAATGAAAAAAAAATAAAGTGGTGGAATGTAATTAGGTAGTTGAATAGAATTTGGGGTCAGTACAGGTGACCCCAGGGAAGCTTGCAGCAACAAGATGGGCTTCATTTTGGATAGGAAATTTCTATGAGCTGACCTTTGGCCACACCACAGTCAATGCCAATATTCCCACTATAATAAAAATACTTTGTGTGTTCCCCCTTTTCCTACGACTTAGATATCAGCAAACCTTGGCAATCAGACTGCCTAAGTCAAACAAAATTTTGGGCAGAAACCTCATACTATTGCAGAATATATCACTTTGCTTTCACTTATTTTAATAAAGTTGTTCATTATTATAATCAGTTTACCGTGAGCAACCCATCTCCCATAAAAATGCATATCAATTGCTCCTTCTAAAATGCTTTTTTTTGCCATAGTGTGGAAAAACAAGTATAATCTGAAGAGACAGCAAATTTAGTGGATTTAGCTTCCACTCTTCAGGAAGAGCTTAGGTGGAACACAGCAGAATCATATAAGGCATGCAAAGGAGCCAAGATATTTGAGTAAGGGAAAAGTCTTGGTTGAGGCCAAAAATAAAGAAAAATAGGGATGTTAATAACACCTTGAATATATGCAATAAATAAGACATGGGAGAAAAAGTTAGGAGCATGTATCAATTAAGTTGAGAAGGCAAGCTCATTTTTTTTCTACCTTAGCTGAAATAGAATAATACATGCTGGGAAAGGTGGGGTTATATCAGATACAAAACTATACTAAGTATTTTAGAAACATTACTCTTGCATAAAAGAAAGTGGAACTTGTATTTGGAACAGATTCAGAGATGAGGAATTACCCTGGTAACAAAGACCCCTTTGACGTTTAAGTATGGAGATGTTTATTTAGAGGTGTTTCTTAGGTAAAGATGAGTGCTTATGAGAATAGAGAAACTAAGACCATTTTACCAAATTGTACACTTTATAGAAGAAAATTACTATCAAAATGTATGAGTCTGTATATCTGAGTTATAAGCAATTCTGAGGTAATCAGTCATTCAGACACCTCAGTACGGATATCAGAGGATATAGAATTGGATTATCAGAAAATTGGGAGAATAATATTTTTAATGAACTATTAAATTTTGCAGGAGAGAAATGGTTTTTTATTTGTCACATGTATTAATCTTGGGAACTGTGGAATGATTACAAGAGTGATGTGTTTTTGAAAATACACTCTCTAAAAACAGCATTAAACTGTTGCATACACATTGTTTCATTTATACTGTCCCCCACCATGAATTGTGAAGAATCTGGGAGAATGGAAAGAGATTAGGACTGTTGTTTGTTTTTGATTTACAAGGGGACCTTAAAACCTGTGGGAAATACTGTTCACTACTCTTAACAAAAATTGTAACAAAAATGTTCTAACTCTCTTACATATTGCAAAGTGGAATGAATTGCAATGATAAAATTGCTCAGATAATTGGATATGGATTCACAGTAAAGGCTGAAATGATATTCTTATAGAAAAGAGTTGCCAGATGGTTTTTAATGTTTTTATTACTCTGATCTATCTTTTCACTTGAAAATTTTATTTTTAATCATTTATTTTCATTAAGTTAATAAACTGAAACTCCCCCTATGTTCTAGTATACTGACTCAATCATCACTCTCCATGGAAAGCATACCAATTTTTGTCAGAAATGTTCAAGTTTTTATTTCTACAGATTTTAATTTTTTCATGGAAGGAGGCACTCAACAAAACAAGAGGTCCTCATGTTCCAAGAAATGCTTTACCCTGATTGACTATTAGTATTCCAGTGATTAATAATTTAAGAAAAGCACTACAAATGTATATGACCTTAGTGCTTAAAAAGAAAAAAAAAGTACAGAATATTGTCTTTGGATTTTCATATTAAAATGCCTATAACACTTTAACCACATACTTAGCACTTTTGAAGCACCTTTTGGAAAGGAATAGTCACTGTCTCAGAAACTGTTGACATGTTATAAATTAATTTCTGATGTATAGCTGTTGGAATAATTTAGCATAAAAAGACCCAGGTGAGCTTTTCCACCAGCTTTCAAGGACAGACTTTATTTATCTTGCCCAAATAGCACATTATAACTTTCACACATGTCTTAAATCTTGGGGGATTAGTATGGGGACCTAAGAAAGAAGAGTTAGAGATGCTTGTTTGCCAAGATCCAAGAAGATAATAATTTTTTGACTGCAGTGAAGTGGAATGCAGAATCTGACATCAACAAGAACAATTAGTGGGGAAAAAAGTGTGTGTGTGTGTGTGTGTGTGTATAGGGTAGTTTCTTGAAATATCAGAGAACCCCTGAGAGGGACAAATGAAGTGGTTGCCACTATAATGATGGCATAGTATATGTTATGCTTATTTGAAAAAGGAAAGCTGTTTTTGTACTACTGCATCAGAGGCAATCCTATTGGAGTATGTATACTTGTGTAGAATATGGCAAAATAAACTTGAACTTGTATGAAGAGTGTAGTGGTTCAGCATATATTTGACCCTATTAATTTGGTATTGCTGTTTAAATTCATTAGTTCAGCATCATGAAGTGGTGGGATGAAACAGTGTTTCATACACACAGTGGAGAGAAGTAAAAGCTGAAATCAGGACTTTTGAATGAGTCATTTGATGTCTGTATATTTAGACTCTATTTAGTGATTTGTTTTTATTTCTATAAAACTTTCCCAGCCTTGGTCAGGTTGTTCAGTTGGTATGAACATCATCCCATTCACCAAAAGGTTGCGGCGGGTTCGATTCCTGGTTAGGACATATACCTAGGTTTCGGGTTCCATCCCTGTTCAGGACCTGCACAGGAGGCAGCCAATTGATATTTCTCTCTCACATTGATGTTTCTCTCTCTATCTCTCCCCTCCCCCGCCATTCTCCCTTCTTCCCTCCCTTTCTTTCTAAAATCAATAAACACACCCTGTGGTGAGTATTAAAAAAAAACCCCAAAAAATTTTCCCATACTTCTATCCCCCATCTAACTGTGACCAGACACTCAAAATCCAAAAGTGTCGATGCTCTTATAATAACACTTGGTTTTAACCTTCAAAGAGATGACTGTGGCTCATTCCGCTGTCCCCAAGAATCCATAATTCACTTGGCTGGAACTAGGGATTTAGTCTAATCAAAGATAAATTCTGCCTTAGAGTCTATTAAACCAAATGCTTTTTGAAAGAAAAGGAAAACACATTCAAAATAATACTCGACATCTGACTCTCTGCTGTATTAACAACTATGGGTAATTAAACTGGAAAGATATATGAAATTTTAGGTGGGAAGCTTATCAATTTAAAGTATTATTGGTCACATATGTTAGACAAGTAGTACAAAAAGTTGGACTTTTTCTTCTCTCATAGACTAATTGTTTATCTGCGATCGGAGCCATGGGTCCTGGAGATATTGGACCACCAAAAACAGAAGTGCATAAAGGTAAGTTATTTAATAAAGTGTGTAGGCCAAAATAATTAGTACAATCTTTTCTTTGGGGACAAAAGTATAGGGAGAGTAATATTAACACTAGCACTTATTAATGATGACCTCAAATAATTATAGAAATGATCAAGAGTCATTGACATATAAAGATGCTGATTATTCTACTGTTGCAGGTAAGTTGTTTTTATAGTTATGGAAATTAATTTGCCTTGAATTATTCACATGTTTTGACATATTTCCTGAGGTAGAAAACCTCAAAGTAATGTATGGTTAAATAACTTATAACTTAGGATCTAGTTATCAAGATGCTTAGCTTCTTCACCTTCTATCCTGCTATATTCTGGCAATTTCACATAATTCATTCATTATTTTATTCAATAAATATTTATTGAGTATCTATTATGTACCAGGCAGTATGATCATCTCTGAGACTACCATAGAAATCAAAATAGAAAAGATCTTTGACCCCATTAAGCTGATAGTCTTTTGTAAAACAATAAAACAAAAAAACTACACAGTTTTATCTTATATTTAAATGTTTATAAATTAAACCCATGAGGTAACTTATACAGTCACAGGTTCAAAAAACTGGAATAAATATTGTTGGATATATTTCCAGCATTTTAGACTATACATTTTCACAGAGCTGAACATTTTATACATCTTAAAAACTATAGAAAGCTTTAATTTAGCTGAAACAAAGAAAGCTCTCACCAATTTAGCTAATTGTAAATGATTTTATCTGAAAAATATTATTTAAAGTAATGGATAAAAATGAGATCTGAGGGGATGCTTTTAAAATTTCAGTTATTTTTGCTCAATGTACTCAAGAGTCTTTTACCTCATTATATATATGAAATTAGGCTTTCAAAGCCCACGCTAGACAGAAGCAGATAATTCAATAAATTAGCAGAATTAAAAACTTGACAATCAGATGCATTTGAGGGAGATGTTTAAAAGGACTCCAAATAATGTTGTGTTCTAAACCTGGCTCTCTATTTCTGCCTTAATAGTTGGGAAAAAACAAACGTAAGCTGGGTTTTGTATGCCTATTTACTTTTAAACATTTAAAGATATGTGGAAACTCAGGCACACTCTCAGTTCTACTTAAGGATAACTGATAGTGAGTTTCTTTAAAGTCCATGTCTACATGAGGAAAATACTGGATTAGAAATGAACATTTCAAGTTTTTTTAACTGATGGTATATTTTAAAAATTATGTCAAACTTGAATGAAATATGTATCAAAGGGCTTTTATATAGTAAAACACAGTGCAAGATAAGACATTTGTATCTAAATCAAAGTGATTGTTTGATTTTTCTTTTATATAAAATATTTTACATATGATTCTATTTATGTTTTAGGAAAATATATAGTATTTATTTGCATATAATTATATATACAATGCCATTTTATACATTATATATTGTTATTAGATGTGTATATAAATGGGTATATATATCCCATCTAATAAAAAAGTAACATGCAAATTAACCATCACTCTGTGACTCCGTCACAAAGATGGTGGCACCCTTAGCCACAAGATGACAGCGCCCAGTCCCCTCAGCCCCGCCGCTGAAGTGTCCAGGCCTGTTGGCCAGGCAGGTGGCGGGGGAGGTGGGGGGGGCGAGGGGTGGAGCCAGCGATCAGAGGGGGCAAGGGCGGAGCCAGCTATCAGAGGGGGAAGGGGTGGAGCTGGCGATCGGAGGGGGCAGGGGTGGAGCCGGCGATCAGAGGGGGCTGGGGGTTCCCTGCCCAGGCCAGAGACCTCGCCAGAGCCCTCAGGCCTCATCAGGGGTGGACCCAGTTTTAAGGGGAGCAGGGGAGCGGGCCTAAGCCGTCATTAGGAAATCCCCTGGGGGCTCCCCATTATGTGAAAGGGGGCAGCTTGGGCTAAGGGACCCCCCCCCCCCCCCCCGTGCACGAATTTCATGCACCGGGCCCCTAATATATATATATATATATGAATAAGAGAGAAGGAAGGAGAAAGAGAGAGAGGGAGGGAGGGAGAGACTAGATAGATATAATGCTATCATTTATCATCTTTAGGTAGTTGGATTATAGATTATTTTCTTTTATTTACTTAAATGTCTTTTCCAATTTTTTACAATTACTATTATAATTCTACAATATATCGGTTGCATGTTGATTAAACTATTTAATCATTGTATTAATTTAGGGGTTTTTTTTGTAACCAAATAACAAGCTAGAGATCACAAATAGAAAATGTTTTACTTCAATGATCCCAAACTGAATGTAAAGAACAGGAGTGATTTTGAGGGGAAAATGGACAACAGCTTCAGCTTTATCTTCCCTTTTTTTTTACAGTCATCTCTCAAACCAGTGATGAAACTAGCGAGGCCATCTGGAATCCAGAAGAAGTTCCAGAAGGAGCAGAGCATGCTGACATGTGGGATGTTAGAGAAGTACCAGAGTAAGTCAAATGAAGCCAGGAATGTGTTTAAAGGTTTAAACTAGATGTGTCATCTGATATCATTCTATTTTTGACAAAATTCATAAAGTGACTTCTACCACATAAAAGATAAAACTACAGTGACACACAGAAGGCTTGTGTAATTGGTTATTTTTCCTTCTAAAGTAGAAAAACAAAACACACAATAAAACATAAGACCTTCCTCTTACTTATTATCTAACAAAAAATGAAAAACCCAGTAATTTCCATTATAAATGTATATTTAACATCCATTACTTATATAATGTAGAATTAAGAAAATAGCCTATTCAATTACAAGCATTCATAAAAACTAAATTATTATACCATGTTTATATGTGAAAGCCCTGCTTTTAGTTACTAGATGTTCCACATTGACTATGACTATAAAACTGTGTCCAATGCTTCAAAAAATCCTGTGCTTCTATCTTCTAAGTCAGTTCTGAAAATCGAATCAGTAGGAGACTGCAGATAATTAACTGGAAAAAAGTACCCAGCTTTTACATAAACAATGTCAAAAATTTGTAAACCTCATAAAAAAAGCAAACACCTTCAGTCTGCATCTTAAGAATGAAGAGAGTAGCCCTAGCCAGTTTGGCTTAGTGGATAGAGCATTGGCCTGCAGACCAAAGGGTCCTGGGTTCAATTCTGGTCAAGGCATGCACCTAAGTTGCTGGCTGCTCTCAGGCCAGGACCCTAGTCAGAGTGCATGCAGGAGACAACCAGGAGTGCATGCAGGAGGCAACCAATCGATGTGTTTCTCTCACATCGATATTTCTCTCTGTCTTTCCCTCTCTCTTCCACTCTTTCTGAAAATCAATGGAAAAATACCCTTCAGTGAAGATTAAAAAAAAAAAAGAATGAAGAGAGTAAATCTCATATTATGTTTATACAGAACACACACATCCATATGAAAGATAAGAATTAAGTCACTCATTTGTTATATTGTCTAATAAATGTCAATCATCCATATATGGCAAGCTCCAAATTAGAGTAAATTCTCACTTTCCCTGATGTTTGATGTTCTGTAGAAAGAACATCCATGAAAGCTTTACAGGAATAAGTAACTCATTCAGGATATGAAGAAAATGGCTTTTAAGATTTTTTTAAAAGTATGCATTTTCAATCTTATGCAATTATATTTCAAATGTCCCAATGGGTAAAGAGGAAAATGAGTAAAGAATGTAGACAGGCAGTTCACAAAAGAAGAATGACTAGTAGTTAAATAAAAAGTTATAAGGGCTTGATCTAAGTCACTGGCCTCAGGGAAAAGCATGAGGGTCTTTATTTGAGAGATTTTTTAAAGGCAGATTTGATATTTTGATTAGATATAACGAATGAGAGGAAAGTGTAAAAAATGATGCTAAGGTTACTATCTTGGGTGACTGGGTTATGAATAGTGGGACCATTAACTGTAATTGGGAATGTATGTGGAAGGGAAGCAATTAGTTTGTTTTTGTATGTGTGAACAGTGAGGTGCCTTTGAGACATCTAGGCAAATACATATAGTAAGAAGTTGGAAAATTGCTTCTGGAGATGAGAAGAGCAGCAGCTAGAGCAAGTCTATTTGGGAATCATGGACATATGGGTCAATACTTTTCTACTTAGTTTTATTCTGGCCCAATCTTTGTAAATATCTGATAGATGTTATAGTCTATTAAGAAAAAAAAATGACTCATATCAAATGGCTACTTATTGTCACTCCTGTTTCAACTCAGAGAAATCCCTTTTTCATTCCTTGGCATCAAAAATTCGATGTAATCTTTTAGTTTTCCTGTCCAGAGATTTACCGTTTCTTCATTAGGATAGAATTAAATATAAAAGATCATTTGTAAATGTTTGCTTACTTCATTCCATCTAAAATGATAAGGTACATTATGGCTGGTTGCTTCTGTAAAACATCCTACCTCTAAGGGCCCAAGTTTGGGCTCAAGGAAAAAATTGTGAATTGTCATATGTGAGTTGAAATACAGGAAATTTTTTCATTGAACTAAGAATTCTATATGTCTTGATTCTAAACATCATAGTGTAGATGTGTTGACTATATTACCAGTGTTTCTATTGTAGAATTTTAGAGGTGGAAAAGATAGAAATCATTTAATTCAAATCCATCCCTTCTATAAATTGTAAAAATGTAGAAGCAGAGACTCCATGAGTTTGTGACTTTACCAAGGTCACACAGTTAATGACGGAAATGGTATTAAATCTGGATTGTTGAACTCTACTTTATGGCTTACATTTAGCAGAGGAGAGTTTCTGTCTATCAATCAAACTGGGTTATGGGCCCACTATTTTTCTGAGCCTCTGCTTTCCTGGAAAGAACCTTTTTTCTACTTCATTGAATTTTATTAGGCTCTTATTAGAAATTCCCTCAATCCATTTTATATGTATAGATCTAAAACAAGCTTCATTTTAGAAAAGAAATATATGTGATATAAAATCTGCTTTACAGTGTTAGGCATTTTTAACTGAATTTCTAGACTTCTATTCCTTTATGTTCTGCTATATGCCTGAAAAACTGTAAGCATTTTATTTAGTCCTTTTATTTTTTTTGTAATGGCATATTCTCATAAGTTTCTAGTTTTCTGCTCTGTGACAGGAAATTTCTCCTTCATTTGAATCTCTATATCAATGCCCTTTTTTCAGGTATGAAATTATATACAAACAGCAGGTGGGAACTGAGGATATATTCCTAGGACTTACGGAAAAAGACTCTTCAACAGCGTGTTGTGAGGATCTAGTGGTAAGCTTCTCCCAACTTCCCTATTTTCCTTATGATCTTTATAGCTAAATTGACTGCCTGTTGCATACATACCACTGTAGGCAAGGCTGTAAACTCTTTAAAAATAGTGGTTGCTATACTTCAAGTACTAGGGGAATAATGGGATAGACAGTTTAAATTCAGTAAACATGTCAAAATAAACTAAGCTTACACATGTGGGTAAGATTTACAAATAAACATAATATAATCATATGACATAATACACTATTTCTAGTTCAATTAAAACTGCCCAACCTGATTGGACTGAATTTCTTTCATCCTTCTTCTATCTCATGTATGCCATCTGATTGGTTAATAATGTCTCATGAGTTGACAGGCAATGAGAATGAAATATTTCCTTTCCTGAATCTGTCTTCTCTCTTATGTCTGTGTTTCTTTTAATGACTCAGCTGGCATTGGGAAATTTAAAAAGAGATTTTTTTCTTAATATTTGGAACTTCTGAATTAAAACTCTAAACATCTAAAGTGTAACTTGGCTTCCTAATCTGAATGACACTACACCATATTGGAGAGCATCTTTTGCCAAGCCGCTGTTCTTATGTAGTTACAATAACAATGCCAACAGTATGAATTGAAACCACCTTATTTTTGCTTATTTGAGCCTCATAGTGATCTTGTTGAAAAGTCTGTGTATAACCAAGAGTGCAGAATGCAACTCATTTTAACAATAAACACTAGTAATTTTGGTGCTGAGAATTTATTTTTTGAGAGCCGGTTTGTGCATTTATCTTTTTCTCTCCTTCTCTTACAATACTGTATAGTATAGAGTACTGAGGTGCCCATAGGGGATACTTAATATTTTTTTCCTTAACCAAATGATAAATGGAATTTCTCTTTTGCACAAACTTCAGGTTTTCTCTTATTAGCAAGATCAAGTAACAAAATGTGAATAGTGATTTTAAGTACCTCAGGAGATTTTTCAAACTTGAATGAGTTAAGGTTTCAAATGATCTTGAAGTAAATAGTCCCCAGGGTTTTTGTTTGTTTGTTTGTTTGTTTGTTTGTTAATCCTCACATGAGGATATTTTTTTTCCCCCATTGATTTTTTAAAAGAGAGAGTGGAAGGGAGGGGAAGAGACAGAGAGAAACATTGATGTGAGAGAGAAACATCGCTATGAGAGAGATCACATTAATTGGTTGCCACCACCACACACCCTGACCAGGGCAGGAGATGGAGCCTGCAACCAAGGTACTTGCCCTTGACTGGAATCTGTGACCCTTCAGTCCACTGGTCAAAGCTCTTACCACTGAACCAAATCGGCTAGGGCTAGCTCTCAGAGTTTTAGCAGTAATATTCAAATTATTCTCCTTAAATTAGTATAAAATTATGGTTTTTATTTCTAGTATTAAGGATTGATTTAAACTCTGGAGAAATTCTAGGCCCTAAATAAAACTGTTGTGGGCCTTTTCATTTCTCTCACGTAAATTGCTACAAGTATTAATGATAAAGGTATACTGAATGACGAATCTTGGAAACTAAATCACACCTCAGAATAGGAATATACAATTTATCTAAAACTCAACAAGTATATACAAAAAATACTTGATCCTTCCCTCTAATAAATTTATAATCCACTGGGGAGACATAAATGTCTCATTTTATTATTAACAATTAAACTCAATGTTGACAATTATATGTCTACTGAAAGTTAAAGGGTTTGGATAAGGAATGAACACCACTGAATGGCAGCAGCAAATGAAACATTTGTTGGTGCTATGGCACTTTACCACATTATACTATTCCGTTATCCCTTTCTTTTAAATCATGTATTCAATCTTTGAAAATTTAGTGACTACTACTACATACCAGGCACTATCCTATGTACTAGGGATACAGAGATAAATAAGAAACAGTCAATTCCCCTCAAGGAATTTCCAGTAAAGGAGATGGACACCTAACAAATCATTGCATCAGTACGTATTTAGATGCATATATCAGGCACATGATGACATAAAGCAGAAAGAGAACAATTCTCTTTAGGTAGATAAGATTTCTGTGGTGGACAACATTCCAAGAAGGATCTTCCAAGCAGAGGTAAGAGCACATGGAATGGTAACCAGGTATGAAATAGCATGGCCTATTTGAGTAAGCAGTGAATATAAAAAAGAAAAAGCCCTTATTTGTAGCTTAAATTTTGAATTTTATTCTGTAGGCATATCATTTATGACATCCACCATCATTGCTTAACCCCACTGGTAAGACTCAGACTAAAGAGGTTGTTGACCCCATCTCAAGTATTTCTTGCTCAAATTTATAAGCTTATTATTTCTGTTGATAATGGCATTTTCTCAAATCTAAGACATCATCAAATTATAACTGTGCCATTTATTTAATAATAAAGGAAAAATAGATATGCTATATTTAATGTATGCATTGATTATGCGATACATCTTAATATCAGAAACATTAAAATGTAGGGAAATTTGCAACTTAGAATTGCCTAAATAGGTTACTTGGATCCTGGACCTGATTTATATGTACAAGGAGTGATTTGGGGGTTAAAAATTCACAAGGACCACCCTGTCCTTTACCCTCCCCAAATTCCAAATAAAAAAGTAAGATTTATGAGTCCTAAATCAAAGCAATTGTCTTAAACAAAATTCTGCATTAGTAATATGTATGTCTTCAGCAAACCTTCCATTCTTGCCTTCTAACCCCAATCCAAATAACTCCATTATACAAATTTTGCCTGCTGCTCTACTCCCAAGTTTGTAGCTACCAAACTTCCCTCACCTTAATCTATATTTAGGCATTTTATTTTTAAATAAAAGTTATATATATTTAAGTGTACAATATGATGATTTGATATACACAGTGAAATGATTACTATAGTCAAGCTAATTAATGTATCGTCTCACATAGTTACCATTTGTGTGTGTGTGTGTGTGTGTGTGTGTGTGTGTGTGTGTGTGTAGTGAGAGCACCTGAAATCTGCTCTATTAGCAAATTTCCAGTATTCAATATAGTACTATTAACTCAGTCATCACGCTGTACACTAATTTTAGAGCTAGAACTAAGCCAGTTTTTGTTTTGCCTTGTTGTTAGCTACTAACCCTTTTCTTCAAGTAAAATTCAATGAGAAAGTCCAACATATAAAACACATAAAAGTATCCCCACCTTGGTTAAAAGGGTACTATTATCCATGAGGCAGCTCTTAGGAGAAAAAAACTGGGGCTCCTTGGAACACGAAAGATGAGAATCTAACCTTTCTTCCTTATATTACAGTTCATTTGAGAAAATAAGGACAAGCTTACAAGGTATCAAACATTCATATAAATTAATGGAAAAACAAGCAAGCTAGAGGGCTTTTTCCTCCTAGGTGACATGTCTATGTTTTTCTTTAAACCTTATAAGTAGAATGCCCCTGTCTTGTTTTATTTTATTTTATATTTTATTTTATTTTGTCTTCTATACTCTCTATCCCTCTCTACAAGGTTCTAATTAAATGAGTTTGATATTTATCCTTGACTATATATCCTTGCATACATATTCATCATTGTTTGCTATATTTTTAAAAATTCTACAAATACTTATTGAGCACTTACTATAGGCTAGATACTCAATACATAGAGTTGAAAAAAATCATTAAGTTTCTGCTTCTCTCCAGGAGCTTACTGTTAATAGATCAAACAGTCCATAAGCAGCAGCACAGACCTTCATAAATCCATCCAATAAGGAAACAATGAGATCAAATGAATATAGATTACTTACACAGACAGCATAAGTAAGATCAGCATGATGTCAGTTCCCGATATTCCATTGCCCCACAGGACAAAATCAAACTAAAGGTGCCTGTGGGTACTCTGTTGCTGAAGAGTTCACTCAAGACTGCAGCTAAGCTGTTTTATAGCCTGCATCTGTACCCAAGGGGAAGGAGATAGAAAGTCCTATGCCTTACTGGAACCAGGGAATAGGGTGACAATCTGCCTTGTGTTAGCCTTCTGCAAGATAGGAAGCCTCCCACAAGGTAGAAAGACAGATAAGAAAAACAGCCTTGAGGCAACTCCTCACAAGACTGCCTATCTTCCCACAGTCTGAGAGGATCACAGGATGTTCTGCCAAGGCCTGGGGCAGACCACAAGTGAGCCTTGCCTACATGGCCTATGTAAATAGTGCAAGGTCACCAGAATATCAGAGTGGAGACATTTTTGTACATTTACAGTCTAAGAGTAAAAGTTTTTTTTCCTGATTGTTTTCACTTAATATAATAACAATAGCAAATAATTTATATAATGCTTACTAAGTGCCAGACATTTCTCTAAGAACTTTGTGCATGGTAACTCACTAACCCCCACACCAAAACTCTATGAAATCATTGCTAGTATCCCCATTTTACTAATGAGGTTACTGAAGCACAAAGAAGTAACTTACTTAAGGTCACACATTTGGAATCTGGCAGAACTACAAGTTGAACCCAGACCATTTGAATTTGATAAAAGTATGTGCAAAGTGATATGAGCACAAAGGAGAGGAAGAGCAAGCTCACTTCATAATACAGATGGCATTTGACCTGGACATTTTAAGGACATAACAGTTTGTCAGAGTGGAAAAGTTGTCTAAACAGAGTGAGCAGCATGAGCAAAGGTATAGTTCTGTGAAAGTATATGATGTTTATTGAGAACTATTTGTTATGTTTTTGGAGCTTTAGAATGCATGGAGTAACAAAGTATAAAACAAAACAGGCCACTTAAAGTTAGCTGTAAAAGCCCTTGAATAGCATACCATGTGCTGTGAACTGAACTGTGCCCCTCCCCGACCATTCACTAACCCCTGGTGTGATACTATTCAGAAATAGAGTCTTTGGGAGGTAATTAGGTTTAGATAAGGTCACAAGCGTGGAGCTGTCATCATTATATCAGTGCCTTTATAGGAAGAGACACTAGAGAGCTTGCTCTGCTTACTATCTCTCCCTGTCTCATGAGCACACAGTGAGAAGGTGGCTGTCTACATGCCAGGGAGAGAGAGGTCTCACCAGAAACCACCATGCTGGCATATCTGGCATGCTCAGACTTCCAGTCTATAGTATTTTGTTATGGTAACCTGAGCATACTAAGACACCATGAAATTTGGACTTTATCTTGTGGGCATTAGAATTACTAAATGTTTTAAAGGAGACAATTTGAATAATTAGATGCACATTTCAGAATAACTCTAGTGGCAGATTATGATTAAGAATTTGGTGGAGATTATTGTGGGAGATGAGTATAAGTTTGGAAGACTGATGGTAGGAAAACCAGTTGATAGACAATTGCAATAGTTCAGGTGAGAGAAGTAAGAGAAGTAAGACTATGGCAATGGGAATAGAAAAGAATGGCTTCAGTGGAAATTTTGGAGGTAGTATTGATATGATTTAGGTGGTGGTGAAATGTGATTTGTAAAGGAGAAACAGGAGTTAGATTTCTAGCTTTAGTGACTAGGTGAATGGTGATGGCATTAATTAACAAATGGGAATGATAAAGTGTTTTATCTTTGGGTGGCAATCTTAAAGATGGTTTTTATTTCTTTTAGCTCATCTGAGTTTTCCACATATTTTACAATTACCATCAATTACTTTTGAAATGAGAGTAAACAAAGGGTGTTTTTGTTTGTGTTCTGGAGATCAGTTATGCAATGCAAAAGAAATAAGACAAAGTTCTAGGAGAAAATATTAAGCTTGAGTTATATTGAGTTTCAACTGCCTGTAGGAAATCTTGTTGGAAGTATGTAGTAGTCTGTTCATATTATAAATCTATGAGGAATCAAAGACAGGAACTGGAGATATTGACTTTCAGAGTATGTGTTTGCTCTCTCCAGAGGTTGGAATATATCCACCGAGTGATGGCTTTGCTTTGGGCTTGGAATGAAGTATAACTGATTTTAGGTAGCATATGTATGCTTGGAGAGGAGGAGTTTGTTGATAGGGATACTAGGGAACTTTCAGAAATGGGACTGACTTGAAACAATATGTGGCCCTTGGGAAGGGGTCAACAATCAGAGACAGACTTCAAACAGAGGCATTGTAAATTCTCACTGTTTGAGAATGGCCAGTTCCAGGCCAGGAATTGAAAACCAAAGGAATTGAATAAATGAAGTGAGGTTGGGATTGTGACATGGCTTTAGAGATACGATAGGGGAAGCAAAAAAACTGTCATAGAAACAAGTTAGAGGAACAAAGAACGGGAACCTGCCTACCTCTGAGAAACAGGTTTGCCAGTTGGAGATTGTGGGGAAAGGAACTTTAGATATCAAAGATATTTAAGGAGATAGCCTGGCTTCCCCATAGGACTATTTTTTGACAGGAAAGGGGATGGGTGCGATGGGGAAGTAGGTCAGTGGATTCCCATTTTTATCCATGGGTACTGAACATCAGACTATCTCTAAAATAAAAAAAAAATGAATGGGGCTAGGGTTATTGATATTCTGCCAAATGACCATTGTTTATTCTAGGAGAGGGGAAAAGCTGCCTGCAGATAGCTTGATACTCTTTTTGAGCTTCAATGGATACATGATATTTTGGTGCTTCTACTTTAATTGATTAGGGGACACTTTGATGTAACCTAAGAAATAAGACATTAAGCGATGTGGTTTTGGTTTTTTTTTGTTTTGTTGTTGTTGTTTTTGTTTTGTTGGGGTTTTTTTTTCCATCATCACCTCCTCACTGGGATATGATCCTTACTCCATCTCTAAATCTCACTAAGACTAAGGTGAGAGTCAAGATGGGTTAGAAGTCTGTCACCATTTGCCAGACACAATCAAGAGTCACATGTTTATCGCACATATTTATCTCAGAAAGGGCTATCAATCATTCTGAGCAAAGTGTCAGCCTATCCTCTGAGAACTCACTTGCTTCTTGAATGATATTCTCATCAAATTCTGGTTAAAGCAGTCATATTCACTTACTTTTAATGAATAGAGTTGGCATCTTGATAATAGAATGGATTTTCTTTCCTAAAGAATGAACACCTTTTTGGAGGTTTTCTGATACTGAATTTTGGGTTGTGTGTTAAGGAACTATCTATTCTGATTTCATTAAGAGTCATAAGCAAGAATGGATGATGAATTTGATCAAATGCCTTCTTTTTTTATTTTATCTTTATTGTTGAAAGTATTACAGATGTCCCCCTTTTTGCCCATTGAACCCTTATAGCCCACGCCCAACCCCCCACTCCACCCCCAGATCAAACGCCTTCTCAACATTTGTGGAGATCATATGATTATTTAGTTTTGATATATTGGTAAGTTATATTACATTTCTTAATATTAAAGAATCCTTGCATTTACCCATTTATTTGTTTACTCAACAAATACTTATTGAGTGCCTACAATGTGGCAGCTATTGTTCTAAGCACTGAAGATACTCTAGTAAACAAAAGACAAGGATTACTGCCCTCACAGAGCATAAACTCTGGTAGGAGAGATAAATGAACAAAATAAATGCATAAATTTTATTGTACATTGGAAGGTGATAAATGCTATAAAGAGGAAAAGAGCAAGGGGAATTAAAAGGGAGTACTAAGGTTGGTAGTGGTAGCAATTTTAAATAGTGTGGTCAGGGACAGTCTCACTGAGAAGACAATATTTGCGCAAAGACTTGAAGAAGATAAAGAAGTAAGGCTAAGATGTTGGAAAGGTTATCTAAGTGGATATTTAAATCCTGGAGATTTAAGACAGAAGTTGATGTTAAAAATATCAGTGAAGAACAAAATTATTATAAAAATTAGGGTAAGCGTGTGACCTAGGAATTGTAGATATTTGCACAAGGAAGGTGATTAATGATATGGTGTGAAGATGTGAGATTTATTTTTAAAAGCTGGAGGAAAGGGTCACACCCAGTGATATAAAGGGAATGGGAGGAAAAAAACAGGCACCAATTGAGAAGACTATAAGGGAATCAGTGTCACTAAAGGAGATCTAGATTTCATTTAGACTAAGAAGTTGAAGAGAATATTCAAGGAAGTCTTATGAGATTAGGGGTAATGTACCATATGTTCCAGAGTCTCAATCCAAGGGGTAGGAAATGGAAACAAAATAGGAGACATGAAGATCCAGATGGTAATTATTAGGTGGTAAGGAGGGATATGGGAATCTGAGGCTTCTTGTGTTTATTGATAAACAGAGGTAAAAATATAATTTTAGTTCTGGTAGTCTCAAGACAGTTAGTGGTGATGAGGTTGTGAGCGCTTGAGAGTGAACTTTCTAGAGTCATTAAATTAAATAAGAATGTCTGCCAAATTGTCAGCCCTAACCCTTCTGTATTCCTTAAGCTTCACTTAAATTTCAGTAAATAGCATAGACTGGCCAAGTTACATATAAGATACTAGTAGCCCGGTGCACAAAATTGGTGCACATTAAAAGGGAATTAATTGCCGTAACCGGTTTGGCTCGGTGGATAGAGCATTGGCCTGCAGACTCAAGGGTCCCAGGTTCAATTCCAGTCAAGGGCATGTACCTTGGTTGCGGGCACATTCCCAGTGGGAAGTGTGCAGGAGGCAGCTGATCGACGTTTCTCTCTCATCGATGTTTCTAACTCTCTATCCTTCTCCCTTCCTCTCTGTAAAAAATCAATAAAATATTTTTTTAAAAAGGGAATTAATTAGCAGAGATATTTTAATATTGCTATTTGCTCTTTCTCTATAATAGAAGTGTGAGAGATGAAAGAAAATTAGTAAAATATATATGAAAATAATATACAAATTTATTAATAAATAAACAGTAACAAAAGAATGTAACAACAGAGGCATGATATAAAAATGACAAAAACATGATATGACAACAACAAAAACATGATATGAATACAACAAAAACATGATATAAAAACAACAGTGATGCAAACAATGACTGATAAAGTGATTAAACTTATTCTAATATCTCCTTGTACACCACATTAATAGTGAAAACACTTTCAGAGTGCTTGACTAATTTCCCTTGTGATGAAGTACTTAGAACTTTAACTGTAACATCAAATGTTCTTCAAACTTGAGAGAAAGCAACATAGAACTGACCATGTGCAAAAACGGGTTCAGGTAGGAATATGCCTATTTTGTCTACAGTTTGTCCTTGTGATTTATTAACAATCATCACAAATGCTGGCATCACGGGAAACCATCGTTGAATCAATTTAAATGGGAAGCCAGTGTCAGATGGGGACAAATTAATTCTTGGGATCAGAACAGCCTCTCCCTCTGCAGATCCTGTTAATACTTCAGCTTTGAAATGTTAGGTCATAATCTTCTGATAATAAATCTGGTACCATTACAAAGACCCCATTTACTATTGAGATTTCTCAATAGCATGATAATTGCACCCACTTTCAATTTTAATTTATGACACGGCATTCCTGAAGGAGTAATACTATTAAGAAATTCGATGGGAAATTTTCCTTTTCAGCATCATCTGTGGAATTAATGGAATCATCACTCAAATATGTGTGAAAATCTCCATCGAGTATATCCAAATTTTCTTCATTTAATTTTTGAACATGCTCATTTTTTGGACAAAGAATTGCACGTTTAGATATATTTTTAATATTATCTATAGTAGTGGTTCTCAACCTTGGCTGCACATTAGAATCACCTGGGAATCTTTTTAAAATCCTGATTCCTGGGCCGCATCCTCCGGAAATTGTTTCTTTGTTATGGGATGGGGCCACAACATCAGTAACAAAGAAACAGAATTAAAACTTTATCGTGGGGAGCCACTACAGTGTTTTGGACAGGTTCAAGCCTTGGACTTATGAGAGGGCACAGTCCTCTCATTGCCACGTGCAAGTCCCAGCTTGGAGGGCAGGGCCCTCCCAGCGCAATAATAGCCAACAGCTGTACTTGTAAGCTTGAACCTATGGTCCAAACACGTGGCCCCACGTGCCTGAGTGATGTAGGCTTGATAGAGTTCAGATGCATGTAGTTGAGTAGGATTGAAACCCAGGAGAATGTTTGTAAACATCTTGGTCATGCCCTTACTTTGCCTCGTAGCATCTGCCATAAAATAAAGGCATGGCTGTGGGCATGGTCGCTGTCTCTCAGAGAAGCAGCATCCCACCAAGACCCGGCTTTCATTCTCTTATCTGTCTTTTCTAAGCCTTTCAGCCGCCCCCACTCAGGTTCACCCTTGGCTGTGCTGGTGCGGCACACTTTATAAAGATAATGCCTCCATGCTCCCAGAGGGGGTTCCTGCCTCAAATCCCGCCCTTACAGGAAACAGCTCTGGGAAACAGCTCGGGGGAGGGCGCAGCCGTTGACAAGACAACCCCTGCAGGACTGACTTCCTTCTGCTTGGTTGCGGTGGTTCTGGACATGATGAGCACCACCCAGGGTTTTTATAAAAGTATATGTTTAATTTATTCTTCTGTCCTGGTAGTCAGGAAGTGACAGTTCAAGAGGAAACCTAGAATTGATGACCTCTTCAGAACACTTGCTATTTGACCTTATCATTTCAATTTTTACATACATTATAATATGATCATAGACACTTATCTGAGGAACTTGGGAACCTGTATTAATCACTTTTAGATTACAGGAATATGATATCTTCAGGAAACATTCTGTCATATAAATCTATCATAAAAATAAGACAAGAAAGAGAGAATTTGAAATTCAAAATGATAATCCCACATTAATGACCACCCCTCCCGAAGGCTTGGTATATTAAGCCAGCTCTGTTATAACACATAGAGGAGAATAAATGAAGGCCCATGAAAACAACTTGTAAGCAATTTGACTTACCTTTACCTATCTCTAGGAAAGCCCCAAAGTGAATTGAGAGAGAGAGAGAGAGAGAGAGAGAGAGAGAGAGACTGAGTAGTTTTGACTGAAGATAAACTGAAAATGGGGGAAAAGGACCTCACAAGCCTTAAATTAGTAGACTTTTTTTCCTGTCACTTGTTATTCACAAGGCCAGAAGACAGAGGTTTGAACTAGTTAGTGATGGATACTGTGGTAGTCTGCCTACAAGATGGCCCTCAAAGCTTCTAAACTCCTGCCCTAGCCAGTTTGGCTCAGTGGATAGAGTGTTGGCCTGCAGACTTAAGGGTCGTGAGTTGGAAACTGGTCAAGGGCATGATGTGTCTCTCTCACATCGATGTTTCTCTCTCTGTGTCTCCCCCATTTCTTTCCACTCTCTCTAAAAATCAATGGAAAATGTCCTCTGGTGAAGATTAACAACAAAGAAGATTCTCAACTCCCAATTCTTCCCTTTGTGTAGTCCCTTTCACATCAAATAGGGCTTCCCTGTATAATCAATGGGATGTTACAGAAATAAAAGTATATAATTTATGAGCCTATGTTTAAAAAGGCATTGCTTCTGCTTTGCTTTTTTTGTATCATTCACTCTGGGGAGAAAACAGTTTTTGTGTCATAAGGACATTCAAGCACCCCTAAGTCTTATGGAGAAGTCCAGGTGGTGAATAACTGAGGCCTCCTACCAACAGCCATGTGAGTAAGCTGTTTTGGATGCAGAACCTCTAGCCCTAATGAAGCTTTCAAATGTTTATAGCAGTAGCCAATATCTTGACTACAACCTCATGATAGAACATGTCAGAAATACCTAGCTATGCCATTCCCAATTCCTAACCTATGGAGAGTGTGAGACAATAAATGTTTACTGATGTTTTGAGTCATAAATTGGGTATGAGGGTGGAATTTGTGTTGATTATGTAACAATAAATAATAAACAATAAATAACTTATAGGTGACAGAACCAGAATTAAAAACCAAGTTTGACTCCAAATGTTGAGCTCCAAAAAGGTTGCAAGTTTCCCAAAGAAAATTTTACCAGTTTTTTCTTAGCTTACCTATTAAAATAAATTATTCTTTGAAATAAATTCAATTTATATCCTATCTAAAGAGAGAAACATTAATACCTTTACCAATTGCTTGGTCAGTGACATACTGTATTTACTAATGTTGAAAAAGTTTAGTCATGGGTATAATCAGAAGTCAATAAATAATCATGTCTATTTTTAAGGTGTTCATTAAAAATATCTCTAAAGTAGTCTGATTCAAGTTTCAAGAGGGGTTTTTCTATTAAGATTCTTCATTCATATGAGATATTAATATGTACCATTCCACTTAATTTGTTCCCTCTCCTGTCCTGCATCTGAAGCCATTTTAGTGTACATTTTTTATTTCTTTAAGAGGAAAAATTAGTTTTTTCTGACTAACCCTTCACTAGAGTTGAAATGATTTCAAGAACCACTTCAAAGCTCTACCCAAAAGCTGAATGTAAATTTCACAGAAGTCATAGTTTTTTTCTTCCTTCAAATGTCATTTCAACCTGAGCAAATAATATTGTCCCTTGAAAAATCTAAACATTTCATAATAAAGAAACAGATATTTGTATCTCTTGTTCCAGAGGACATGAGTCATCCTGCAACTAAAGAGCATCTCAACTTGACTATCAGATCTGAATGTTATTGCAATAAAAATGTGTCTTTGTCCAATAGAATACTCATTTATTTTGAGGTAGAGCTCCTATATTTACTTCTTTGAGAAATGTTTCATTTCTCTCAATTAAAGCATATCTAATTATGAAGATTTGAATTTTCAAAATATAAAGTAGAGGTGATTCTTTGTTTATGAAATATTACCATAGAGAATATATATATATATATATATATATATATATATAT
>NW_005871050.1:28598862-28730360 GCF_000147115.1 Myotis lucifugus | reverse complement strand
TCTTTTTTAAATATATATTTTATTCATTTTTTACAGAGAGGAGGGGAGAGGGATAGAGAGTTAGAAACATCGATGAGAGAGAAACATCGATCAGCTGCCTCCTGCACACCCCCTACTGGGGAAGTGCCCACAACCAAGGTACATGCACTTGATCGGAATTGAACCTGAGACCCTTGAGTCCACAGGCTGATGCTCTATCCACTGAACCAACTGGCTAGGGCTCAAATGCTTTTTCTGCATCTATTGGTATGATTTTGTGATTTTTAGTCTTCATTTTGTTTATATGATGTATCACATTTATTGATTTGTGGATATTGTACCACTTTGCATCACCAAAATAAATCCTACTTGATCATGGTATATGATCTTTTCAATGTATTACTGGATTCAGTTTGCTAATATTTTGTTGAGGATTTTAGCATCTATTAGAATGTTCATCAGGATATTGGCCTATAATCTTCTTTCTTTGTAGTGTCTTTATCTGATTTGGGAATTAGGATAATGCTAACCTTGTAAAAGGAGCTTGAAAGTCTTACCTCCTCTTGAATTTTTTTGAATAGTTTGAGAAGGAAAGGTGTTAGTTCTTTGAATGTTTGGTAAAATTCACCTGTGAAGCCATTCTGTCCAGGACATTTGTTTGCTGAGAGCTTTTTTATTACTGCTTTGATTTTATTAGTTGTAATCGGTCTATTCAGATTTTCTAATGCTTCCTGATTCAATTTTGGAAGATTGTATGTTTCTAGGAATTTATCCATTTTGTCCATATTGTTTAATTTGTTGGCATATAGTTGTTTGTAATATTTTTTTTACATTTCCTTGTATTTCTTTTGAGTCAGTTGTTACTTCTCTTTCATTTCTGATATTATTATTTTGGTTTTCTCTTTTTTTTCTTGATATGTCTGGTTAAAGGTTTGTCAATCGTGTTTACCTTTAAAAATAACCATCTCTTGGTTTCATTGATCTTTTGTATTGTTTTTTTAGACTCTGTTTTATTTATTTCTGCCATGATCTTTATTATTTAATTTCTTCTACTATCCTTGGGCTTTGTTTATTGTTCTTTTTTAAGTTCCTTTAAGTGTAAATCTAGATTGTTTGAGATTTTTCTTGTTTCTTTTCTTCTTCTTCTTCTTTTTTTTTTTTGAGCTGGCCTGGCCAACAGCTGAATTTTATTTTCCACAGATTTTCCCTCCACAGGGATTGAGCCTTGAGAGTTTTTTTTAAAGTTCTTTTTTTAAAAAAAATTTTTATTGATTAAGTTATTACATAGGTGTCCTTATCCCCACGTTACCCCCTATCCCCCCCACTCATGCCCTCATCCCCCTGTTGTCTGTGTCCATTGGTTAGGCCTATATGCTTGCATATAAGTCCTTTGGTTGATCTCTCCCCTTTACCCCACCCTCCCCTATCTTCCCTCTGAGGTTTGATGGTCTGATTGATGCTTCTCTGTCTCTGGAATTGTTTTTGTTAATCAGTTTATGTTGTTCATTATATTCTATAAATGAGTGAGATCATGTGGTATTTATCTTACTCTGACTGGCTTATTTCACTTAGCATAATGCTCTCCAGTTCCATTCTTGCTGTTGTAAATGGTAAGAACTCCTTCTTTTTTACCGCCGCCTAGTATTCCATTGTGTAGATGTACCACAGTTTTCTAATCCACTCATCTACTGATGGGCACTTAGGCTGTTTCCATATCTTAGCTATTGTAAATTGTGCCGCTATGAATGTAGGGGTGCATATATCCTTTCTGATTGGTGTTTCTAGTTTCTTGGGATATATTCCTAGAAGTGGGATCACAGGGTCAAATGGGAGTTCCATTTTTAGTTTTTTGAGGAAACTTCATACTGTTCTCCACAGTGGCTGCACCAGTCTGCATTCCCACCAGCAGTGCACGAGGGTTCCTTTTTCTCCGCATCCTCGCCAGCACTTTTTGTTTTTTGGTTTGTTAAAGATAGCCATTCTGACAGGTGTGAGATGGTACCGCATTGTCGTTTTGATTTGCATCTCTCGGATGATTAGTGACTTTGAATATGTTTTTATATGTCTTTTGGCCTTCCTTATGTCTTCTTTCGAAAAGTATCTATTTAGGTCCCTTGCCCATTTTTGATTGGGTTGTTTATCTTCCTTTTGTTAAGTTGTATGAGTTCCCTGTAAATGTTGGAGATTAAAGCCTTACCAGTGAAACATTTGCAAATATGTTCTCCCATGCAGTGGGCTTTCTTGTTGTTTTGTTGATGGTTTCCTTTGCTGTGCAAAAGCTTTTTCTTTTGATGTAGTCCCATTTGTTTATTTTCTCTTTAGTTTCCATTGCCCTAGAAGCAGTATCAGTGAAGAAATTGCTTTGGCATATGTCTGAGATTTTGCTGCCTGTGGATTCCTCTAGTATTTTTATGGTTTGCCGTCTTATGTTTAAGTCCTTTATTCATTTTGAGTTTATTTTTGTGTATGGTGTAAGTTGGTGGTCTAGTTTCATTTTTTTGCATGTATCTGTCCAATTTTCCCAACACCATTTATTGAAGAAGCTGTCTTGACTCCATTGTATGTTCATGCCTCCTTTGTCAAATATTAATTTAGCATAGTGGTTTGGGTCAATTTCTGGGTTCTCTATTCTATTCCATTGATCTATATGTCTGTTCTTGTGCCAGCACCAGGCAGTTTTGAGAACAGTGGCTTTGTAATACAGCTTGATATCACTGCCAACTGAGGAGCAGCCACTTCTGTGACCACCCAAGGAGCAACCGCAGCCCAAGGAGATTTTTCTTGTTTCTTGGAAGGCAGCTATGCTCACCACTATACCACCAACGCAACCTTTTTTCTTGTTTCTTAAGGTTGACCTGTAATGCTATGTATTTCCCTCTCATGACTACTTTCACTGTGCACCATAGATTTTGGGTTGTTGTGTTCTCATTTTATTTGTTTCAAGGTATCATTTGATTTCTTGCTTAACCTCATTATTAACCCATTCATTCTTTTTTATTTTATTTTTTAATCTTTACTGTTGAGAGTATTACAGATGTCCCCCCTTTTTACCCATATAGCTCCCCTCCACCCAGTTCCCACCCTACCCCAGGCCTTCACCACCATATTTTCTCTGTCCATAGTTAATGAACATATAAATGTAAATTCTTTGGTTAATCTCTTCCTACCCGCTCATCCCCTTCCCTCTGAGATTCGTAAGTCTGTTCTATGTTTCCATGCCTATGATTCTATTTTATTCACCAAATTATTTTGTTCATTATATTGTTTATTTTGATTTTTAGATTAAATTGTTGATAGATATGTATTTACTGCCATTTTATTCATATTGTTTTATCTTTTTTCTTCTTCTTCTTCCTCTTCTTAAAGAATACCCTTCAAAATTTCATGTAATACTGTTTTGGTGGTGATGAACTCCTTCAGCTTTTTCTTGTCTGTGAAGCTCTCTATCTGACCTTCAATTCTAAATGCGAACTTTGCTGGGTAGAATAATCTTGGCTGTAGGTCCTTGCTATTCATCACTTTGAACATTTCTTGCGACTCCTTTCTGGCCTGCAAAGTTTCTGTTGATAAATCAGCTGACAGTCATATGGGTTCTCTCTTGTAGGTAACTGACTGCTTTTCTCTTGTTGCTTTTAATATTCTCTTTTTGTCTTTAATTTTTGGCATTCTAATTATGATGTATCTTGGTGTGGGCCTCTTTGGGTTCCTCTTTTTTTGGGGGGGGTCTTCTTGTTTGGGACTCTCTGCGCTTCCTGGATTTGTAAGTCTATTTCTTTCAACAGGTAGGGGAAGTTTTCTGTCATTATTTGTTCAAATACTAGTAGATTTTTAATATCTTGCTCTCTCTCTCCTCCTTCCCACATAATGCGAATGTTGGTATGCTTGAAGTTGTCCAAGAGGCTCCTTACATTATCTTCATATTTCTGGATTCTTTTTTTTCTCTTTTGCTCTTCTGATTAGGTGTTTTTTGCTTCCTCGTATTCCAAATTTGCTTCTCAGAATCCTCTACTGTTGAATCCCTGTAAATTATTCATTTCCGTTAGTGTATGCTTAATTTCTGACTGGTCCTTTTTCATGTCTTTGACATTCTCAAGAAGATTCTTGAAAGTCTCACTAAGTCCCTTGAAACTCTCATAAAGATCCTTGAGTAACTTTATAACCATGGTTTTGAACTCTGTATCCCATAATTTTCTTGCTTCCATTTCTTTCAATTGTGACATACTTCTTTATCTCCATATTTTGGCTCCTTCCCTGTGTTTGTATCTATGTATTAGATAGAGCTCCTATGTCTCCTGGAATTGGTAGAGTGGCCTTGGGTAGTATCCCATAGGGCTCAGTGGCTCAGCCTTTCCAGTCACCTGAGGGAGGCATTCTAGGTGTGCCCCTGTGTGGGCTGTGTACACAGTCTTGTAATCAAACCTTGATTCCTGTTGGCATCACTGGGAGGAATTGACCTCTAGGCCAATTGGCTGTGAGTACCAGCTGCAACTACAGTTGGAGAGCTGCTGTTCAGGAAATACCCCTATGGAGCAGGACTTGCTTCAGTAGGGTTTTAGTGCTCACTGAGTTTGCCTGTTGAGTGTGTCCCTTGTGGATGTGTAGAGTTGTAATCTGGTATGGTCTGAAACTGTCCACTGGATGCACTGGCTCTAGGACCCCCAGGGAGGTTCAAAGTCAGCCACTGCCTGTGACCACCCAGCAGGAGCTACAGAGAGATCTGCTGATGGCTATTTGTATTAGGCTTAGAAGTGCCCAGGTGAGGCCCAGCTATGAAGCAAGGCAGGCTGGTGCTAGTGCTGGGTCTTGAGTCTTTTATTGATAGGTTTGGGGCATGCTGACACCAACTGTAGCTTGTTTGAGAGATATTAGGAAAATCTGAAGCCTGAGCTAGGACAGGCCATTCGTATGGAAAAACTGATACAAACAGCTTGGGTAGGGCTGAAAAATGGATAGGGTGGGGTCTCAGGGAATCACCAGGCTGGAGCAAACAGTGTGAGCCAGACTGATGGAGACTCAGATATGGTTGATTACAAGGAAGGTCCCAGTACAGGAACAACGACTCCTGCAAGCACCCAATCTGGGATAACTCTGCCCCTGAGTTCCTGCCCTGAAGCCAGACAATACAGTTCTTCCCCATATGTGTCTGGGTTCCTCAGAGGGATAGAATCTGAGTAAATTTGTGCACTGGCCCTTTAAAAGGAACACCTGGGTCTCCAGCTGCCTCCGTGTCACTTAGCCACAATTCCTGCTGGTTTTTACAGCCTGAAGTTATGGGGACTTTCCTTCCCAGCTCTGGAATCCTGGGCTTGGGGTCTGGTGTGGGGCTGGGACCCCTTGATCTTCATGGGCAGCTTCTGCAGAGACAATTTCCCTCCTGTTAAAACAAACAAACAAACAAAAACAACAACAACAACAACAAAAAACAGCACACATGGACGTGTGCTGGTCCAGCACAGGTGGACCAGCCCATTGTGTGCCTCCACCCCTCCTAGCAGTCTAAATGTGATTTCTTCTTTACTTCTGTAGTTGTAGGACTTCCATTCAGCCAGCTTTCAGGTAGTTCTGAATGATGATTGTTCTGTATTTTAGTTGCAATTTTGATGTGGTTGTGGGAGGTGGCAAGTACAGGTGTTTAACTACACTGCCATCTTGGTTCTCCCAGAGGCTATTATTCTATTCTTTTTTTGTAATGTTATTTAGTTTTCATGTCTTTGTGTGTATTTCAGTTTTTTCCTTCTGATTGATTTCTAATTTCATAACCATTATAGTCAAAGAAGATGCTTGACAAGATTTCAATCTTCTTACATTTATCAATACTTGTTTTGTATCCTAACATATGGTCTATCCTAGAAAATGTTCCATATGTACTTGAAAATAATGTATATTCTTCTGCTTTGGGGTGAAATGCTCTGATCTATACTAATAATAGAGGAATATGCAAATTGTCCAGGACGCCATCACAGTAACAACCAGATCGGCAGGGGGGTTAGTGAGGGACGACCAAACAACTGAACAGCAGGCTGCATGGGGCGACCAGGCCTGCAGGGGGGTTGGCAGTAAAGGGCGACCAGGTTGGTGGAGGGGCAGTTAAGGGTGACCAGGCTGGCAGGGGGGGCAGTTAGGGGTGATCAGGCAGGCAGGCAAAGGCAGTTAGGGGTGATCAGGCCAGCAGGGGGGGCGCAGTTAAGGGCGATCAGGCAGGCAAGCAGGTGAGCAGTTAGGAGCCAGTGGTCCCAGATTGTGAGAGGGATCAGGCCTAAACCAGCAGTCAAACTTCCCCCAAGGGGTCCCGGATTGGAGAGGGTGCAGGCTGGGCTGAGGGGACCCCCCCTCCCATACAAAAATTTTGTGCACTGAGCCTCTAGTATTATCAATAAAATCCATATGACCTAGTGTGTCATTTAAGGTCACTGTTTACTTCTTGATTTTCTTATCTGGAAGATCTATCCATTGATGTCAGTTAGGTGTTAAAATTTCCTACTATGGCTGTATTACTGATGATCTCTTCCTTTAGATCTGTCAAGATTTGTTCCTATGTTGGATACATAATTGTTTACAACAGTTATAACCTCTTAATTGGATTCCTCTTTTATCATTATGTAGTGTCCTTCTTTGTCTCTTACTATAGCTTTTTCTTCTTCTTTGCTCAAGCTCTTCAACTCCCTCAATTAGCCCTCAACAACCTCCCCACCCTGACAATTGTCAGTCTGCTCTCTAAGAGTTTGTCTCTATCTCTTTGGAAAATTTTTAAAATTTCCATTGGCATAAAGTATCTTTTTTCATCCCTTACTTTTAGTCTGTTTGTATCTTTCATTCTGAGCTGACTTTCTTGTAGACAGCATATATATCAGTCTCATTTCCTTATCCATTCATCTACCTTATGTGTCTTTTGATTGGAACATTTAAACCATTTACATGTAAATTGATTATTTATACATATTTGTTATTACCTTCTTCTTTTTTTTTTTTTTTTTTTAAATATATTTTTATTGATTTTTTACAGAGAGGAAGGGAGAGAGATAGAGAGCTAGAAACATCGATGAGAGAGATACATCGATCAGCTGCCTCCTGCACATCTCCTACTGGGGATGTGCCCACAACCCAGGTACATGCCCTTGACCGGAATCGAACCCGAGACCTTTCAGTCCGCAGGCCGACGCTCTATCCACTGAGCCAAACCGGTTTCGGCATATTATTACCTTCTTCTTTCTTCCTCTTCCTCTTCAAGAAAACCCTAAACATTTCTGGTAATACTGGTTTGGTGGTAACAAACTCATTTAGCTTTTTCCTGTCTAGGAAGCTTTTTATTTCTCCTTTGATTTTAAATGATAGCTTTGCTGGATAAAGTAGTCTTGGTTGTACGTCTTGATTGTCATCATTTTGAATATTAATGCCAATCCCTTCTGGCCTGAACTGTATCTGTTGAAAAAGAAACTGACAATCTTATGAGAGCTCTCTTGTAGGTAACTGTGTTTCTATTGGTTCTTTTAATATTCTCTCTTTGTCTTTAACCTTTGTCATTTTAATTATGATATGTCTTGGTATGGGGCTATTTGAGTTCTTCTTTTTGGGACTCTGACATTCCTAGACTTATGTGTTTGTTTTTTCTTTCACCACATTAGGGAAATTTTCAGTCATGATTTCTTCAAACAGGTTATCAGTACCTTGCTCTCTTTGTTCTCCTTCTGTTTTCAATCTGATGTGGATGTTGTTATGCTTTATGTTGTCCCAAAGGTCCCTTAAACTATCCTTATTTTTTTAATTTGTTTTTCATTTTTCTGCTCTCATTGGGTGTTTTCTACTACCTTCTTATCCAAATTGGTGATTCATTTCTCTGCTTCATCCAACCTATTGTTTATTCCTTCCAGTGTATTCTTTATTTCAAATATTATTTTCTTCATTTGTGGCTGGTTCTTTTGTGTGGTTCCGATGTCCTTTTTTAAAAATATATTTTATTGATTTTTTACAGAGAGGAAGGGAGATAGATAGAGAGTTAGAAACATTGATGAGAGAGAGACATCGATCAGCCGCGTCCTGCACATCTCCTACTGGGGATGTGCCCACAACCAAGGTACATGCCCCTGACTGGAATCAAACCTGGGGCCTTTCAGTCCGCAGGCTGACGCTCTATCCACTGAGCCAAACAAGTCAGGGCCCTATGTCCTTTTTATGACTGCTATCTCTTTGTTGAAGGTCTCACTAAATTACCTGAGTATCCTTATAACCATTTTTTAAACTCTGTATCTGGTAAATTGCTTGCCTCCATTTCATTCAGCTCCTTTTCTGCATTTTTCTCCTGTTCTTTCATTGGCTTCTATCCTAGAGCCAGACAATTTAGTCTGACCAAGATTCTTTTCTCTTCATTTCGGCTGCTTCTTTATGTTTGTTTCTATGTGTTAGATAGATCTGCTGTGACTCCCAGTCATGATACAGTGGCCTTATGTAGTAGGTGTCCTGTGGGACCCAGTGGCACAGTTTTCTTGATCACCTGATCTCAGTGCTCTAGGAGTGTCCCTTGTATTTGTTATGTGGGCCCTGCTAATGTAATTGAGTCTTGATTACTATTGGTTCATTCATGTGTGGGGTGGAATCTCAGGCTGGCTGACTATGAGGATGGACCATGACCACAGTTTATGAGCTACTGTATGGGTGCTGACTATAGGAAACAGAATTTACTTCAACAGGGTCTGGTGCCTGCCAATATCTCCCATTGCATATGCCACTTGTAAAGCTAAATGGAACCTGCTCTGACATCTGAAGCTAGCCACTGTTTGTGTTGATTTGGAGCCCCTTGGGAGGGACTCTGGTCCAGGCCAGTGTCAGACTTTGCCTGTGACTGGCCCTGGGCAACTTGTTTGGAGCTACAAAGCAATCCACAGGTTGTGGCTACCTCTGCTGGGCCTGGGTGTGTACAGGAAGGACCAATCTGCACACAAAGGCTGAAATTTACCAGCAGCCAGCCCAGGGGCAGGTCAGAAAAAGTCCCAAAGCACTTCAAAATACGCCTCCAGCTTCTTTTGCCTGCCAGCTGCCTGATAGAATCAGTCACTGAAAGTTTCTGGCAGTATACAAGTTGCATGAGGAAGGTTCTCAGTGAGTCACCAGATAGGGTTGAGTGGGATTCACCAGACTCATATTGGTTCAAACTTGGTGTCAGTGCTGGGTCTGAGGTCACTCAGCAAATGTCCTTGTATACACCAAGTCTAGCTGTTGGGTGCCCACAGACCTTTCTGGTGGTGTGGGGTCTCAGGGAGTCATTGGGGTGAGGCCAGCAGAGTTTATCTGGAACAAAAAGATCAAGATTTGGCCATGTGAAGGGGGTGGGGGGGGGCGTTGTGCACCATTCCTGTTATGAAAGAAAAATGGCTCCTGTCCTAGAGCCAGACAACTCGGTCTGACCAAGATTCTGCCAGGAGCCCAATCTCAGCAGGGCAGGGCCACAGGGAGTCAGGAAGGTAGGGCTAGTGGATCTCCCATGAAGGGCAGGATAGGATATATTTAGAAAGTAAGACCTCTAGAGCTTTATTTACAAATTTTTTTTAATGTATAGGTTTAATAAAGTAAGCTGTAACTCATAGGCATTTATTGGTCCACATACTTCTTTTTTATTTAATCCTCACCTGAATATATTTTTCCATTGATTTTTAAAGAAAAAGTAGAAGAGAGAGGGAAAGACAGAGACATAAATTAATGTGAGAGAAACACACATCCACTGGTTGCCTCCTGCACACTCCCTGACCAGGGCCCTGGCTGGGGAGGAGCCTGCAACCAAGATATGTGCCCTTGACTAGAATTGAACCCAGGACCCTTTGGTCTGCAGGCCAATGCTCTATCCACTGAGCCAAACTGACCAGGGCAGTTCACATACTTTATATTGCAAAAATACTATAGCCTACTTTAAGATTGTTAAAAGGAATTTCATTTTTCCCATTATTTATTTGATATGTATTACCCTCAAAACCTATGGCTTTTAAAATTTTATCTTTATTGTTTAAAGTATTATAGATGTCCTCTTTTTTTCCCATTGACCCCCCCCCAGCCCCACTCCCTTCTGCTCCCCAGGCCTTCACCCCATTATTGTCTGTGTCCATGAGTTATGCATATATGGATACAAGTTCTTCCATTGATCTCTCCCCTGCATGCCCTCCTCCCTCCCCCCCCCTCAGCTTCCATCTGAGGATCCTGTTGCATGCTTCCATGTCTCTGAATCTATTTTGTTTGTCAGTTTATTTTGTTCATTAGATTCCACATATAAGTGATATCGTGTGATACTTGTCTTTCTCTGACTGGCTCATTTCGCTTAGCATAATACTCTCCATGTCCCTCCATGCTGTATCAAGGGTAAGAGATCCCTTTTTTTATAGCTACATAGTATTCCACAGTGTAAATGTGCCACAGCTTTTTTATTGAATCATCTATTGATGGACACTTGGGCTGTTTCCAGATCTTAGCTATTATAAATTGGGCTGCTATGTACACAGGGGTACATATGTTCTTCCTGATTGATGTTCCAGGCTTCTTAGGATAGATTGATAGAAGTGGGATCACTGCGTCAAATGGCAGTTCTATTTTTAATTTTTTGAGGAAACTCCACACTGGTTTTCACAGTGGCTGTACCAGTCTGCATTCCCACCAGTAGTGTACTGGGATCCCTTTTCCTCCATATCCTCGCCAGCACTTGTTGTTTGTTGATTGATTGATAGCAGCCATTCTGACAGGTGTGAGGTGGTACTTCATTGTCATTTTAATTTGCATTTCTCTGATGATTAGTGATGTTGAGCATTTCTCCATATGTCTCTTGGCCATCTGTATGTCGCTTTGGAGAAGTGTCTATTTAGGTCATCTGCCCAATGTTTGATTGGGTTGTTTGTTTTCCTTTTGTAGATTTGTATGAGTACATTATATATATTTTGGATATTAACCCCTTATCAGATGTATCAAATTGGCAAATATGTTCTCCCATATAGTGTATTCCCTTTTCATTTTGATGCTGATTTCTGTGCAGAAGTTTTTTATTTTGACATAGTTCCATTTGGTTATTTGTTTCTTTGTTTCTCTTGTGTTAGGCATTGTATCAGTGAAAAAAATTGCTACATGAGATATCTGATACTTTGCTGCTTATGTTTTCTGCAAGGTTTTTTTTATGTTTTCATGACTTACATTTAAATCTTTTATCCATTTTGAGTTTATTCTTGTGTACAGTATAAGTTGGTGAAATCCAAAACCCATTTTTTTATAAAAACTCTCAACAAAGTGGGAATAGAGGGATCATACTTCAACATAATAAAGGCCATATATGGCAAACCTACAGTCAACATCATACTTAATGGGCAAAAACTGAAACCATTTTCCCTAAAAACTGGAACAAGACAGGGTTGTCCACTTTCACCACTTTTATGCGACTTAGTACTGGACGTCCTAGCAACAGCAATCAGATTAGAAGAAAAATGAATAAAAGGCATCCAAATTTGAAAGGAGGTTGTAAAACTATCAGTATTCGCAGACGACAAGATATTGTACCTAGAAAATCCTAAAGACTCCAACTAAAAAACTACTAGATTTAATAAAGGATTTTGGCAATGTAACAGGATACAAAATTAACACCTAGAAATCGATGGCATTTTTATTCACCAATAATGAACTTTCAGAAAGAGAAACTAAAAAATAAGCCCATTTACCATTGCAACAAAAAATTAAGATACTTAGGAATTAACTTAACCAAGGAGGTAAAAGGCCTATACTCAGCAAACTATAGAACATTGAAAAAGGTAATTATCAACCCAAAGGTAATCTGTACTCAGTTAAGTCACTTCTCTTTTCTCCCTTTGTTTATAGAAGAGGATATAAACAAGTGAAAAAAATATGCCATGTTCATGAATTGGTAGAACCCACATAATTAAAATATCCATACTGCCCAAAGCAATATAAAGATTCGATGCAATCCCTATTAAAATACCAATGGCATACTTCACAGATCTAGAACAAACTGTCCAAAATGTATATGGAACCCAAAAAGACCCCAAATAGCTGCAGCAATCCTGAGAAAGAAGAACAAAGTTGGAGGGATCACAAGGCCAGATATCAAGCTATACTACAAAGCCACTATACTCAAAACAGCCTGGTACTGGCATAAGAACAGGCATATAGATCAATAGAACAGAACAGAGAACCCAGAATTCTACCCAAGCCATTATGCTTAATTAATATTTGACAAAGGAGGCAAGAGCATACAATGGAGTCAAGACAACTCTTCAATAAATGGTGCTGGGATAATTGGACAGCTATATGTAAAACCTATGGCTTTTATCCTTTCCATTCCAGCTCTGAAATCACCAGATGTCCAATATTTCAAGTATTTTAGCTCATTTTAGATAAGGCTTCATAATTTACCTAAAACTTAGGTTGTTTTTTCTTTGTCTTTGGAAACCATATCCCATGTCATCTCAAATAGATGATAGATAGATGATGATAGATAGATAGATAGATAGATAGATAGATGATAGATATTCAACTTCTATCAAAAAGAGAATAAGTTAGAGAGATGAGACTTTTATTGTGATAAAATACACAAAATATAAAATTTGCCATTAGTGACATTTAGTACATTAACAATATTGTGCAACCATCACCAATATATAATTTGAGAACATTTTCATCAACACAAAGGTAATCCATACTCATTTAGCAGTCACTTACCTTTTCTCCCTCTCCAGGCTCCCACAAACACTCGTCTAGTTTCAATCTCTATGGATATTCTGGATATTTCACATAAAAATGCCTATAATAAGTGGCTTTTTGTGCCTGAATTCTTTCACTTAGCTTAATATTTTTAATGTTCATCCATTTAATAGTACTTCATTCCTTTTTAAAAATATATTTTTATTGATTTCAGAGAGGAAGTGAGAGGGAGAGAGAGATAGAAACATCAATGATGAGCGAGAATCATTGATTGGCTGCCTCCTGCACCCCGCCCCATTGGGGGTTGAGCCCACAACCCAGGCATGTGCCTTTGATTGGAATCAAACCCAGGACCCTTCAGTCCACAAGCCAACACTCTATCCACTGAGCCAAACTGACTACTGACTACGGCAGTACTTCATTCCTTTTTATGACTGAATAATATTCCATTCTATGTATATACCACATTTGGGTTTTCCATTCATCGGTTGACATTTATTTGGTTGGTTTTCGTCTTTTGGCTATTGCGAATACTGCTTCTATGAACAAAAATGTTATGTACATGTTTTTGTGTGAGCACCTGCTTTTAGTGCTCTTGGATGTATATTCAGGAGTGGAATTGCTGGGTCATGTGATAAATGAGATGAGATATTTTTAAGTGAAATCTTACCAAACTAATAAATATTCTCATTTGATGGGTAGGGGACATATTATTATTTCTCTTTTGTCATGCTAACAACTTCTCTGGACTCCTACACTTCTCTAGGAAATGTGGTATGGAAGTTTATACCAGGAGACTACCAGATGGCATCATTAACCTATACCTAACACAAGAAATAACCATTTTTTAATACAAAGGGCCCACTGATATAAAGGCAGTTGAAGGTCTCTAACTTTAGCAAGTGCACTGCAATGCAACTTCAGACAATGAAGGTTACAGGCAAGTAACCAAAGTGTTTCTATATAGGTTTGGAGTCAGATATAACTTAATCAAATTACAAAACCTTGCCCTTGGGCCCCTCACTAAACTTCACTTTATTTCAGTTTCTCCATCTGTAAAATAGGGGTAATAAATACTGTTTTACAAGATTTTTATGAGGAAATGGCATAACCTGGCATATAGTTGGCACTTAATAAATATTAGTTCTTATTTCTCTATATTTTCTTATACTCTTCAAATTAACTGATCTTCAAGACTACAGTATTTTTTTCTCGTTTTTCCTTTCAGGTTAAAATTAAACTGCCAAATACAAACCCTTCTGAAATTAAAATTAATATCCAGGAAATGATCCTTGACCTTCGTACTCCTGATAAGTAAGTAAAACTTAGAACTATAATAATTTATTATAATATGAATGAATCCTCAGTCAATATTTTTAAATGTACATAGCAATTTTGCATCATTGCTAAAGTCTGAAGAAAAGTTAAAAAGCTAGTTAATCATTCAGATCTTTAATCTACATAATAACTGTATTTGGAAATACCTAGATTTTTTTTCTACCATGCATTTGTACATTTGGAGTAGGTTGATATCACCAAAACAGTCTTTGACATTCAGATACAATCTGTTAGGAAAAATAGCTAAAGATGAAAATGCCTTAAGTTGTAAATCTTGCATGTGTTATGTGGTAATTTTTGTACAGTTATAGCATAAGAGAAGCAAAGTCTTTAAACTTTTTGGATATGATGGGGGCTCTAAAATTAAATTTTATTATACTCATCTAAAATCAATAAAATTTTTTTAAAAAAATTCTTACCAAAGGATATGTTTAGAGAGAGGGAGAGAGAGAGAGAGAGAGAGAGAGAGAGAGACATTGATCAGTAGCCTCCAATGCACACCCTGACCAGGGAATTGAACCTGCAACCTGGGTGTATGCCCTGACAGGGAATTGAACCCACAACCTTTTGGTGTACCAGATGACACTCCAACCAACTGAGAGCTACCTGGCCAAGGCAATACAAATTCTTGTCATCAATTAATTAAAACAAAAATTCCAACAACTAATTTATCACTAGATCCTCAAACTGTGTGAATACATTTAAAAATAATATAGGTGATAATGGGATGATTCAATTAAATACTTTGATATTTTCTTTTTGTTGTTTTTTGTTCTTTTAAATATATTTGTTATTGTTGATTGTATTACAGATATCTCCCATTTTCCTCCTCTTCCCCCCCCCCTGATATTTTCAAAGATAGTCTTAGTATTACACATGTTCAAATCATGTTCCCAAAACTGAGTACAAACAGTAAAAATGATATAAAATGTTTATTCTGAGACCTGTATGAATCAGTCCTATTTCTCAAAACTAGCTCTATAAAGAAGGAGTCAATGGAACCTGGTGTGTGCTAGATAAAATGTCTAGATATCTCACTGCTTTGTTCACTTTTCATCTGGATGTGAGCACACTTTGGTTGATTGCAGTGGTTCTTTCACTATGACTCATCAGCATTTCAAATTGTGAATGAGGAGCAGTCAGCTTCTGGCATATTCTCTTCCTTCCATTATCAGTACTTATAATTCTCCTTTGCTGATCTTAGAGCTTCAAAAATATATAAAGTAGATCCCTCATACAAAGGACTTATATGTATAAACAACACAATGTACATACATAACTTAACCTTGATTTCTATGGAAAATGTAGATGCATTTAACACAAAATGATCTAGAGATGAATACATATCAAATATTTTCTCATTACTTATATAGTAATTTCAAACATGTATCCTCATGATCATCTCATGTTATAAAAATTACATTCACTATCCCTACCATTACTTCAGGGAGAATAGTAATTTTTTCATTGCGTATTATGCACACATTTATTCTGGCACCCAACCTTTCCAAGGAAAGTTAGTTAAATGGACAATCTTCCATGATATTTGCATGCTTGTTAAAAGCACACGCACATCTGCACACCATTGATTTAATTTCCGTTCCCCTAGCAGTTCTTACTGTCTCCATCAATCTTTAGGCAGCTTCTCTGGCTATGCTGTCATTCCAGATATCTATCAGAGACCACTAAATGAAAGACTCATATAGAGATACTTTTTCACATAGAATATGGGCTGCATTAGGTCATTTGGATCATGCTGTATTTATATAATAAACTAGAGGCCCAATGCACGAAATTTGTGCAAGGGGCTTGGCCCCCATTATCGCTGCAGCTGACTCGGCCCCTGCCACCACAGCAGCCACCTTTGCCTCGGCCCCCACCTGCCACAACTTTATCTGGAAGGTCATCCAGAAGGACATCCGGAAGAACGTCTAGTCTAATTAGCATATTACACTTTTATTATTATAGATGATCAGTGCAGAGAGGTACTGTCTCATAAGGAAAAAAATCATTAAGGTAGAAGACAAAAGATAGAATTAAGGTTTTTATTTCTTTTCTTAAACACTAAAGTTTTCTTTGGAGCCATGTTATTATCTAAATTTGTATTAGTGGAAATGTGTCTTGTTTTATAGTTTATTTATATTCACATCTACTTTCTTTAGTTTCTGAGTTTGACACCCTGTAAAACTATGTTTACTTGCTTCAAGAAAAATATGAGAGGACATTTAGAATTGTTCATATATCTACTAGAGGCCCAGTGCATGATTAAATCGTGCATGTGTAGGATCCCCTACCTGTGGTCGGCAAACTGCGGCTCGTGAGCCACATGCGGCTTTTTGGCCCCTTGAGTGTTGCTCTTCCTAAGCCTTAGGAGCACCCTAATTAAGTTAATAACAATGTACCTCCCTATATAGTTTAAGTTTAAAAAATTTGGCTCTCGATATTTGGCTCTGTTGACTCATGAGTTTGCCGACCACTGTGCCTAGCCTGCCATTAGGGCCCTGTCCGCTGTCCCACAATGCCTCGCATGCTCTGTGGACACTGCTGGCACCCCACCCCACGATACTTCACATGCTCCACAGACGCTGCCGGTGCCCCGCCCTGCAATGCCTCACATGCTCCGTGGACGCTGCCAGCACCCTGCCCCACGAAGCCTCGCACGCTCCGTGGACGCTGCCAGTGCCCTGTGATGCTCCGCTGACACTGCCCACACCCGAGGGGTGGGAGTCGGGGGGTAGGGGGAGGGCCCAAGAAGTGCTCCAGCACCTCCTGGTGACCGGTTGCTTGGTCGTTCCACCGTTACAGCATCACAACCACAGGCCTTTTATGATATACATAAGGCAGAGAACAAGTGAATTCATTTTCACTGAATTGACTGCTAATATCTGTCAAATGATAATCAATTACATTGTAATTATTAATAATATCCAGATATTTAGCATTATAAAGCGTGTCCCAAAATTCACGCAAGAAGTAATTTTGATAGAAAACACAGGTTTATAATTAAAAATTGTAAATTTTTTATTGATTCATAAAGTATGAAGTATAGGGTTATGTATGGAATAGCATATCGGGTAAATGGCCTCCATGGCTTTGCTGGTACATACGCACTCTTTTGTTGAAATTTTCCATGACCAAAATGTGGCGGCTCAGGCAATAACAGTTAATGGTGCTCACTATCCCGACATGATAATCCAGTTTTTTGTGCCTAAATTGCAAGACATGGATGTGGACGACATGTGGTTTCTACAAGACGGTGCCACATGCCATACAGCCCGAGAAACAATTAATTACTGCATGAGTCATTTCCTGGTCGTGTAATTTCCCGTTTTGGTGATCAGAATTGGCCACCCAGATCATGTGATTTAATGCCGTTGGACTTTTTTCTTTGTGGTTTTTTGAAGTCTAAGGTTTATGCCAACAAGCCCACGACCACCCACTCCTTGAAGGAGGAAATTGAGCGCTGTATCAACGAAATTCAGCCACATTTATGCAAAACGGTCATGGAAAACTTCAACAAAAGTGTGTGTATGTGCCAGCAAAGCCGTGGAGGCCATTTACCCGATATGCTATTCCATACATAACCCTATACTGTACACTTTATGAATCAATAAAAAATTTACAATTTTTAATTATAAACCTGTGTTTTCTATCAAAATTACTTCTTGCGTGAATTTTGGGACACCCTTTACAACCAAAAGAAATAATGCAGTTTAGTGAATTGTTCATTTAAAAAAACTGGTTGTTTTGGCATGTACATTCTCAACATGAAATAGATGGAAAGGAGTAAAGATAGGGGAATTGGATAATTTCCCAAGGTCTCCTGACTTTGTCTACATATGGGGTTTATTTATTTATTTATTTGTAATTTAAATTCTTTATTGTTTAAAGTATTACATGAGTCTCCTTTTCACCCACTGACCTCTCCTCAGCCACTCCCAACCCCCACTACATGTCCTCACCCCCCTACTGTCTGTGTCTATTTGTTATGTTCATATGCATGCATACAAATCCTTTGGTTGATCTCTTACTCTCTCACCCCCCATCTTCCCTCATAGGTTGGACAGTCTGTTTAATTCTTCTATGTCTCTAGATCTATTTTTGTTCATCTGTTTATGTTGTTCATTATATTCCACAAATGAGTGAGATCATGTAATATTTATCTTTCTCTGACTGGCTTATTTCGCTTAGCATAATGCTCTGTAGTTCCATCATGCTGTTGCAAATGGTAAGAACTCCTTTATTTTTACAGCAGCATAGTATTCCATTGTGTAGATGTACCACAGTTTTCTAATCCACTCACTGATGATGGGCACTTAGGCTGTTTCAAAATCTTAGCTATTGTAAATTGTGCTGCTATGAACATAGGGGGTGCATATATTTTTTCTGATTGGTGTTTCTGTTTTCCTGGGATATATTCCTAGAAGTGGGATCACTGGGTCAAATGGGAGTTCCATTTTTAATTTTTTGAGGAAACTCCATACTGTTCTCCACAGTGGCTGCACCAGTCTGCATTCCCACCAGTTGTTCATGAGGGTTCCTTTTTCTCTGCATCCTCACCTGCACTTGTCGTTTGTTGATTTGTTGATGATAGCCATTCTGACAGGTGTGAGGTGATACCTCATTGTTGTTTTGATTTGCATCTCTCAAATGCTTAGTGACTTTGAGTATGGTTTCATATATATGTCTCTGGGCCTTCTGTATGTCCTCTTTCAAAGAGTGTCTATTTAGGTCCTTTGCCCATTTTTTAATTGGGTTGTTTATCTTTCTTTTGTTAAGTTGTATGAGTTCCCTGTAGATTTTGGAGATGAAACTGTTATTGGATGTAACATTGGCAAATATGTTCTCCCATGCAGTGGGCTCTCTTGTTTTGTTGATGGTTTCTTTTGCTGTTCCGAAGCTTTTTATTTTGATGTAGTCCCATTTGTTTATTTCTTCCTTAGTTTCCATTGTCCTAGGAGATGTGCTGGTAAAGATATTAACATGAGATATGTCTGATATTTTGATGCCTATGGATTCTTCTAAGATTTTTATGGTTTCCCATCTTACTTTTAAATCCTTTATCCATTTTGAGTTTATTTTTGTTTATGGTGTAGTCTCATTTTTTTCCTTGTATCTGTCCAATTTTCCTAACACCATTTATTGAAGAGACTGTCTTGACTCCATTGTATGCTCTTGCCTCCTTTGTTGAATATTAATTAAGCATAATAGCTTGGGTCAAATTCTGGGTTCTCTGTTCTGTTCCATTGGTCTATATGTCTGTTTTTGTGTTTGTTTGTTTGTTTGTTTTTGCCAGTCCCAGGCAGTTTTGAGAACAGTGGCTTTGTAATATAGCTTGATATCTGGTATTGTGATCCCTCCTACTTTGTTCTTCTTTCTCAGGATTGCTGTGGCTATTCAGGGTCTTTTTTTTTAATTATTCCAGATGAATTTTTGGAGAGTTCATTCTAGGTCTGAAATATGCCATTGGTATTTTAATGGGGAGTGCATTGAAACTACAGATTGCTTTGGGTAGTATGGACCTTTTAATGATGTTGATTCTACCAATCCATGAACACGGTGTATTCTTCCATTTGTTTATGTCTTCCTCTATCTCTTTTTTTCAGCGTCCTGTAATTTTCTGAGTACAGGTCCTTTACCTTCTTGGTTAAGTTTATTCCAAGGTATCTTAATTTTTTTGTTGCAGTGGTAAATGGGATTTTTTAAGTTTCTCTTTCTGTGAGTTCATTATTGGTTTATAAAAAAAGCCATAGATTTCTGGGTGTTAATTTTGTATCCTGCTACATTGCCAAATTCATTTATTAAGTCTAGTAGTTTTTTGGTGGAGTCTTTAGGGTTTTCTATGTACAATATCATTTTATCTGCGAATAGTGACGATTTTACTTCTTTTCCAATTTGGATGCCTTTTATTTCTTCTTCTTGTCTGATCAGTTTGGTTAGCACTTCCAGTGCTATGTTGAACAGGAGTGGTGAAAGTGGGCATCCCTGTCTTATTCCTGTTCTCAGGAGAAATGGTTTTAGTTTTTGCCAATTGAGTATGATGTTGGCTGTAGGTTTTTCATATAAGGTTTTCATTATGTTGAGATATGATACCTCTATTCCCACTTTGCTGAGAGTTTTTATCAGGAAAGGATGTTGGATTTTGTCAAATGCCTTTTCTGAATCAATTGATATGATTATGTGATTTTTGTCTCTCAAATTGTTTATGTGATGTATCACATTTATTTATTTGCGGATATTGTACCAGCCTTGCATCCCTGGAATAAATCTCACTTGATTATGGTGTATGATCTTTCTAATGTAATGCTGGATCCGATTTGCTAGAATTTTTTTTGACAATTTTAGCACTTATGTTCATCAGGGATATTGGCCTGTAATTCTCTTTCTTATCTGGTTTTCGAATTAGGGTAATGCTAGCTTCATAGAAAGAGCTTGGAAGTGTGCCTTCCTCTTGAATTTTTTGGAATAGTTTGAAATTGATAGGTTTAGTTCTTCTTTGACTGTTTGGTAAAATTCCTCTGTGAGGCTGTCTAGTCCAGGGCTTTTGTTTGCTGGAAGTTTTTTTGACTACTGTTTCAATTTCATCAGCAATGATCAGCCTATTCATATTTTTTTATTCTTCCTGATTGAGTTTTGGCAGCTTGTATTTCTGTAGGAATATGTCCATTTCATAAAGGTTGTTCAGTTTTTTGGAGTAGAGTTGTTCATAGTATTTTTTTCACAATCCTTTGTATGTCTGTGGGGTCAGTTGTTACTTCACCTCTTTCATTTCTGATTTTGTTTATTTGAGTAGTCTCTCTTTCTTTCTTGGTGAGCCTGGCTAGGGGTTCATCAATCTTGTTTATCTTTTCAAAGAACCAACTCTTGGTTTTATTGATCTTTTGTATTTTTCTGTCTCTATGTCATTTATTTCCACTCTGATCTTTATTATTTCTTTTCTTCTGCTTATTCTGGGATTTTCTTGCTGCTCTCTTTATAATTCTTTAAGTTGCAGGGTTAGATCATTTGTTGCCATTTTTTCTTGATTTTTGAGGTAGCCCTGTAGAGATATGAATTTCCTTCTCAGGATTCCTTTCACTGTGTCCAGTTTTGGATTGTTGTATTTTCATTGTCATTTGTTTCCAGGATGCTTTTTATTTCTTCGTAGATCTCTTTGGTAACTCAATCATTGTTTAATAGCATGCTATTTAGCCTCCAAGTGTTTGATTTTTTCATTGTTTTTATTGTAGTTGATTTCTAATTTTATGCCATTGTGATCTGAGAAGATGCTTGATATGATTTCAGTGTTCTTGAATTTGAAGAGACTTTGCCTGTGTCCTAATATGTGGTCTATCTTTGAAAATGTCCTGTGTGCACTTTAGATGAATGTATATTCTGTAACTTTGGGGTGAAATGTTCTGTAGATGTCAATTAAGTCCATCTGATCTAGTGAGTCGTTTAGGATTGTTGTTTCTTTGCTGATTTTTTTTGTTTGTTTAGAGGATTTATCCACTGCTGTGAATGGGGTATTAAAGTCCCCTACTATGATTGTATTGCTGTTGATCTCTTCCTTGATATCTTCCAGACTTTTTAATGTATTTGGGTGCTCTTGTATTGGGTGCATATATGTTTACCAGAGTTATATCCTCTTGTTGAATTGTTCCCTTTAGTCTTATGAAGTGGCCCTCCTTAACTCTTGTTACAGCCTTCGCTTTGAGGTATATGTTGTCAGATATAACTATTGCTACCACTCATTTTTTTAAGTGAATTATAAGAATATCATAATCAAATTCCTTGAACATGATAATAAAGGCACATTCTAAAGACAAGTATAAGTTAATTTTAGTTGAGTGCTGCTTTAGATTATTTTCACCTTTGCTGTGCTCCTTTAATTCAGCTTGATAGTTGACTGATATTCCATGACATCAATACCTAAAGTTTTCTAAATAGAATAGTGAATTGCAGCTCAGAAGCTATTTCTGCACTTTCTTTGAAAATAGTTATATCTTATCTCTAATAGAAAACCTTAAAAAGGCCATGTTTTGCCCTAGCCGGTTTGGCTGAGTGGATAGAGCATTGGCCACTCAGGGTCCTGGGTTCGATTCCGGTCAAGGGCATGTACCTCAGTTGCAGTTCCTCCTCGGCCCAGGCTCTGGTCAGGGCGCATGCAGGAGGCAACCAATGGATGTATTTCTCTCGCATCGATATTTCTCTCTGTCTTTCCCTCTCTCTAAAAATCAATGGGAAAATATCCTTGGGTGAGGATTAAAAATTTAAAAAAGACCATGTCTGTGTTTTACACAGATATGTAAATCAAAGCATTTATTAACTACATAAAATAAAAATTGCATTATGTAAGTATGCACAGAGCAAGATTGTCCTTTATGTATATCTCTTGCAAGCAACATCATCTTGAATTCTCCATTATAAATGTGAGCATGCAAGTCTCTAATGTTCACTGTATAGATATTTTTTTATTTTCATATATTATTGTCTGCCTTTACATAATTCCTAGTGAAAATTGGGACTGGATAAATATTTGACCAGTGTCTAAACTTTAGCTTCTTAAAATACAAATACATTATCAATGTAAAGGCAGAGGGGTTTGGGTTTAAATGTTGGTTCACATTTTATAGTACTAATTACTAATCTATAGTAGTTATTCAAATATCACTTTGTGGTGACCAGTTTGCTTTTCACTCATTTATTTATTCACTCAACAAATGTTTATAAACTCTTCTGCTAGATACTGGGGGGACACCAAGATAAGATACATTCCTATCCTTCACTGGTTAAGTATTTGGAAAAATTTTGCTTTGTTTAAATATAAATCTCAGATATGAGACAGTAAAACAGATTAGATAAAAATACGTTCCTTCTCCTAAGAGTCTAAATAAGTTACACAGGTTGTATTATTCAAAATTGTATTATGTAAAGCCATAACTAAGGACTAGACAGAAATGCAGGGATAGATGGATCATTCCAATGGCCACTAACTGTCTTTTTAAAATTTATTTCTCTCTGGACAGGGAAGTGTATATTGTCATTGGAACTTATTCTTCAGGTGATTTATAGTTGTCTTTCAGTGCAGTGAAGCTACTACCATTGAACTTTGCTTTCTTTTTAAAGTGAATATATTATAATTTGTAGAATAAAGGATAAAGCAAATATAACTGTAGCACAACTTATATTGTTAATATATTTAAAAAGATGGACTCTAAATGTTTCTGCACCTACTTTTTTGAGATATCAAATATTAAAGGCTACATTAAAATACCTCATGATTTCATTAGTTAAGGTAAAAGGAGGTGGTTCTCCGATTCTATATATCTGGAATAAAATAAAAGTCACATAAAATTTCTTCTTCAGCTTCTGTAGATGTGTGGCAAATACTTTTAATGAGCCCAGTGTCCTGAATTTAGGTCTGCAAATCAGTAAAGAAGCAATTGTTTTTCAAGGTTTTTGTTTTCAAATACTAGTTCTTTTTTTTTTAATCCTCACCTGAGGATATTTTTCCATTAATTTTTAGAGAGAGTGGAAGAGAGAGGGAAATATAGAAATATCGATGTAAGAGAAACACAGAAATTGGTTGTCTCCTGCATGCGCCCCAACCAGGACCCAGGCTGGGGAGGATCCTGCAACTGAGGTATTTGCCCTGGCTTGGAATCGAACCCAGGACCCTTAGGTCCACAGGCCGATGCTCTATCCACTGAGCAAAGCCAGTTAGGGACAAATACTAGTTATTTATACAAGTATTCAATAAGTACCCCTAAAAATATCAAAATTCCTACTGATTTAGACCTTATAACTTGTAAAAGAGCTTTTCTGTCCACTATTTTATAGAGATACTTAAGCCTTCTCTATCAAGAATGTGAGGTACCAAGTGTTTCATGAATTTAATTTTCTTCAGATACCAGCATGTACCAACCCCATGCATAATTTACATTAATATCACTATGGCAGAATTATGGATGTCATATCCCAGCAATGCATCTAAAGCATGAAGCTATCCAGAAACTGAGCCATCCACTGCAAAATAAACCCAGCAATCCCTCATTGGGACTTTTTGTTAATGCATAGTAGAAAGAACAAGAAACAAGCAGAGAGAAGCACTCTCATTGACCTGGAATTGAAATCATTCCAGGCCTTAGAGACTCAGCCTAAAGTTATGTTAGCAGAATTCTTGTGGAACCATTTCAATTTTCAGATTTGTGTCAACTATCCACAATCCATGCACACATAAGTATGGCTGTCAACAAATCTATCCAACCAACTTAAAGGTGGCAATGGTTCTATTTTTATGTCTATAAACATAGCCTGAGACTATGTTTATATCATACAAAATGAGGTCAATTTAGAAAAAAAGAGGGGGAAATAAAAAGCAATGCTTGGGTTTTTAAAGCCAAAAAACTGTCATACTATTTGTGTTATTTAGGCATACTTTTGATCTAGTACTAGTACTGTCTAAATATTGGTGTGTGTTTTTTTGTTTTGTTTCTGGTTTATAATGTTCTAATGGTATAACTTGCTTTCTCCATTGCCTTCTTAAAAGTGATGTCTTCTTTCTATCACTTATGAAGCTCATTCTATCTATGTTTTGTTTTGTTTAGGAAATTGTTGCTGAACTTTCCCCATCCTGTGGATTGCAGCAGTGCCAAAGCTTCCTATATCTTGGAAACTGAAACTCTTGAAGTCACTGTAACTTTGAAAAGAGAGTTGGATTTTGTTAATTTCTTCTAAAATTGCATGAGTAAGGGAGAAACATGGCAAAATAGCCCTGATAAAAAAATAAATGGTTAATATTTTCTCTTTTCTCTTTATTATTCTAACATACTTTAGCAAGGGCCTAAATAAAATTACACTAATACTAGAAGCCCAGGGCACGAAATTTGTGCACTAGTAAGGTCCCTAGTGGCTGGCAGTGGCTGGCAGTGGCTGGCAGTGGCTGGCCAGGTACTTCCTCCCTTCCCCTGGCTGGCCCCACCCCCTGGTCAAACTCCCAGAAGAACTCCGGGTAGAGGGGACAATTTGCATACTACACTTTCATTATATAGGATTCTGATCATTTACAGTCATTCTGCCACTCTGATAGAAAATATAGTTTTCTCATACTAATAAGCTATTCCACTTTTATAGTGATAGCTAGATAGAATTTATAGGTTAACCATTAGACTACTACATGATCAATTAAATAATTGAGATAAGACCATGAAATGGATGGTCTACTTATTTCAGTAGTCTTAAGAACTTAAGCCAATTAATTATACTGTGATACAGTCAGTTACATAGCAATTGGCCTTATTATCATCAGAAAAGTGTATTTGTTGTCTCTTCATTGATCTGATCAAATGATTTAGTGTTCTCTGTTTAGGCTCTCAAAAGTGTTCTGGTATCCTATATAATAAAAGCCTAATATGCTAAGTGTCCAGTCATCTGGTTGGCCATTCAACCAATCAAAGCGTAATATGCTAATGATATGCTAAGGCTACTCAACTGCTCGCTATGATTTGCACTGACCACCAGGGGGCAGACGCTCTGACCAGTAGGTTAGCTTGCTGCTGGGGTCCGACCAATAGGGACTGAATGAGATGGGCCGGACATGCCCACGGTCCCTCCCCAGCTGGCCAACCTCCTGCATCCTTCCCTGGCCCCAATCTTGCACTGGTGGGGTCCTTCCGCCTGGCCTGCACCCTCTCCCAATCTGGGCTGAGGGACCCCCACCCTGAGTTTATGAATTTCGTGCACCAGGCCTCTAGTATACAAATAACAAAGGATCATAAATAGTTAATATACCATGCTAGCCACATGTTTTACTTGAATCAGAAATACTCTTGAGCACATGGTATTATTTGGCTTCATCAGTCCTGCTCTCCATGTTTGGATCTAATTAGACAAAAATATTTTTCATTTTATGCATTAATAATTATTAGCAATACCTTTCAGGATACTGTGTTTACCTTTAGTAATTGAAATCCTTGAAATTTAAAAGGAATATAAAGAAAAGTGTGATGCATTTACAAATCTTATTCTCTCATTTCTATCTTCATTCTTAATTGGACATACCTATTTTTATGAATTATGCCAATGCCCCCTACCTCTTCTCTATTGCATTGCATAAGTTTATTTCAGAATTATTTATGAATAAATTATATTTTAAAGCTTTGTGACTTGGCCTCACACATTATCATAGAACTGTGGTGTTACCTGGGAGTACATTTTGAAAAAAGATGAATAAATGAAAGATACTTATTCCTTCTATGTGAACTATTAAGGCACTAAATACTCAAGCAGATATTTTCTGCACTTACTTATATAGATAACTACCAAGCATCTAGTTTGTAAGTAGATCAAATCAAAGGAGAAGGCTGAGATTTTAGAAAAAGTGGTTGTGTTAAAAATCTAAGCTCTTGAAGAGAATTTGACATAGAAATTACCACCATGAGTTTCTTCTGTGGAGGTTGAGTTGAGGATGGCTTGTTTGGTTAGAGCATCGTCCATATACCAAAAGATTTGTGGGTTCAATTCCAGGTCAGGGCATATCCCTCGGTTGTGGATTTGATCCCCTCAGTCAGGTGCATATCAATGTTTCTCTCTTTCTTTCTCTCTCTCCCTTGTTCTCTCTCTAAAATCAGTTTAAAGAAACATTTTTTTAAAAAGAGTTGAGGGTGCGATTAACTGAAAGGATGCTAATATCTGAATTTAAATCCATGATGTTGCAGGATTAAAAGAGCCTCCTATTTTGCTTTCTTCGCATCTTTTTTAAAGGATGTATTTTAAGAATTTAAGATTACACCCTAAAGTGTAAACTCTTGAACAAGCCTAAGCAGTAACCAATATTTTTCTTCTCTAGAGAAGCAACAGTAAGTGGGAAAATGTATATTTTTCCTATTTACTGGCCTTAATTACAGAAACCATTATTACTCAAGCTGAGTGAATGTATAAATTGTCCCTGGAAGTGAAGATAGAACATATCCAGGCCAACTTGAATTGGGCTTTGGTTATGTCGTACTGTATCAATTATATAATGAAACAGAGATTTAAGACAATGGAATATGATGCACTAATTTATACCCATCTACAAATCATCCTAGCTCACTGTCTTTGCATTTTTGGCCTCAGAAGTAACAACTGTGTTGTCATTGTTGTTTTGTCTTTAAGCTAATTCACGGGATTTTTCCCTTTAAAGAGGAATAGTCTGCTAAAGTAAATGTAGGAAAAGAGAAGGCAAAAGGAAATTTATCTTGTCAGCATTTTTCAATGAATGTTAGCTCTTACCAGAATTGGAAGTTAAAACCACAATTGTGGCATATCATTAGCCTTCTCCTTCACAAACTTCTTTACCTCACTTTTGGGTCCATAATTTCCAGTAAAACTTGTGAAGATTCAATAATTTATTCATTCACTCATTTATGCATTCTTTCAACAAATATCCACTCAGCACTATGTTAGGAACTGTCAATATAGCCATAGCAAACTAGATATGGTCTGTCCTCACAGAGAAAACAGTTAAGCAAGTCCCTAGCTGGTTTGGCTCAGTGGATAGAGCATTGACCTGCAGACTGAAGGGTTCCTGGTTTGATTCTGGTTAAGGGCATGTGCTTCGGTTGCAGGCTTGATCCCCTGCCCTGGTTAGGACCAGTACGGGAGGCAACCAATCAATGTGTCTCTTTCATGTTGGTGTTTCTCTCTGTCTCCCCTTCATTCCACTCTCTCTAAAAATCAATTTAAAAATATCCTCAGGTGAAGATGAGGAACAACAACAAAAACCAGTTAAGCAAGGGAGACAAACAATAACCAAGTAAACACATAACCATATATTTTCAAGTTTATTGTTACTGCTGTGAAGGAAAAAAAATAGGTACATTAAGAATATCTATCAGAGAAACCAAACCTCTGGGGAGGGAGAGCAGAAAAAAACTTTCCTAAGGATTTAACACTTTGGCTGAAACATGAAGAATACCTAGGACTTAGCCAGGCAAAGAGAGTGTTGGGGGAAGGAGAACAGTAGGACTTCTAGGTGCCAGGGGTAGCAAATAATGAAGAACCATACTGGCAAAAACTTGGACAGTTCAAGGAAATGAAAGCCAGGGTGATTGGAGTAGAGTGAACCTGGGGAGTGTGAGTGGAAGTAAGTCTGGAAATGTGGTCTGGAGCAATGTCATATAGAACATTGCAGGCTAACGTTTGGAAATTTGGATTTTATCCTTAGTGCTTTAGGGAAAAGAGTGTCTTGGGAGTCAAGAATGGGAATGGAGAAACCAGTTAGGAGACTATTGCAACAGCCCAGGCAAAGTATTATTCTACATGTAATCTACACTAATAAAAGACAAAGATGCTAATTGACCTACCTTCGCTACACTCAAGCCATGCCCACCAGCCAATTAGAGCGACTATATGCAAATTAACACAACCAAGATGGTGGCCGGCAGCCACGGAGCTGGAGCAAGCAGGAGGCTTGGTTGCCCCGGCGATGGAGGAAGCCAAGCTTCCCGTCTGCTCTAACTGGCTGTGGCCTCCGGCAAAAGGCAACAAAATTTCAATTATAGAAGCTAAATAAATCCCAGATACCTGCTTCCAGCCAGCCAACACTGGGAGTTTGGGTGGCTGTGGGCTGTGGCCAGCCTGCAAACACCCATCAGCCCCTCACCCAGGATGGCCACACCCTCATGGGGTGAGGGTCCCTGCTGGGGGGCTTGGCCAGCCTGCAAACAGCCATCAGCCCCTCACCCAGGCTGGCCAGGCACCCCAGGGGGGACCCCCACCCTGAAGGGGCTGTGGCCGACCTGCAAACGGCCCTCAGCCCCTCACCCAGGCTAGCCAGGCACCCCAGCGGGACCCCCCAACCTGATCCGGGACACCCTTCAGGGCAAACCAGCCAGCCCCCACCCATGCACCAGGCCTCTATCCTATATAATAAAAGGGTAATATGCAAATTGACCCTAACAGCAGAGCGACTGGGAATCACTGGTCACTATGACACACACTGACCACCAGGGGACAGATGCTCAATGCAGGAGCTGCCCCCTGGTGGTCAGTGTGCTCCCACAGGGGGAGCTCTGCTTAGCCACAAGCCAGGCTGACAGCTGCCAGTACAGCGGTGGTGGTGGGAGCCTCTCCCGCCTCCTCAGCAGCGCTAAGGATGTATGACTGCAGCTAGGCCTGCTCCCCGCTGGCAAGTGGACATCCCCCAAGGGCTCCTGGGCTGCTAGAGGGATGTCTGACTGCCAGCTTAGGCCCAATCCGCCGGGGAGCGGGCCTAAGCCAGCAGGTGGTCATTCCCTGAGGGGTCCCAGACTGTGAGAGGGCACAGGCCGGGCTGAGAGACCCTCCCAAGTGCACAGATTTTTGTGCACCGGACCTTTAGTCTTAAATAAAATGCATTGTTAATTTTTTTCTAATTAAGAGAAATTCCATGCTGTCATACTCCAAGCAGGAAGTTCTAACAATACAGAAAATCTCTTTAAAAATAAAGCAAAGCCCTGGCTGGTGTAGCTCAGTTGGTTGGACATCCTCCAGTGCACCAAAAGGTTGCAATTCTATTCTTAGTAAAGGCACATGCCTGGGTTGTGGGCTTGATCCCTGCTTGGGGATATGCAGGAGGCAGCTGATCCATGTTTCACTCTCACATAGATGTTTATCTCTCTCCCTCTCCCTTCCTCTCTCTCTAAAAATCAATAAACATTCTTTTAAAAAATAAATACAAATAAAGAAAAACTAAAATTCACCATCAAGACAAGAAAATCTTACCATTTTTAGTGGCTCTTTCCAACCTTTTTCCCCCAATGCATAACATAGATACTATTTTTCCCTAAATGGGATGATATTACACCTAGTGATTTTATAACCTACTTTCTTTTAATTTCCAGTGTATTATTTTTTTATTATCTTTTTGTTTCTGGGAATTCTAATTTTACTGCATTATGATAAAATAATGTGCTTAATGATCTATGTATATTTTTAAAGAATGGGTTTCTGTAGTTATTGGGCACAGAATTCTACACACAGGGTGGGACAAAAGTAGGTTTACAGTTGTTTATATGGAAAACAAAACAATAATTAATAGTTAATAATACAAAAATAAACTCTGTTTTGCATGCTCCCAACTGTAAACCTACTTTTACTCCACCCTGTATATCAATTCAAGTTTTTTTTTTAAATTGTGTCATGTAAATCTACATTCCTGTTAATTTTTGTCTTCACTATCAACATGGATAGATGTATTAAAAATTTACCACTGATGATAGATTTATTAGTATCACCTTATAATTCTCTCAATTTTTGCTTTATATAATTTGAGGCAATATATTTATGTGCAAACAGATTTAGAATTGCTGTATCTTTCTGGTGTACTGTTCCCTTTATCAGTATGCTATGACACAATTTATCCCTAAAATATTTGTTGTTTTAAAGCAGGGGAGGGGAATGTTCTGTCCGCAGGCCATATAAGGCCTGTGAAATCATTTGGTCTGGCCCTGCCAAGGCATTAGGGGTGAGTTAATTAAATGCTTGACCAAATACAGCAGGCTAATTTTTTTTCAGTAAGGACATATGTAATGTTTGCTCATAATAATAATGAACACTCAGAAAGGAAAACAAGAAGAAAAATCCCATTTCAAATTTCATCAAAAAGGATAAAATAAGTAGAAAAAATAAATTTAACCAAAAAGATGTTTACGCTGAAGACTATAGTATAGTGATAAAATAAATCTAGGAATACACAAATAAATGAAAACATATTACATGGTAATGGACTGAAAGAATTAATAGTTAAAATGTCTTCCATCCAACTACTAACCAGGCCAGACTCTGCTTAGCTTTTGAGATCAGACGCGATCAGGCATATTTAGGGTGGTATGGCAGAATCCATATAAATGTACATTTGAAACCTATATGATTTCAGCAGGCTAAGTTTTAAGTTGATAATTTTGTATGGCCCGTGAATTATAAATATCCAAATGGCCCTTGGCAGAAAAAGGGTTCCCACCCCTGTTTTAAAGGATCATTGGCTTAACATTAACATATCTATATCAACTTTGGCGAGTATTTGCCTACCACATATTTTCCCATCAATTTCCATGCCCTTAAGTTACAGGTTTTGACTTTTATAAACAGAAATTAGTTAAATTTTGGATTTTAAATACAACCAATATTGTGCCTTTAACTCACAAGTTTTTAGTCCAGTCACCTTTATGGTTCTTAATAATATATTTGGATTTATTTATATCTTGTTATTATAGGATTTTTCTCTTATTCTGTCCTTTACTATGCTTTTTTCCCTTCTTGCTTTTTTTGGATTAGTCAATTTTTAAATTATTTTATTCCTACTAGTTTGGAAGTTATACTACATTATGTTTTTTGTTTTGGGTTTTTTTTCTTAAAATGTCTAAAGTTTTTCATTATTTCTATTGATTTTTCATTATTCCTTTAAAATAATTCAATAACTTAGAAAGTTTTAACCAAACCATGCCCTTCCATTGTTGTTTTTATATCCTTAAATCGTTCATCATCCTCATTATTGATTTTTACAACCAATGCTCATTTACATCATTGAAAAATATGTTCTCACATACAGTAGGGTCCCCTTTCATTTTGTTGATTTTGTTGTTGTTGTGAAGAAGCTTCTTATTTTGATGTAGTCCCACTTGTTTATTTTCTCCTTTGTTTCCCTTGACTTAGGACATGTGTCAGCAAATATATGGCTACGAGAGATGTCTGAGATTTTTCTGCCTATAGTTTCTTCTGAAATTTTTATGGTTCCACGACTTGCCTTTAGGTTTTTATTCATTTTGAGTTTATTCTTGTATATAGTGTAAGTTGGTGGTCTGATTTCATTTTTTGTATGTGTACCTGTCCAATTTCCCCAGCACAATTTATTGAAGAGCCTGTCTTTACTCCATTGTATGCTCTTGCCTCCTTTGTCAAATATTAATTAAGCATAATGGCCTGGGTTGATTTCTGGGTTCTCTGTTCTGTTCTGTTGATCTATGTGCCTGTTCTTGTGCCAGTACCAGATTAAAGTGGCTTTGTAGTATAACTTTGTGTCCAACTTTGTTCTTCTTTGTCAAGATTGCTGACACTGCTCATGTTTTTTGTTGTTTTTTTTTTGTTTTTGTTTTTTTAGGTTCCATATCAATTTTTGGAGTATTTGTTCTAGATCTGTGAAATATGCCATTGGTATTATAATAGGAATTACACTGAATCTATAGATTGCTTTGGGTAGTATGGACATTTTAATGATGTTAATTCTACCAAACATGAACATGGTATATTCTTCCACTTGTTTATATCTTCCTCTATCACTTTTTTCAGTATCCTGTAGTTTTCTGACTATAGGTCTTTAACCTCCATGGTTAAGTTTATTCCTAAGTGTCTTAATTTTTTGTTGCAGTGGTAAGTGGGATTGTTTGTTTAGTTTCTCTTTCTGGTGTATAAAAATGCCATTGATTTCTGGGTGTTAATTATGTATTCTGCTACATTGCCCAATTTGTTTATTAAATCTAGTAGTTTTTGGTGGAATCTTTAGGGTTTTCTATGTACAATGTCATGTCATTTGCAAATAATGACAGTTTTACTTTCTCTTTTCCAATTTTGTTGCATTTTATTTATTTTTATTGTCTGGTCGCTGTGGCTAGGACTTCTAGATCTATGTTTAAGAAGAGTGGTGAAAGTGAACATCCCTATCTTGTTCCTGTTCTTAGGGGAAATGATTTTAGTTTTTGCCCATTGAGTATGATGTTGGCTATAGGTTTGTCACATATGGCCTTTATTATGTTTAGGTATGATCCCTCTATTCCCACTTTGCTGAGAGTTTTTATCAAAAATGAGTGTTGGATTTTTGTCATATGCATTTTCTGCATCTATTGATATGATCATGTGATTCCGTCTTTCAATTTATTTATCTGATGTATCACATTTATTTGTTTGCAAATATTGTACCAGTCTTGTATCCCTGGAATAAATCCTACTTGGTCATGGTGTATGATCTTTTTAATATATTGCTGGATCTGATTTGCTAATATTTTGTTGAGGGTTTTAGTGTCCATGTTCATCATGGATATTGGCCTGTAATTCTCTTTCTTTGTAGTGTCTTTATCTAGTTTTGGAATTAGAGTAATGCTGGCCTTGGAAAAAGAGGTTGGAAGTATTCCTTCCTCTTGGACTTTTTGAAATAGTTTGAGGAGAATAGGTGTTGTGCTTTGAAAGTTTGGTAAAACTCTCCTGTGAAGCTGTCTGGATGAGGGCTTTTGTTTGATGGGAGCTTTTTTTTTTAATCTTTATTGTTGAGAGTATTAAAGATGTCCCCTTTTTCCTCTCATTGCCTCCCTCCACCTGGTTCCCATCCGCCCCAGGCCTTTACCACCCTATTTTCTGTGTCCATAGGTAATGCATATATGCATATAAGTTCTGTGGTTAATATCTTTCTACCCCTCTCTCTCCCTTCCCTCAGATATTTGTCAGTCAATTCCATGTTTCCCTATCTCTGGTTCTATATTATTCATCTGTTTATTTTTTTAATATTTTTTTAATTGATTTCAGAGAGGAAAGAAGAGGGAGAGAGAGATAGAATCATCAATGATGAGAGAGAATCATTGATCGGCAGCCTCCTGCATGCCCCACACTAGGGATCGAGTCTGCAACCCGGGCATATGCCCTGACTGGAAATTGAACCATGACCTCCTGGTTCATAGTGCAATGCTCAACCACTAAGCTATGCTGGCCAGGCTATTCATCAGTGTGTTTCTTGATGAGTCTGGTTAAAGGTTCATCTAGCTATGTGGACAACTTTCTCAGTTCTGGTGCTCTGGGCTGGGTAGTCCATCTTTGGGTTTAGACCCCAGAGTTCTCAGTGGGAACCCCCCACAGCTGAGATATCCCTCTGAAACTTCAGCTGCTGGCTTTGGTAGCCTGGCCAGCCCTCTTGCACCTCTACACTTCCTACCAGCCTCTATATAGTTTCCACTTTACGTCCTTGGTTATCAAAGTTCTTTCCAGCTAGTCTTCAGTTGATTATTCAGGATGGTTTTTCTATAGTTTAGTTGTAATTCCAATTTGGTCCTGGCAGAGTGTCAGTGTAGCTTCCACTTAATTCCCCATCATCTTGGAATCTGATTCTCAGTATTCTAATCTTGCTGGTGACTGTGTCTACTGACTCTCACTCGTGGTAGATAATTTATTCTTGTAGGGCTTGTTTTTTGTTTTTTGGTTTTTTTTTGCAATATATTTTTAATGGGCCTTTAAAAAAATTCTGTGAAAACGTCTTGTGGTATATGTTGTGGGAGCATCCCTGCAATGCAACTTTTCTTTGCTTCTCTCAATGGCTTCAAAGTAAAGGTTGCCCAGATATGCAGGTAAATTAAAACGTAAAACTCACGTGAGTTACAGATCTGTGATATAATTCTCAGAGGAACTGTTTTCTTCCATCTAGGACTTAGAGAGAGATAAACTTTCTTGATGTGCCACAGATGCAGAGTTTTTTCTGGTCCAACCTTTTATGAAGAGTACAGCCTTCCAGTGGAAGTTTATGATGGACTCCTTAGGCCCAAGACCTTATCTCCTATCCCCGTGGTTCTTAAAATTTGAAACTCCCTTTCCAGGGTAAGCACAACTTCCACTCACAATATTAAAGCCTCTGGGACAACTTCAAGCAAACCAACATCCGAATTATAGGGGTGCCAGAAGAAGAGAGAGAGCAAGATATTGAAAACCTATTCAGCAAAGGGGTTGAATCTTTCCCCAGCATTGACTGCATATTGAATGCAAGCTGCACCTTGGAATGGTATGTAACTCTTGAGATTTGTCAATCTCTTTAGCTGAGGGCAGTTCCCAGAGAAGGCTGACAGCTGAGGGCTATCTGCCAATGACCCTCCCAACAGCTGGAGGAATAATTTCTTTTGTCTTGATCTGGATGTACATAATCGTGTCAATTACAATAATTTTTAATGGTTTCAGGGAATTTCATTTTATATATAATTTACTAACTCTAAATAATAATAATTCATTGGCTAGTTCTAATGTTTTTCTTTGCCAATGATACTGATAAGGGCATTATTGTTGTTCACATCTCATATTTTTTTCTTAGGTTAAATTTCTAGAAGGGAAATTGCTAAATATACACATTTTAAATATTTTGATAAGTCTAGCCAATTTGCCTATTAAAAACTTGTACTAGTGTATAGTTCCTTTTTTTTTTTAATCCTCACCCGAGGATATTTTGCCATTGCTTTTTAGAGAGTGTGAAAGAGAGAGGAAAAGACAGGCAGAAATATCGATGTGAGAGAAACATATCGATTGGTTGCCTCCTGCATGAGGCCTGACCAGGGCCTGGGCTGGGGAGGAGCTTGCTACTGAGATACATGCCCTTGACCGGAATCGAACCCGGGACCCTTCGGTCCTCACACCAATGCTCTATCCACTGAGCCAAATGGGCTGGGGCTAGTAAAGACACACTAGTGAGGTTGAACAACTGTTCATATATTTATGGGCCACTTGTGTTAATGTTTTGAAGACTTTTTTATCATTTTCTTTTACAATATTTTCATGTTGACTTGTAAAAGTTTCTTACTAATTTTGTTAACTGTAATGTATTTTACAAATATTTCCCCTAGGATGTACTTTTTCTTTTCATTTTGTTTATAGTATTCATTCAGATATTAGAAAACAACCAAAACTGCTTTACTTCTATTTATCAAGGGATTCTCCCCTGTCTTTTATGTATTTATTTTCTTAAATCTTTATTGTTGAAAATATTGCATATGCCCTCTTCTCCCCCAGTCAACCTCTTCTAAACTGCCTCTATCTTCTGCCCCAGGGCTTAAGCCTATTATCTGTGTCTTTGGGTTATGCATATATGCATGCAAATTCTTTGGTTGATCTCTTCCCATCCACCTATCCTCTCCTGCCTTCCCTCTGAGATTCCACAGTCTGTTCCATGCTTCTGTGTCTCTGGATCCATTTTGTCCATCAGTTTATTTTGTTCATTAGAGTACGCAAATGAGTAAAATCATGTGATACTTGTCTTTCTTTGACTGGCTTATTTCACTTAGCATAATACTCTCCAGGTCCCTCCTTGCCACCTAAAATGGTAAGAGATCCTTGTTTTTTACTGCTGCGTAATATTTCATTGTTTAAATTTACTACAACTTTTTAATCCACTCATCTACTGATGGGCACTTGAGCTGTTTCCAAATCTTAGCTATTGTAAATTGTGCTGCTATGAACATAGGGGTGCATATATGCTTTCTGATTGGTGTTTCTGGTGTTTTTAATATTTATTTATTTTTCTTTATTGATTAAGGTATTACATATGTGTCCTTATTCTCCCATTGCCCCCCACTCATGCCCTCAACCCCTGGTGTCTGTGTCCATTGGTTAGGCTTATATGCATGCATACCAGTCCTTTGGTTAATCTCTCCCCCTTACCCACACCTTCCCCTACATTCCCTCTGAGGTTTGACAGTATGATCAATGCTTCTCTGTCTCTGGATCTGTTTTTGTTCATCAGTTTATGTTGTTCATTATATTCCACAAATGAGTGAGATCATGTGTTATTTATCTTTCTCTGAATGGCTTATTTCTCTTAGCATAATGCTCTCCAGTTTCATCCTTGCTGTTGTAAATGGTAAGAACTCCTTCTTTTTTACCGTCGCGTAGTATTCCATTGTGTAGATGTACCACAGTTTTCTAATCCAGTCATTGACTGATGGGCACTTAAGCTGTTTCCAAATCTTAGCTATGGTAAATTGTGCTACTGTGAACATGGGGGTGCATATATCCTTTCTGATTGGTGTTTCTTGGAATATATTCCTAGAAGTGGGATCACTGGGTCAAATGAGAGTTCCATTTTTAGTTGTTTGAGGAAACTCCATACTGTCTTCCACAGTGGCTGCGCCAGTCTGCATTCCCACCAGCAGTGCACGAGGGTTCCTTTTTCTCTGCATCATCGCCAGCACTTGTCATTTGTTGATTTGTTGATGATAGCCATTCTGACAGGTGTGTGATGGTACTGCATTGTCATTTTGATTTGCATCTCTTAGATGATTACTGACTTTGAGCATGTTTTCATACGTCTCTTGGCCTTCCTTATGTCTTCTTTCAAAAAGTATCTATTTAGGTCCGTTGCCCATATTTTGTTTGGGTTGTTTATCTTCCTTTTGTTAAGTTGTATGAGTTCCCTGTAAATGCTGGAGATTAAACCTTTGTCGGAGATAATATTGGCTAATATGTTCTCCCATGCAGTGGGTTTTCTTGTTGTTTTGTTGATGGTTTCTTTTGCAGTACAGAAGCTTTTTATTTTGATGTAGTCCCATTTGTTTATTTTCTCCTTAGTCTTCATTGACCTAGGAGCTGTATTGCTGAAGATATTGCTTGCTGGGGTCCAATCCCAGCAGGTCCAGGGGTCCCCAAAGGTGTGGACGGAGTCGGCGAAGAAGGAATGACACGGACAGCCTTCAGTTGGTCAGCAGCCTAGCCAGGACCTATAGCCAGGATCTCCAGCCAAAGTTCTGGTCGGAGTTCTGGTCAGGAACTGATGAGGATCTGACGTTTATTGTCTTATTACATCCGTATTTATACCAGCCGATTCCAATCCCGTCAATTTCTATTACAAGGGTTAAGGTGTTTCTCATCTCCATTCCAGGGAGTAAAGACCATGTAGCTTAATTACCCGCCTGGCACTTAATTAAGGGGTTGTATCCCCTCCCCAACCTCAGGGAAAGATCCCCACCTGGGGAAACAACCTTTCTCGGAGAGGTGACCTTGGTTAAAACACATGGTGCTAAAGGGAGCAAACATATTAAAAACAGTATGCTACATACGCCAGGTCCACTGAAACACATGCTGTGCAGATGCCTCTTTCCTGCAGCGACTGCGTCAAGCAGCAAGGTTGGACCGGCCTCCGGCAATTGCTTTGGCATATGTCTGAGATTTTGCTGCCTTGTGGATTCCTCTAATATTTCTATGGTTTCCCATCTTATGTTTAAGTCCTTTATCCATTTTGAGTTTATTTTTATGTATGGTGTAAGTTGGTGGTCTAGTTTCATTTTTTTTGCATGTATCTGTCCAATTTTTCCAGCACCAATTATTGAAGAGACTGTCTTGACTCCATTGTATGCTCTTGCCTCCTTTGTGAAACATTAATTGAGCATAGTGGCTTAGATTGATTTCTGGGTTCTGTATTCTATTTCATTGATCTATATGTCTGTTCTTGTGCCAGTACCAGGCTGTTTTGAGAACAGTGACTTGGTAATACAGATTGATATCTGGTATTGAGATCCCTCTTACTTTGTTTTTCTTTCTCAGGATTGCTGCAGCTATTTGGGGTCTTTTTTAATTTTCATTCCAGATGAATATTTGGAGAGTTATTTCTAGGTCTGTGAAATATGCCTTTGGTATTTTAATGGGGAGTGCATTGAATCTGTAGATTGCTTTGGGTAGTATGGACATTTTAATGATGTTGATTCTACTAATCCATAAACACTGTATGTTCTTCCATATGTTTATGTCTTTCTCTAACTCTTTTTTTTTTTTTTGGTGTCCTGTAGTTTTCTGAGTATAGGTCTTTTACCTCCTTAGTTAAGTTTATTCCTAAGTATCTTAATTTTTTTGGTGTGGTGGTAAATGGGATTTTTTTTTTTAGTTTCTCTTTCTGTAAGTTCAGTATTGGTGTGTAAAAAGGCCATAGATTTCTGGATGTTAATTTTGTATCCTGATACACTGTTGAATTCATTTATTAATTCTAAAAATTTTTTGATGGAGTCTTTAGGGTTTTCTATGTACAGTATCATGTCATCTGCGAATAATGACAATTTTTTACTTCTTCTTTTCCAATTTGGATACCTTTATTTCTTCTTCTTTTCTAATTGCTATGGCTAGCACTTCCAGAGCTATGTCCAACAGGAATGGTGAAAGTGGGCATCCCTGTCTCATTCCTGTTCTTAGGTGAAATGGTTTTACTTTTTGCCCATTGAGTATGATGTTGGCTGTGGGTTTGTCATATAAGGCTTTTATTATGTTGAGGTATGACCCCTCTATTCCCATTTTGCTGAGGGTTTTTATCAAGAAATGATGTTGGATTTTGTTGAATGCTTTTTCGGCATCAATTGATATGACCATGTGGTTTTTTTCTTTCAATTTGTTTATGTGAAGTATCACATTTATTGATTTGCAGATATTGTGCCATCCTTTCATCCCCGGGATAATTCCTACGTCATCATGGTGTATGATCTTTCTGATGTACTGCTGGATCCGATTTGCTAGAATTTTGTTGAGGATTTTGTCATCTATGTTCATGAGGGATATTGGCCTGTAATTCTCTTTCATTGTAGTCTTTATCTGGTTTTGGTATTAAGGTAATGCTGGCTTCATAGAATGAGCTTAGAAGTGTTCCTTCCTCTTGAATTTTTTGGAATAGCTGAGGAGGATAGGTTTTAGTTCTTCCTTGAATGTTTGGTAAAACTCCCCTGTGACACTGTCTGGCCTGGGCCTTTTTGATGGAAGCTTTTTTATGACTACTTAAATTTCCTCCATACATATTGACCTATTGAGATTTTTAGATTCTTCCTGATTGAGTTTTGGAAGGTTGTATTTTTCTAGGAATATGTCCATTTCCTCTAGGGTTGTCTTATTTGTTGGAATAGAGCTGTTCATAATATTTTTTTGACAATCCTTTGTATTTCTGTGGAGTCTGTTGTTATTTTGCCTCTTTCATTTCTGATTTTGTTTATTTGGGTACTTTCTCTTTGTTTCTTGGTGAGCCTGGCTGGAGGTTCATCAATCTTGCTTATCCTTTCAAAGAACCAGTTCTTGGTTTCATTGACGTTTTGTATTGTTGTGGGTTTTTTTTTTTTGTCTCTATGTCATTTATTTCTGCTCTGATCTTTATTATCTCCTTCCTTCTGCTCACTCTGGGCTTTCCTTTTGCTCTCTTTTTAATTCTTTAAGTTGTAGAGTTAGATAATTTATTACCATTTTTCCTTGTTTATAGAGGCAGGCCTGTAGAGCTATGAACTTTCCTCTCAGGACTGCTTTCACTGTGTCCCAGATTTTGGATTGTTGTGTTTTCATTGTCATTAGTTTCCAGGATGTTTTTAATTTATTCTTTGATCTCTTTGGTAACCCAATCATTGTTTAATAACATGCTATTAAACAAGCTTTCAAGTGTTTGAATTTTTTGGATTGTTTTTATTGTAGTTTATTTCTAATATTATGCCATTGTGGTCTGAGAAAATGCTTGATATGATTTCAATTTTCTTGAATTTGGAAAGACTTTGCCTGTGACCCAATATGTGGTCTATCTTTGAAAATGACCCATGTGAACTTGAGAAGAACATATATTCTGTGGCTTTGGGGTGAAATATTCTGAAGATGTCAATTAAGTCCATCTGATCTAGTGAGTCATTTAGGATTGATGCTGATTTTTTGTCTAGAGTATTTATCCAGTGATATCAGTGGTATATTAAAATTCCCTACTATGTATGATTGTATTGTTGTCAATCTCTCCCTTGATATCTTCCAGGAGTTGTTGTTGTTGTTTTTTAATGTATTTGAGTGCTCCTGCATTGGGTGCATATATGTTTACCAGGGATACATCCTCTTGTTGTATTGATCCCTGTATTATTATGAAGTAGCCTTCCTTATCTCTTGTTATGGCCTTCACTTTAAGGCCTATTTTGTCAGATATAAGTATTGCTACCCCAGCTTTTTTTTTCATTTCCATTTCCTGAAAGGTATTTTTCCACCCCTCCACTTTCAGTCCATGTGAGTCCCTTTTAAACAGCATATACATGGGTCATGTTTTTATATCCATTCAGCCACTCCATGTCTTTTGATTGGAGCATTTATTCCATTTATTTTTAAGGTTATTATTGATAGGTACTTGTTTGTAGCCATTTTTATTTTCTGTGCCTGTGTTCCTTCTTCCCTTTTTACTTATTCTTTTTACACTTGTCTCTTTAGCATTTCTTGCATTTCTGTCTTGGTAGTGATAAACTCACTTAGCCTTTTTTTGTCTGTGAAGTTCCTTATTTTTCCTTCAATGTTGAATGATAGACTTGCTGGGTAGAGTAGTCTTGGATTCAGTCTCTTGCTTTGCATCTCTGTAAATTTTCTTCCATTCCTTTCTGGCCTGATGCGTTTCTGTTGAGAAATCATTTGATAATCTAATGGGAGATCCCTTGTACGTAACTTTCTGTCTCTCTCTTGCAGCCTTTAAGATTCTTTTTCCTGAACGTTTGCCATTGTAATTATGTAGCTTGATGTGGGTCTTTTTGGATTCTTCTTGTTTGGAATCTTCTTGTGTGATTTTTTTCTTCCCCACCTCAGGGAAGTTTTCTGACATTATTTTTTCAAATAAGTTTTCTAACCCTTGTTCCTCTTCCTGTCATTCTGGCACCCCTATTATTCATATGTTGCTTTGTTTCATGTTGTCCCAAAGCTCCCTTAGGCTCTCTTCCTGTTTTTTAATTTTTTTCTCCAATTGCAGTTCAGTTTGGGTGTGTTTTGCTTCCCTGTCTTCTAATTTGTTAATTCGGTCCTCCGCTTCTCCTAGTCTACTGTTGAAACTTTCCATGTTGTTTTTTATTGCAGCTATATCACTCTCTATTTCTTCTTGATTCTTACATAAGTTGATATTTTCATCCATCTGGTTTATGAAGTGTATGACCCTTATTCTGAATTCTTTTTCTGACATTATATGCCTCCATTTCACTTAGCGACTTTTGTGGTGATTCCTCCTTTCCTTTGGGGGTTTCTTTGTCTCCCCATTTTTTCTCTCATAGAAGGATCTAGGTGTTGAGCTTTGGGGGGGCTGCTCCTCTGGCAGCAGTGGCTCCTCGGGCAGCAGCTGCTCCTCGGGCGGTGGTGGCAGCGGCTCTTCTTCAGTTGGCGGCAGCTCCTCTGGTAGGCACTGCTCACGGCAGTGGTGGCTCCTCTGGCTGGCAGAGGCAGGCTGCTCGTGCAGCTGCTGCTCCTCTGACAGGGATGGGCTGTGCGCGGCTTCTGCTCATCGGATGAGGGCAGGCTGCTCACGGGGCTGCTTCTCCTCATACAGGGGCAGGCGGGTTGTGTGGCTGTTGCTCCTCAGATGGGGTTGGGCTGCTTCCATGGCTGCTGCTCCTCAGATGGGGGCAGGCCCCATGTGCCTGTTGCTGCTTGTATGGGGGTGCCCTGCTCGTGTGGCTGCTGCTTTTCGGATAGGGGCTGGTTGCTCATTTGGCTTCCACTCCTCAGATGGGGGTAGGCTGCTCACATCGCTGCTGCTCTTTGGACAGGGGCAGGTTGCTCACAGGGCTGCTGCTCCTCATATGGTGGCAGGCTGCTCACGTGGCTGCTGCTCCTCAGATGGGGGCGTGCTGCTTGCAGGGCTGCTGCTCCTCAGATGTGGGCAGGCTGGTCTTGGGGCTGCTGCTCCTTGGATGGGGCAGGCTGCTCACATGGCTGCTGCTCGCATGGTTGCAGTACCCTGGGCTAAAGCGTTTGGCCGGTCAGAGGGGAGTGTGCTTTGGAACTCACAGGAGCCCACGCCTGGGGTGGCTGGAGTTTTGGTGACCGTGGGACCACAGCTGAGGCAGCAGGTCCCTGGCAGGGGTGGCTGTAGCGTCCTGGGTGTTATCTGAGGGCACCCTGGGTGGAGATGAGGCTGGGCTCCAAGTCATAGCATCTCGCCCCTTCAAAAAGGCACAACCTCTGCAGAAGAGCTGGCCGCTCTGGGACTGTTTACAATGGTAGCAGAAGCTGCCTGGGTAGGTGAGCCCAGTCAGCCTGCCCCCGAAGGTCCTGCTGGATCTAACTGTGCCTCACTCACACACCTACACACCCCACATGTCCACACACTTCTCACACTTTGCTCCCTCACTCATGCTCTCTCCCTCACTGCCACCTTCTTCCTGCCTCTGTAGTTGGGTCTGGAGAGTTATTGACCCGTTTGTGGATGGAGTCTCCTCTATGGGTGTCTGGTTTTGTGGCTTGCTCTCTACCACTTTGGCCAAACAGGGTAAAATTCTCCTTGACATGACACAAAGGTAACAAAAAAAGAAGAATGTACTCACAACACTGATAACCTCAATATAAGTGACCACCAGAGAAAAGAGAATTAGGGGAGAGAAAAGAGAGCACATATGATATCGAAGAGAGAAAAAATGGTATGAAAGAAAAGAAAAAGAAGGAAAAGGAAGAAAAAGAAAAAAATATATATATATGCAGAAAACACCAGGAACAAACAGATAAACCAAAACATACAACCACCAAATACCCAGTAAAGAGAGTGGGAGCAGAATCTTATATACAGAAATTGGATGAATATGGGGAGGATCTCAGTTCAGTATAGAGGAAGTAGAAAGAGGATGAGTGGATAGGAAGAAAGAGAAAGAGAAGAAAAAAAATTTAAAAATACTAATTAAAAAATAGGATAAAATAAAAAAATTAGAATGATGAAAAATAATGCAAAAAGAAATAGAAAATAAAGAAACAAACAAGAAAGGAAAATAAAGAGAAAAAGAGATAATAATAATAAAATAAAATAAAAATGAAAAAGTGAAGTGTCGTTCCTTTCTGCCGATTAGGATCCCACTCTTCTGTACCATCTGCAGCTTCTCAGTTTCCTATTGTTGGGACTGAAGACCTCTCTTTAGGCCAGTCCCTGAGGGCTCTCAGGGATGGTTCAGATGTTTCTTTGTGTCCTTTGTGCCACTCAGGGTGTAGTCTGGGTGTGGCTGTATTGGTTGCCTGGAGACTGCAGGGAGAGGCTATCTCTTCAGGAGAAAATGGCTACCCGGGTCCCGCACATCAGGTATGACTCAGCGCCAATCTCGCAGCCCCCTCTCCTGGACTCTCTCCTCTCCCCAGCCTCTTCCCAGACTCCACAAGTCTGCACCTCCACCTGCACCTCAGCCATGGGTGAGTGTCTGTATTTGAAAGGTCCTATGAACTAAATTCATTGAAGAAAAGCAAAGACGAAAAGGAGGGGAAAGAGCTGCACCACTGTGAGCCCCTCTCCCCCCAGCATGGCACGGCCTGGGCAACCATTCAGGCTGCCCCCTCTGGGCTCAGTCTTTCATGGCTGTGGACCCAGATCTAGCATACCCTGCTGCCAGCAGTCCTGTGGACCTCCTTTCCACAGTCAGACGCTGTGCCTGTCCCAAGGGACACAGCCTCAGTGCTGTGCAGTTTCCCTCTGACCCTCTGGGCTCAAAGGTCTCACAGTTCTCTCCAGCCCAGATCCCTGATTTTACCATTCTCCAGGCATCTTCTGCCTTTCCCAGCTGCGAATTGTCTCACCAGCTGTGTCTACTTCGCCAATTCCAGGTGGATGTTATTCGATTTAGTTGCTCGTTCCATCTGCTCTGGGACAAGGCTCAGAAGATGTCCATCTATCCCGCCGCCATTTTGTCTCCTCTCTCTGGTGGTTTTAAGGTTTTCTTTTCTTCTGTTAATTATATCCATCCATCTGGAATTTATTTTAGAACAATTAATTTTCAGCCCCCTAACACTAGACTTGAGCATTATAAATATATCTAAAAGAGCCACTGTCACACTGTGGCTTCTTCCATTTAATTTTACCATGAAATCATCCATAAATTATGCTGTTAGAAGAACAGTTGATTATTTATAATATAAAGTAACAGAATTTGAGAGTAATGTACTTTTAGTCAAGTCTTCTGACAAGATAATTTTTAAATGTTTCTATTTGACTTTAATATACATTTTGCATATATGTGAATATGTCTTACACTGAATTTATACCAGTACAAATTTAAGAAGCCTCATTATGAACATTCTACTACAAAGAAACTAGACAGCAACCTGTTTTCCTCATTCTGCCAATCTATTTCATTTTTTGTTTGTTTCCTAAACTATGCAGAAGACTGTATCACCTTTCAACCTAAGCAGTGTTTTTATTTTAATATACTGTCTGAATATTCCCACATTCAGGAGTGCAGATAGGGGTAACAGATAGGTAGCAATGGTGAAAGTAATTTTTTTGTTTACAAACTTAACTTTGTGGACAACTCAGAATATACTGAAAGGCAAGGCCAAGGTTAGCATAGATTCTTTTTTTTTTTTAATATATTTTATTGATTTTTTACAGAGAGGAAGGGAGAGGGATAGAGAGTTAGAAACATCGATGAGAGAGAAACATCGATCAGCTGCCTCCTGCACATCTCCTACTGTGGATGTGCCCGCAACCAAGGTACATGCCCAGCATAGATTCTTAATGCAAATAAGAATAAGGCACCCTCCACAGACTAATTACAAAAATCACACCCTGGAGGCTAATTAGAAGAGGCACTAAAACAGCACCTATACTGAATTTTGGCCTCAACTTGCTCCCACTTGCTCAGATGCCATTGGCCCTACACAAATTCAGCTCATTTCCTGCATCTTTTTTTTAAACAATCTTTACTGCACCACAGACTTTAAAAGTCAGTTGAGGAATATGAGTAAAGTCTGTGATGTATTTAATAGTATTGTACCTATGGTAATTTTTCAATTTTGATAATTGGATTATGGTTATACAAGATATTAATATTAGGGAAAGCTAGTTGAACCATGAGAATTCTCTGAACAATTTTTGCCACTTCTTGTGAGTCTAAAATAATCTCAAAATAAAATGTTTGCTTGTAAAAGTCAGTAGAGGAGAAAGTCAGCTATAGGATTATGATTATAGCAATACTGCTCTGTCTTCCTTTACAGCTTGGAACTTTATTTTTGGTATCCTCTATGGTGCGTTTCAAATTTTCTGCACCAAGGAGGGAATCTGTTAATGACAACTGGTTTGATTTCCCAAATGCAACTTGTTTAACATAAATATGAAAAGAAACAATGAACTCAATTTCAATAAGGTTGAAAAATGAACTTCTATACTAGACACTGTATAGGTGGTTTACAGATGTATGCAGCAAAAGAACCTACAGTTTAGATTGGAAAAAAATGAATAGCATACAAAACAAAAAGAAAACAGATAAGACGATATATAAGTGTTAAATTGTGTATGCAGGATGTTAGAGAAAATGGCGGAGTAAAGACCACTGAAAAACTCTTCTCCATAAAAACAATGAGAAAAATAGCAAAAACTCTTATGAATTAACTTTCTGAGAACTCTGGAAATTAGCCTAAAGCTTGCAACAATCCAGAGAGTGTTTATTCAAGAAAAATGGCTGAATCTGAATAAAAAGGTTTGTGGGATTTTAACTTACCCTATTTTCACCTCTCCCCTCTCCCAAACTCTACAGTAACTTTGAAAACCAGTGGGTCACAACCATTGGAGCGAATAAAATGAGATTTGAGCTTGTGATGGTTAATTTTATGTGTCAAATTGACTGAATCACAGAGTATCCAGATATTTGGCTAAGCATTATTTCTGAGTGTGTCTGTGAGGGTGTTTTGGGATGAAATTACCATTTGAGTCTCTGGGCTCAGGATTGCCCTCTCAAATGTGGGCAGGAATTATCTAATCTGTTGAGGGCCTGCATAGGAAAAAAAGTGAAGGAAGAGCAGGCAATCAAAATATGATTGTATTTCTTTGTGTATATACTAAAACTGCTGAATTGTACACTGTAAAAAGATAAATTTTATAGTATGTAAATTATAACAATTAAACATAATTTAAAAATAAACCATATAAAAAATTTATGTGCTACAGATGCTAAATTCTATAGGCTTTTTTTAAACCTATAGAGCAGGGGTGGGGAATGTCCCACCACTGGGCCTGATATAGCCCGCAAAGTCATTTGGTCTGGCCCTGCCAAGGCATTAGGAGTGAGTTAATTAAATGTTTGACCAAATATAGCAGGCTAAATTTTAAGTTGGTAATTTTGTATGGCCCTCAGGTGATGTTATAAATACCCAAATAGCCCTTGGCAGAAAAAAGGTTCCCCACCTCTGCTATAGAGGAATAGGAAATCAAAGAAAGCTTCCTACAGGAGATGTGTCTTGATCTGATTTTGGGGCACTCCAGGTAAGTGAAGGCCCAGAATGAGAAATTAATATGACAAATTTGAATGAATAACAGCATGGAAACTGATCTGACTAAATTGGATGATTGCTTTAGGGATTAACAGAGAATAAATCTAGCTAGGTAGGTGAAGAAAAAATTAAAAAGGAGCTGAAAGTCAGCAGAGGAGTTTAGTTTTGATCCAGTAAATCCAGATTCTTATCAGATAATTGACTTGAGAGGAGAGATGATATATAACCTAGTAATTAAATAGCATTAAGCTCTAGAATTAGATAGGCCTAGGGCTGAATTGTGGTACAGACTATTTTCATCACAACTATTATGGCTTTACTATTTCACACATTTGAAGTTATTTAATACCTTTGAGTCTTGATACGTCAAGGCATCATTGCCATTTTCATTAACTGTGCTAGCATTCTCCCACCTACTGCTTGTTCTAAATTTTCTTCTTTTTTAAGCCTAGAGTGAGTTAGCAACAAGACCCTGGCAAAGCTTGGTAACCTGATTCTCAGTTACATTTAAAGTGCTTAGAAAATTGTATTGTTTTGAAGTAGTTTGACTTGAACTGAACTAAAAAAAAATGAACTAAACTTGAATTTAACTTTCATTGATTTTCTAGGAAATAATGTAAGAAAAATGATGTGTTATTTCAAAGTATTGTGAAATTAACTTCGTGAATACTTTAGCAAGTGTTTTAATGGCAAGAATGCCTGAGGTAATGCATAACAGTTGAAACAAACAATAGATTACCTAAAAAACGTAAAAGGAAAATCTAAAAAATCAGTTGTTCAAAGGGACTTTGAAGAGCTACTGCATATTCCTTGTAATCTAGAAGACCAGGCACATGTGTAGGGCCATGCACACACTCAGGAATGACCTGAGAAAGCCATAAACTTTCATTTGTGACTGACTTTGCGATTCTGTGCAAGCAGGAAGAGTAGTTTAACACAGAGTTGCAAATGCCTGAGAGTCCAAGGTGTACACAACATGCTTACATAGCCCATTGGCAAGGACTGGGAGATTTTTAGTTCTAGGCATTCAAAGAAATATCAATCTAATTATTAACTGCCCTCTAAGCTAACTGATCAGAGACTTCACTGGCCACATATGACAAAGAATACAGAGCTTACTGAATTAGTTAAAAAAAATCACTGAATAAGCAAAGAGCAACAAAACCCAGCACAAACAGCAAACACTAGGGAAAGGAAAAAACAATTCCCAGGGTTGTCAAATTATATTATTTAAAATACCTGGTATTTGATGAAAAATTTTGAGACATAACAAAAGAAAAAATATTATGGCCATAACACAGAAAGAAAAGTAATACAAATATCCATGAAACACAAACATTGGAATTACTACATATAGACTTTTGTTGAACTTTTAAAAATATTATTTTAATGTAGAATAACATTTTTAATAGCAGTCTTATAAGAGGCATGCAAGTTTCATATCTTGTTTTTTGTTTTGAGTTACCTTTTTGTCATTTAATTACAGTTTGCATTCAATATTATTCTGTGTTAGTTTCAGATGTACAGCAAAGTAGTTAGAAAATCAAGTACTTTACAGAGTGGTCCCCTTGATGTTTCAAGTACCCACCTGACTCCTTACATGATTATCATGATACTATTGACTATGTTCCCTGTGCTATAATCTACATCTCTGTGACTATTCTGTAACTACCAATTTGTATTGCTTAATCCCTTCACCCAGATACCCGAACCCCCTCCCCTCTGACAACTGTCAGTCTCTTCTTTGTATCTATGAGTCTGTTTATATTTTGTGTATTTATTTTGTTCTTTAAATTCCATATATAAGTGAAATTATATGGTATTTTCTTTCTCTGACTAGACATAGACTTTTATTCAGCTATTTAAAATATGTTCAAAGTCCTAAAGAAAACTATGTCTAAAAAAGTAAAGTATATTATGAGAACAATGTCTCATTAAACAGACAATATGGAAGAGATAGAAAGTATAAAAATAAACTAAATGGAAATACTGGAGTTTAAAATACATTAACTGAAATGAAAATTTCACTAGATGTGCTCAGAACAGAAGAGTCAATGAACATGATAATAAATCAGTTGAAATTATCAAGTCTGAGGAACAGCAAGAAAAAATATCGTAACCTTAAGGACCTATGGGATATCATGAAGTATACCAAAATAAATATACTGTGAGCCCCAGATAAAAAAGAATGATAAAAAAGGCAGAAAGAATATTTGAAGAAATATGACTGAAAACTTCCAAATTTGATGAAAATATTACACATAAATGAGGCTTAATAAGATAAAAATAGGACAAACTAAGAGATGGAGAGAGAGAGAGAGAGAGAGAGAGAGAGAGAGAGAGAGAGATCAATTGGCTGCCTCCTGCATGCCCCCCCCACTGGGGATTGAGCCAGCAACAGGGCATATACCCTGACCTGGAATCGAACCGTGACCCCCTGGCCCATAGGTCGAAGCTCAACCACTGAACCACACCAGTTGAGCATCAACCTATGAAATTTTCAGAACAGGCAAATCCGTAGACACAGAAAGCAGAGTAGTGGTTGCCAGGAGCTGGGGAAAAGTGGAATGAGCAGTGACTGCTTAATGGCTATACGGTGTGTGTGTGTGTGTGTGTGTGTGTGTGTGTGTGTGATGAAAATGTTCTGTAATTAGATATTGGTGATGGTTGCACAATATTGTGAATGTTCTAAAAAGCCATTGAACTGTACACTTAAAATGGTTACTTACTGTTTCTATGAATTTGCTTATTCTAGATATTGCATATAAGTGAAATCATACCATATCGGTCCTTTTGTGTCTGAATTATTTCACTAAGCATGATGTCTTCAAGGTTTGTTCATGTTGTAGCATGTATCTAATCTCCATTCTGGATGAAAGGATTTCATTCTTTTTTATGGTTGAATAATATTCTACTGTATGTATAAACCACAATTTATTCATCCATTGATGTACATTTGAGTTATTTCTACCTTTTGGATATTGCAAATAGTATTGCTATGAACATTTGCATGCAAGTATTTGAGTTTCTGTTTTCAGTTCTTCGGGGCATATACCTCGGAGTAGAATTGCAGAGTTACATGATAATTCTATGTTGAAATGTTTGAGAAACTGCTAAACTATTTTCTACAACAGCTACACCATTTTACATTCCCATCAGCAATGTATGAGGGTTCCAATTTCTCCACATCACTGTCCAAATATACCACAAATAATTAATAGTGTCTATATTGAAAATATGCCTTCATGTAGGTAGTTGGCTCTCTTCAGCCCAGGTTATTTGTACACACTTCAACTATGAAATGTAAGGTGAAGAAACTGTGATGTATTTCAAGTATCAGTGACAACTGAGCAGAAAATCTTTGCAAGAATTAGAGATGATTTAGGAAAGAGAGATTGATGTCCTTTGACACCATTTCATTGACTGAATTCAAATTTATTCTGGTGACAGCATGTGCAGTGGTGATAGAAAGGTTAACATTTCATAGCTCTCTTAACTTTGCCCATAGCCATTGAAGTGAAGAGGTCAGCACAGTGGAACGAAATGACGCTATACCTCTATTATTCTGAGTGGTTCCTTTTAGTTGATTATTTTAGAACTTTCTGGGTGATACAATTCGGCCATTGCTCCCTGTTTTTAAAGTACTCAGGCAATTTAGGCATTTAAATGTTCTTCCATTTGTAAGAGGTTTAATCACTCAGTGCTGAATTTTCAATCTTATTGAATCAATTGAAGCCTTGCAAAGTGTTCCTTTTAGTTAAGATTGGAAAAAGAATGGCAGCAGCTGAGCCAACCCTGTTATTTGTTATCAGAGTGGAGATCAGAGTTAGTGAGTTAAATTCAGCTATGACTAAGACTTTTACTCATGTTTCTGTGTCTCAAAATGTGGCCTGGGGACCACCTACAACAGAAACACCTAGGGTGTTGTTTTAATGTAATTCACTCTGAACTAGGGTGACCACTCATCTGGGTTTTCCCCAGACTGAGGGCTTTCCCCAGACATCGGACTTTCAGTATTAAAACTGGGAAAGTCTTGAACAGACAAGGCTGGGGGTCACCCCTTCTCGAGACCTACTGAATCAGAATCACTGCTGTCTTATAAATAAAGTAGAGGCCCAGTGCACAAAATTCATGCACGGATAGGGTTCCTAGGCCTGAATCAGGGCTGATCTGTGGGGCAACTGGTGGGGCCATCAGGGCTCCAACTTGCACCCTCCTTGGCCTGGCATTGCCTGCTCACCTGATCCACTATCCCACTGCGGTCCCACTCTTGTCAGTGCCTATCAGGGCTGGCAGTACCTCCACTGCTGCCTGCTGCCAGCGCTGCGTAGCCAATGCCCGCCATGTTGTGGTCAGTGCACATCTAACTCCCAGTTGATTGAACTCCTGCCCATGGGGATAATTTGCATATTGGCCTTTTATTATATAAGATACGTGCTAAAGTTTGAGATCCAATTAAGGACTACCCCCCAGCCTGAAGCAGGCTTACTCTGGAACTAGCTTTCCTAATTGATATAACTGTTACTTCCTTCCATTATTACATGTAGGTAATCCTCTTTCTTCATTTGGAGGGCAGTGCTTTCAGGGAAATATAATTGATAAGCAAATATCAGGATCATCACTGTTGCTAGGTGAAACAGAGAAAAAGTTGTAGAAGTTCATTTCTTTATTCATTCCATGAACATTTATCAAACACATTTCTAATATATCTCTCTCTATATATATATATATATATATATATATATATATATATATATATATATATATATAGCTATAAGTTGCTCAAAGGAAAAAGAGAATCTAAGATTAAGTGTGAATATAGGTATGCATGTAGGAACATATGTCTGGAATGTTTCAGCATATAGATGAGAAATACCCATTTTCTAAGAACTACAACTATTTAAGAATATTCATTAATTCAGAAAATATATGCGGAGGGCCTTTTATGTGCCAGCACAGTGCTAGAGACTTGGATACAACAGTGAACAGTATAGACAGGTCCTTGCTCTCATAGAGTTTATATTCCAGTGCAGAGAAACAAACACACAAACAAATAATGACAGATGCTTTGATAAGTGCTATGAACAAAATAAAAACAGGGTGATGTGATTGAAATGGAGGGTCTACTTTTGACTGGTTAGTAAGGGAATGACTCTCTGAGGAGATGACATTTGAGCCAAGATCCAAATCATAAAAAGCCAGCCATTTGCAGACCTGAGGGAGAAATGTTCCAAGCAGAGGGAATAGTGAGCGTGGGAACCTGATGACAGGAAGGAGCTTGACATGTTGGAGAAATACAGAGAAAGATGCTGTGACAGGAGTGTCAGGAACAATGGGGAGAGTCATATGAGAGTAGGTTGTAGAAGCAGGCAGGGTTTAGATCATGGAGGCCTTATGGTCCTGGGTCAGGGCCTTAGATTTCATTCTTGTTCTGAATAATTGTTCAGAGAAGATATTGGAAGGTCTAAAGCAGAAAAGTGAGGTGATTAAGTTCACATTTTTAAAGATCTCTCTGACACTTTTGGAAAATAGACCAAATGGAGTGAGAGTGGAAGCAGAAAAACGAGTAGGGGACTACTGCAAGTACACAACATAAGAGATGGTGGTGGCTGAAAGTAAGGTAGTGGGGAGCAGAGAAAAGGACAATTCTGTATGAATTTTTGGAGTTAGAGACATAGGTTTTGGTGATGGTCTGGATGGTTTGGTGTAAAAGGAAAGAGAAGACTCAAAGGAATTTCCAGGTTTCTTCTCTTTTTCCCCCCACTGTGCAATCCACTTCAATGCCTGCAGTCAATGGACAGAGAGGCCAGGCAATAGTTCAAGTCCACAGTTTGCTCTGGCATGGATCACTATGAGAGACCAAGGGGCATGGACCTGCCATAAACCCAAACCCGTACATTATATCCAGGATTTTTGACTTGGGTAAATGCTGGGATCCTTTACTAAACTGTGGAAGACTCAAGAATAAGGGAATTGCCCTAATTGGTTTGGCTCAGTGGATAGAGCGTCAGCCTGCAGACTGAAAGGTCCCAGGTTCAATTACGGTCAAGGGCATGTACCTTGGTTGCAGGCACATCCCCAGTAGGAGGCGTGCAAGAGGCAGCTGATCGATGTTTCTCTCTCGTCGATGTTTCTAACTCTCTATCCCTTTCCCTTCCTTTCTGTGAAAAATCAATAAAATATATATTTTTAAAAAGAATAAGGGAATTGCATATTAGCATAACCAATGGACACAGACACTGGGGCAGTGGGGGCTTGCCTGGGGTGGGAATGGCTGGTGGGGGGGGTCAATTGGGTAAAAAGGAGACATATGTAAAACTTTAGACAAAAAAAAAGTTTACACCAATGTTAATATACTGTTCAGTACATACTGAGCCATGCTTTTTTATTTTACATACACTCAAATATTTATTTTCTAATATGGAGAATACAAGACTTGCTATACTTAGAAACTGCAAAAGTAATTGCAAATAAGATAGCAGATTTGACTACATTAAAATTATATATGACAGGGGAAATGATGCAGACTTTTAAAAATCAATAAACACTTGTGGCAAATAAAAAAAAAGAATAAGGGATTGATCAGGTATCAAAAGTTCAGTTTTGAATATGTGAAGGTCAAGACCCCTAATAAAATAAAATTCCAAATTGAGGTGTCAAATAGTCATATGCACCTGTCTCAAGTTCTGGGTGATGTCAATATAAATTAATTTGGGAGACAACAGCACATAGATAATATTTAAAGCCTTGGGATTGTATGACATTATCTAAAGAGAGAATAGAATAAAAAAGAGGAAGAGGTTCCTGGATTGAGCCCTGGGGCCTCCAACATTTAGAGGTCAAGCAAAGGACAAGGAATCAGGAAAAGAGGCTCAGGGGCCAGTGAGGAATAAGTTAAAGCAGGAAAATGTAGTGTTGCTAAAGGCAAGAGGGAAAAAATGTGGGAGTTTCAAGAAGAGAACTATTATTCCCATTTTACAGATAAGAAAACTGAGGTGTGGGAGTATAAATAACTTCCCCAAAGTCACACAACTAGTAATAGAGCTAAAGCCAAGCAATGTGACTTCAGAGTCTGTGCTTCCAAGCACTACACCAGTGGCTCTCAGACTTTAGTGTTTATCTGAGTCACATGGAGAGGTTAATAGAAAGATTGCTAGGCCTCACTCCCAGAGATCCTGATTCAGAAGTTCTGCAATGTGATCCAAGATTTTGCACCTCTAATAAATTCCCAGGAGATGCTAATGCTGCTGGTCCAGAGAGCACACTTTGAGAACCACTGCCCTAGTGTATGTTACCTTTCATGTGGCAAGACTGACTTGCGATAATGTTGTTAGTATTGTTTGCTTTCTCCAACTGGCTTTGAAAGATTCTCCCTTAGGATTGGGGAAAAATTATAACACCACCTTGTTCAGAATTATCTGCGTAAAGCAACCATATTTCTGATTAATGCAGGAGAGATCAATTGAGCTCTAGGGCCTAAGGGATATGGTTGGACTGGGGAAAAGGATAAGCCTACCAGTTCATTGGTGTTTACCCCATACTTATGGTGGCCTAGATGGGACATTGCTAAACCCACTCAAGGTCTGAGTAGGCAAGAAAAGACTGAAGGACTGTCTAGGATTATGACTCAAACAAAGGAGAGAATGAACCTTCTGCTATCCCTGATCAGTAGCCACATTCTTCCACTATGATGCCCAGTTATCTGTTTTAGCTTTATAAAGGCACGAGATAGTGAAAGCATGTAAAATATTGGGAGGCAAAATACTAGAAAAATGGATCCTGGCCTTGGATACCCCCCAAAAAGCCTGCTGGTGAAACGCTAGAATGCTGTGAGGTCTACGGGTAGAAAGAGCAAGAATAATGGAAGAATGACAAATGATAATCTACTGTATGCTAGGTATTTGACATACATTATCTCATTTCATCCTTACAAGAGCCTAATGAGGTAGATATTATCCTCATTTTACAGAGGAGGATATAGACTCAGTAGCCTCAGGTTACAGCTAGTAAGTAGCAAACCCTCGGTTCAAACTTAGGTCTGCCTAATTCCAAAGCTCTTGTTCTTAACCAGCACACTCTAAAATGACTAAAATACAGGACTTTTCTGGACTATCTTCCTACAGATAAGATGAAGGAAAATGAAATGGCTTAAAGGACTGGCCTCAAGACTAAATGAGGCTGCCAGATCAGATCAAGATAGACTGGCAGTGCAATGTCCTGGGCCAGTGTCTTTGACATTGTTGTTGCTTTTAAAAGTCATCAGATTTGTCTGGCTGGTGTGGCTCAGTGGTTGAGCATCAACCTATGAGCCAAGAGGTCCCGGGTTAGATTCCCAGTCAGGCACATGCCCGGATTGTGGGCTTGATCCCCAGTAAGGGGCGTGCAGGAGGCAGCTGATCAATGATTTTCTCTTTCATGGATGTTTCTATCTCCCTATCCTTCTCCCTTTTTCTCTCTCCAAAATCAATAAAAAGCATATTTAAAAAAATAAAAGTCCCACAGGGGCCAGCCCAGGGCTGAAGGATGGTACCATGCAGGATGCTTACAATAAAGATCTGTAAAGTGCAAAATAAAAAAAATAAAAAAAATAAAAGTCAAAAGATTTATAAAAACACAAATGGTTCACCAGTAAGAATACTATATGTGAGAAGACATGTACGAGATGAGACAGGAGAAGATGACCAAGAAACACTGTGTGTGATGCTCACAACACACAGTAGCAACTTGGGGGCAAGTGAAAAAGTATAGGCATTTAAATGGAGACATTAATGGAGAAAAAGTTCAGTGCTAAAGGTTGTGACATCTGGCGGAAGCAAATAGATTAAAAGCTTTACTCACATTAGAGCACTCTGGGGTTGAGGATCATTTTAGGTCTCAATTTTTTTAAAGCTTTTCTCTGACTTCTTTTTAAAAATATACTTTTCTTGACTTCAGAGAGTAAGGGAGAGGGAGAGGGAGAGGGAGAGGAAGATAGAAACATCAATGATGAGAGAAAACCATTGATCGGCTGCTTCCTGTACGCCCCCACCCCCACTGAGGATCGAGCCCACAACCTGGACATGTGCCCTGACCAGGAATTGAATCATGACCTCCTCGTTCATAGGTTGATGCTCAACCACTGAGCCACACAGGTCAGGCTCTCTGACTTCTTTTTCATTGAAATTTTTATTCACAATTGTAGATTCAACATGCAGTTGTAAGAAATAATACAGAAAGAGTCCTTGTATACTTTTCTCAGTTTCTCTGAATATGCACTCCAAATAAATTTTAGTATATCACAACTAGGATGTTGACATTGATATAACCTGCAATCTTACTTAGATTTTCCTAATTTTGCTGGTACTCATTGTGTGTGTGTGTGTGTGTGTGTGTGCATTACAATTTTATCACTTGAGTAGGTTCATGTGTCCACTACCATAATCAAGATACTGGTCAGTTCCAACACCACAGAGATCCCTCATGTTGCAGGTTATAACCAAGTTCACCTCCACTTCCCACCATATCCTCATCCCTGACCTCTGGCAACCATTAACCTCTCCTCCACTCTTATAAGTTTGTTGTTTCAATAATATTATATGAATGAAATCATGCAGTGTGCAAATTTTTGTGATTGGCTTTTTTTCACTCAGCATAATTTCCCTAGATACTCATTCAAGTTACTGCATGTACCAATAGTTTGTTTCTTTTTATTGTTGAGTAATATTCCATGCTATGTGCATAGCACAGTTTATTTAACCATTCATCTGTTGAAGGACATCTGAGTTTCCAATTCTTGGCCATTGTAAAAACAAAAAGCTGATGGACATTCGTGCACAGGTTTGTCTGTGAACATAAATTTTCATTTATATGGGACAAGTGCCCATAAGTACAATTGCTGAGCAATTTAGTAGTGGCATGTTTAATTTTTTTTAAAGAAAATGCCAAAACATTTTCCAGAGTAGTTGGAAATAAATGAGTTTCTTTACATCCTCGCCAGAATTTGGTGGTGTCAATACTTTTTAGTTAGTCATTCTGATGAGTATGTAGTGATATTAATCTTTTATTTTAAAAAGAGGCAAACTAGTGCTCACTTTGGCAGCACATATACTAAAATTGGGACAATACAGAGAAGATTAGTATGGCTCCTGAGCAAGGATGACTTGCAAATTCGGAAGTGTTCCATATTTTTTTTAAAAAGAGGCAAACTAGAGGGGAAAACTATTAATATTCCTTAGAGATAAGATCTCTTGCTATTTCAATTTAAACTCCTCCTGACTGGTTTTGCCTAGAAATCGCAGGGCTCTGGTAGAAGCTAGAAGAAAAGATGCTCTTTCCTGATTATGTTACTTACTTAGGGCATTGTGAGTCTGGGGCTAAAATAGCATCATCAGAATTTTGCCTATCTTGTCTATGTTGTCTTCATATGGTGGATGAGATGGCCTAAGGCAGTCCCAAATATATTTTGTAGACTTCTTAATTGAGCCAATAAAGTAGCACCCAAAATTTGTGTATGTGGTGTATATATTTAATTAAGCTGTCTGTGTTGAGTTTTCATCATTTGTAACAGAGTCTCATCTCCTCTGTGACAACTCCAGCTTATTAGTCTTTTTTTTTAATTCTCACAACACTTAATTATCTATAGCAACTCTGTTCAATAGAAAGACAATGTGAGCCTTATATACATAATTTTAATTTTTCTAGTGGTCACATTTAAAACAGATAAAATAAATTTGTAACTATTTTATTTAACCCAATATACTAAAATATTATAATTTAACATATAGTCAATATAAACATTCTTAATGAGATATTTTACATACTTTTCTTTGTCCTAAGGTTTTGAAATTTTATATGTATTTTACATTTATAGCATACCTCAATTCTGACTTGTCATATTTCAGTTGCTTGATAGCCACAAGTGGCTAGTATTGAACAACACAGATTTATACTATACATATTAGCACCTAACCATACATCATGTATTGCTTGAATGTTTCATATGTAAATGTCTAATCTTTCCGCCTAACATCTATACCCCTTGAGAACAGAAAGCTCAGCTTAAAATTCTTCTTTAGCTCTCAAGTTCTAGTATAGTGTAACTCTAATAGTAGGTAATAATATGAATAAGTAATTTCAGTTAATCATTCAATGAGCAGAGAGTTGTAATTCATGCCTTAGTAAAGAAATGGGACTGAGAAACATATTGCAAGTCCACTGGAGATAGTCAGTTATCTGCATATGACTGTAGTAAATGTTTGTCTGATAGCAAACTATCAGGCCCCAGGCAGAAGAGATAAGGACCAAAGCAATAAGAATGTTTTATGATTTTTAAATGAAAGTGCTAAACACAAAGTGTAAAATGGGTGTCCTTTCCCAGTACCATTCCATCTTACAAAAGGGCAAGATGAGTGATGTCTATACCTGGTAACATGAAACCAGCAAATTATTAGCATCTGAGCACAGAGAGAGTCCATTTATTTTGCCCTTATATAGCCACTTTTTTTCCCAAGGCAGATGGACAGAGAGTGGGTGGTGGAAAGGGGAGCAAGTATGTACAACATGTTATTGTGGAATGCTATGCAGCAGTTGCAAGAATGAAGTGTAGCCCAGCTGGTGTGGCTCAGTGGTTGAGTGTCAACCCAGGAACCAACAGGTCACCAGTTTGATTCTGGTCAGGACACATGCCCGGGTTGTGTGCAGGAGTCAGCCAATCGATGATTCTCTCACATTGATGTTTCTATATCTCTATCCCTTCCTCTTCCTCTCTCTCTAAAATTTAATAAAAACATATTTTTAAAAAAGGAAAGAATGAAGTGTATTCATGGAAACATCTCTAGACATACTGCTTAAGGCATTGGTTCTTAAAGTGTGGTCACTGGACCAGCAGTTTCAGCTTAATTGAGGGCTTTATAGAAATGCAAATATTTGGGATTCACCCCAGAAACTCTGGAAGTGGGAGTCAGAAATCTGTGTTTTAACAAGGCCCCCCACACAGTGTTACTTTTTTAAAAACTATATTTTTATTATTGATTTTAGAGACGAAGGGAGATAGAAACATCAATGATGAGAGAGAATCATTGATCAGCTGCCTCCTGCACAGCCCCTACTGGGGACTGAGCCTGCAACTCGGGCATGTGCTCTGACTGGGAATCAAATCATGACCCCCTGGTTCTTACATCGATGCTCAACCACTGAGCGACACCAGCCGGGCCCCCAGGTGTTTCTGATGCACACTAACATTTGAGAAACACTGATTTAGAAGGGAAAAATGTTGCAGAATGACATATACAGCATGATACTATTTATAACTGTAAAAATGACATGTTTTCAATGTGTGTGTGTGTGTGTGTATATATATATATATATATGATTGCATGTGCATATAAGAAATCTGAAAGGAGATACATCAAGTTTATAACAGGTACTAGAGGCCTGGTACATGAAATTCGTGCATGAGGGTGTGGGGAGAGAGGGTGTGTGTCCCTCAGCCCAGCCTGCACCCTCTCCAATCTGGGACCCCTTGAGGGGTGTCCAACTGCCTGTTCAGGCCTGATCCCACCGAAATGGGCAGTCAGACATCCCTCTCACAGGACAGCTGGCTCCCAACTGCTCGCCTGCCTGCCTGCCTGATTGCCCCTAACCACACACCTGCCAGCCTGATCAATGCTTAACTGCTCCCCTGCTGGCCCGATTGCCCCCAACTACAATCCCCTGCAGGACTGGTTCTCCCCCAACTGCCCTCCCCTGCCGGCCCAGTCACTCCCAACTGCCCTCCCCTGCAGGCCTGGTCTCCCCCAACTGCCCTCCCCTGCAGGCCTGGTTCCCCCCAACTGTCCTCCCCTGCAGGCCTGGTCTCCCCCAACTGCCCTCCCCTGCAGGCCTGGTTCCCCCCAACTACCCTCTCCTGCAGGCCTGGTCCCCCCAACTGCCCTCCCCTGCAGGCCTGGTTCCCCTCAAGTGTCCTCCCCTGCAGGCCTGGTCCCCCCAACTGCCCTCCCTTTCAGGCCTGGTCCCTCCCAACTTCCCTCCCCTGCTGGCCTGTTCTCCCACACCTGCCCTCCCCTGCTGGCCTGTTCTCCCACAACTGCCCTCTCCTGCCGGCCATCTTGTGGTGGCCATCTTCTGTCCACATGGGGGCGGCCATCTTGTGTGTTGGAGTGATGGTCAATTTGCATATTACCTCTTCATTATATAGGATTACCTCTGGGCAAGAAGGTAGGTAAATGGGTCTTTATTTTTTTCCAGCATCATTTGAATTCTTTAAAATAAGAATGCATTCATGTATTAATTGAGTAATTAAAAATAAAGTAACATTTTCAGTTTTTTTAAAGTGATCTGAAAACACAAAAGAGAGAACCATTAAATCTTCTTAGAATATGTAGCCTTTGAACTAGGCTCCAGGGCTGGCCTAGTCTTTGCTGTCCATCCAGCCTTAACGCTCTCCCATGCTCAGGACATAACTGAAATTTTTACATTTTTGTCCTTTCAGATGAAGGAGGCATCCCTGGAGAAGCTACAATCTGGTTTCTGAAATAGTAGGGTGGACCACCCATTATCCCCCAATACTTCAAGCCTCAGAGAAAGTACTAACTAAAATTCCAAGTTAATATTAAACTGGAAAGAAAATGTGGCTGCCTTTCCAATACTATAAAATTGCCCTCCAGCCCATGTTTTAATAGAGATGTTGCTCTCAGCAGCATAGTAGTGTGGATGAAAAACATAAAGCAAAGATCATTATTGATTCACCCTAGGCCAGGCTCATTCAAATTCAAGATGGAAAAGCCCTAGAGAGCCATCCATGTCCTTGTTTTTTCCAGTGTCCAATGACAAACCGTTGGAGGGTGGGGGGAATCCATGCCCTTCAGAAGGCCAAGCCCTGCATTCCATTAACCTACTCTCTTTCAGTGTGCTTTGGGTCTTTTTAGCTGATGAGACTGGTGGAAGGTGACAGAGGAAAAATAACAATAGTAAGATTCACCCAGAGCCCCTAGTATGAACATGGCCTTTTCAAGTTATAAAGATAAATAACTATCTACGTAGCATTCTGGGGAGTTTGTTTCCAGTAAAATGAATCTGAGGAGGAAAAAAGTCACTTTAACCTTTGACACAGCTTTCCAGGAAAAAGCTTTCATAACTAAGGGTCAATAATATGATGGCAGGAAGAAGCTCTGTAGAATGGGCCAGGTTGCCCTATATAATCAAGAGGGGTAAGGAACCCAAGAGGCTGGAAAGGAGTCCCTATAATTAATGATCACTTTCTGACAGCCTGGATATTAGAGGGATGAGCTGATGCATCCCAGAGGTAACTGACTGGATATACTGGGGAGAATAGGCAAGTGCAAAGTTTCTGTTGCTTCTTAAAAGGTCTGAGATGAAGAATGAACACAATGTGCCAGACAGTTAACTTTGAAACCAGGATTATTTGGGCTAAAAGAGTTTCTAGGGCTTTTGATATAGCAGGCAGTACCTCTGGATTAATAGAGAGAAGTAGGACTTGAAGATAGAATGGTTCTCCTTAAAAGAGTATTTCTTAGGTTACAGTAAAGAATTGTACTCCATTTTAAGTAGTATAAAGGACCTTTGCCCTCTGTTGAAGCATATTAAGCTTGTAGATGAGCTCAAATAACTAGTCCTCACTCAAATGATTTGCCTTGACATGAAGATACTGAAAGAATTTCATCTATTTTTTGATATAGATTTTTATAATGCTATAAATATTTTTAAAAATTTTATTAGATACTTACTATGTGCTTATAAATACATACTTACTATGTGCCTATAAATACATGTTAAAATACAGTTTCAAGGAGATTATAGAAAATAAGGGAGGGGCAATAGAGGAACACTGCAATGTTACAAAAGCAATTTATGATTTAATGCCAAAATAGTGATACAGACAAAAGTTAGTTTAAATAGTGATACAGACAAAAGTTAGTTTAAATATGGAGAAATCTTTGTGAATCGGACTAGTCAAGAAATTTTTAAAGGATCTTTTGCTTTTGCTTATTTTGTATTGTTTTTGCGTGTGTGTGTGTGTGTGTGTGTGTGTGTGTGTGTGTGTGTGTGCGTGTGTGTTTGAGAAGCTTTTTTTTTTAGGGAGAAATCAACCTTTAATTATGAATTTGACTACTCTGTGGGACTAAGTTATAAGTGGTGGTCACTGGATTAATCTAGAACAAAATTATAAAGTAAAATATTGTCTTTCTTGCCTTGTCATTCTACCCCTATCCTTAGGCAGTATTCTAATGCTTCTCAAGTTACCTAGGACATAAAGAGTAGCATCCAAGTTGCTGTCCTCTACTTAATCCAACTTACTTGTCCTATGTCACATTTCTCTCAAGATCCACCTTCTTCTTGCAAACCAATTAAAGCTAACATAGTAATGATCCATAGTGGTTTAGTATGATACTCTTTCAAAATAGTATTTTGAAAAACATATATTGCTAGGTTACTCTACTAGCTTGTACTTTAGCTTTTATAACAACCTAGTAGAGTAAGTTGTATTCCTCCTATTTATTGGATGAGGAAACTGAGGCAAGATAGATGTTTTATATAACAAACAAATAAAAGAACTTGGATTTGAGTCCAGTGTGAGCAGCATAAAGGAAAAACAAAGAAAAATGAACAGTGCCTCAGAAACCTGTGGAACACTATCAAGAGTACCATTTTTTCTTTTTCCTTTAAAAAAAATTTATTGGTTTTTAGAGGGAGGGAAGGGAGAGAGGGAGAAAAACAATGTGAGAGGGAAACACCAGGCTACCTCCTGAACACCACCCCCTGACCGGGGATACAGCCCGCAACCAGGCACATGCCCTGACCAGAAATGAAATGGGCAACCATTCAGTGCACAGGACAACACCCAACCAGCTGTGCCACATAGTCGAGGGCTCAAGTGTAACATTGTACACACAATGTCCCTGAAGGAGATGGGGGGGAGGAGTGTGAGTGCAGAAAGAATATTTGAAGAAATGATGGCCAAAAAATCCAATCCCCAATACAATGAAATATATGAATGTACATGTCTAATAAGCTCAAGAACTCACTCCAAGAAGGATAAATTTGGAGATAGAAATGAAGATATGTTATAATCCAACTGTCAAAAGACAAAGATAATTTAGAAAGAAGCAAAAGAGAAGCAACTCACATACAAGGGTCTAGTATCTAGAATACACAAAACTCTTATAACTGAACTAAAAAAAATACAAATAACTCAATTTAAAGGAACTGGGTAGACATCTCTTCAAAGAAAATATACTAATGGCCAATAAACACATGACATCATTAGTTATCAGGGAAATACAAATCAAAAGCAAAACCACAATGAGATACCATTTTACACCCATTAGGGTGGCTATAATTTACAAAACAGATAATAACAAGTTCTGGTGAAGATGTGAAGAAATTGGAAGCCTCATACATTGCTAGTGGGAATGCAAAATGGGGCAGCCATTGTGGAAACCACATATCAAAAAGTTAAACAGAATTACCATATGACCCAGCAATTCCACTGTTAAAGTATATACCCAAGGGAAATGAAAACATATGTCCACACAAAAACTTGTACATAAGTGTTCATATCAGCATTATTTTAACATCCAAAAGTGTAAACACTCAAATATCCATCAATTATAGCTAAAAAATGTTCATACAGTGGAATATTATTTAGCCATGTAAAGAAATGAAATACTGATACATGTTACAACATCAATGAACCTTGAAACCATTATGCTAAATGAAAGAAATCAGATACAAAAAAATCATATATTGTATGATTTTATTTATATGCAATTTCTAGGATGGGAAAATTCATAGAGACTGAAAGCAGATTGTTGGGTGCCAGGGGTTGAGGGGAGGGGGAAAAAGAAGCAACTGCTTCATGGTATGGGTTTCTTTACAGGGTGCTCAGAATGTTCTGTAATTATACACTGAGTGGCCAGATTACTATGACCAGCCAGATTATTATGACCACCCCATCAGTACTTTGTTGGGCCACCCCATCAGTACTGCGACAATTCTTCTTGGCATTGACTCCACGAGATGTTGAAAGGTGATGCGAAGAATCTGACACCATGCCTGATAAATAACACTGTCCAGTTCTGTGAGATTTGATGGTTGTGGAACCAGCTGCCTGATGGCTCTTTGAACTTCGTCCCACCAATGCTCAGTTGGATTGAGATCTGGTGAGTGTGGGGGCCACCTAAGCAAGGTAAAGTCTCCCTCATGTTCTTGAAACCACTCCTGCACAATACAAGCACCGTGGCATGGAGCATTGTCTTGTTGGAAGAAGCAATCTCCATTGGGATACGCCATCAACATGATAGGATGAACTTGATCAGCAACGATACTTAGGTATGTTGTGCTATTCAGACGTTTATAATGATCTGGTCCTCTAGCAACTTCAGTGGGAAATTATAGCTAATTTGCCTAAAATGTCAGGTGGTTATAATAATCTGGCCACTCAGTGTATAGTGGTGATGGTCACACAACATTGTAAATGTACTAAAAGCTGCTGAAATGTACACTTTAGTATGGTTAGAATGGAGAATTTTATGTTATGTGAATTTTACCTCAATAAAAATGGGAAGATTTGGGTAATCCTTATTGTCTTACAGTCAAGATAGTAGATTTACTGCCCTGTCCGGATGGTTCAGTTGGTTGGAGCATCGTTCCATACACCAAAAGATTGTGGGTTCGATTCTCAGTCAGGGCAAACCTTTGGTTGAGGGTTTGATCCCTGGTTGGGGTGCGCATGGGAAACAACTGATAAATGTTTCTCTCTCACATCAATGCTTCTCTTTCTCTTTCCCTAAAAACCAGTAAATATGTCTTTGGGCAAAGATAACAAAATTTTTTTTAAAAGATAGTGGACTTCTAGGAAACATTACAAAATACAGAGAAGGTGGATCATCAGCCCAATGGTATGTTGATAATCTGGGACAGAAGCTGGCAATCTACAGTACACAGGTCAAATCTGGGCAGTGGCCTGTTTTGTAAGGCCTATAAACTCAGAATTGGTTTTTTAAGGTGATTAAAAGCAATAACAACAATATGCAACAGAACCTTTTGTGGGCACAAAACCTAAAATATTAACTACCTGCCTCTTTAAAAAATTGTTGACCCTGATCTATGGTGATGATAAATGATAATTCCTTACATTTATAAAGTGCATTTCAGTTTACAAGGCACATCCATTTTGTCTCAGCAGAGTTTCAAAACAACTTTGTGAGGTAGATGAGGTGTTTACTCCTTTTGATAGAGTGGTGAAACTGAGACTTGGAGAGGTTAAGCTACCCATTTCCTTGCTCTCTCACTTGATAGAACTCAGGTGGTTGGAATATAATTCAGGGTTCTACCCCTATAAACCACTCCCTCTCTGAACACATTTGAAGAATAACTAAAGGCTTTGTGAAAATACAATATAATTTAGACTTGACAGATCAACTCAAGGTTGAGAAAAAGGCCAACAGAGCTCTAACTCTTTCTAGGCTCTCTCTCTCAGCTTTATATCTCTTCTGGCAGGCGTCATATATTTTTCTAAATGAAATGCCACCCATATTGAAGGGATCAGGAACTGTCAGGCCAAAATCTTTTAAGTGTCATAGTATTGGACAGTTTGCCATATTTCAAGCACATTAGGTCAAACAATATAATAAAAATTGACTCATTTGTGATATGTCCTTTTATAGGAGCTGTGACATTCAGTCCTTTCCCTTATGTTCTGCATCCAACTTGCAGCTTCAGCTGTCTATTGGACCACATATCATTCAGTCACTATTCTCTCTTTCCACAAATATCAGATGTCATATTTCCATAGTCTAAAGGAGCTCTGCAATATGTTGGGAAGAGGCGGTGGACTGCAATTAATATAAATACATCTTAACAGGCCATTGGGACCTGTGTGGCCAATAAGCAGTTTCAAAGATGGGTTCCCCACCTTGAGGTCACTGTTTGTTTTCTCCCTCCACCTTTCATCTCACACATTCCTGGCTTAGTACAATTTTATGCACTTCTCACGTCTGATCTGTAATCTCTAGTCAATTTTTAATGATGGTCTCATATGGAAGGGGAAGGAGCACTGCATGCACTGTTGATTCAGGTGCTCAAGGGCTATGAAGTAAATGGCTGCCCCTACTGGAGTCACTATAATAGAATTGTGGGGGGTTTATAATTATATGACTCCATACAAGTAATTAATCAGCTCTTCCCACACACTTCCATTAGGCTCCTCTCACTAGGTAGGCCATTTTACTCACAGCATGTAGCTCCTCTATACAATTCTCTTCCTGCCCTCTTACTGGGACTCGTTTGCATAGAGAGACCAGCATAACCTTTCACCAGGTACTAATTTTAAAAATTTTAGGTCCTTCCTTTCTTTGGTACCCCTAGATAGATGCTAGATTTCTGGTTAAGGTTTTTGTGTTTTGAATTTAATCTACAAGTCAAACTCCCCTGATGTTTTAGAAGCAATTTCAGTTCTCCTATCTGTCATTTCAAATGCATCCAGGGCCTGGATGCTACCTTAATCAGGGCAAACCATTTAAAGCACTTTCCTCACTTTCACTGCTGGTAACGGATCCCATTGCCTGTAACACCCTGGATTCTAAATATCCTTTGGGGACAAAAACATCAGTAGCCTCCTTCTACCTGGGCAGTCCCAATGCCTTGGACTTTTTTGTTTTCTTCTTTCTCATGCAAAGATCTTGTCTTATGAGCATCACTAGTACATCTGGCTGTCCATTGTCTCAAATTCCTGCCAATTTTCAGCATCCATCTGAACCTCCTCCTTGTTATCTTCTAAATCTCCCTTCTCTCTGTGCTTAACCCTCCACATGTACAGTGTTAAGATATGAGTTCTTGGTTTGCCTTCCTTATCCAATGCTCCTTCCTTTTTGGGGGTGATGACTTGGGATTGAAATGGCCTCCATGTTTCTGCCTTCTCAAAATTCTTCCCTAGTTGGTGATGTTCTGTCTTGCTCAGGCTACCGGAGAAAACAGTCTTCTTGGTTCACTCTAAACAAAGAGCATAAATTCTGACAGCACTTCAGTGGGTTTCTGTTCCCATATCTCTCCTAAGATTTATTTAAGGGAAGTTCCACATACAGAACTTTACAGGGCACACCGGTTGTGTAATGGTGGGATTATAACTGTTCCTATAAGTACTCCAAATCCTATAGCTGGAAGAAAGAAGTTGAAAATAAGACCAAGCTGTTGTGTGGTTTCTCTGCAGTGATTTATCAGGAAGGGAAAGTAGATGCTCTGTGGACAGCTTCCTGCTTAGGCCTTTTCTCTTCCAACACCTAAACCTTAGTTAGGGAGTTGAGTTGGGGTTTTCAGCATAGGTTATTGACCACTAGAAGTGGGTGAAAGCTATTTATACCTTAATGATGAAATAGGCCAGTGGACTAAAGAATTTTCTCTCCAGCCTATTCTACCCTATTTTGCTGATTAAATATCCAGCTAGAGGGGATTCTGCATTCTTTAGTTTAAAAGTCATTTTATCAACAGAGTACTGGAAGTCCTAGCCATAGTATACAGACAATAAGAAGAAATAGAAGGCATTCAAATTGGAAAGGAAGAAGTAAAACTGTCATTATTTGTAGATGACATGATACTGTATATAGAGGACCCTAAAGATTCCACTAAAAACCTATTGGAACCAATAAATAAATTCAGTAAAGTAGTAGGATACAAGTAAATATCCAGAAACCAATTGCATTTTTATACACCAATAATGAACTATCAAAAAAGGAAAACTAATAAAATAATCCATTTACTATTGCAACAAAAATAAGGTACCTAGGAATAAATTTAACCAAGGAGGTAAAAAAAACAAACACCTGTACTTGAAAATTATAAGACACCAAAGAAAAAAATTAAAAAGGATACAAATAGGTGGAAGCGTATACCATGTTCATGAATAGGAATAATTAACATCATTAAAAGGTCCACACTAACCCAAAGCAATTTATATTTCCAACACAATTCCTATCAAGATGGCAGTGGAGTATTTCACAGAACTAGAAAAAATATTTTAAAAATTTATAGGGAACCACAAAGGACCCTGAATAGCAACAGCAATCTTGAGAAAGAAGAACAAAGTTAAAGGAATCACACTACCTAATATCAAACTATACTACAAGACCATCATAATCAAAACAGCATAGTACTGGCATAAAAACCAACATATAGATCAATGTAACAAAATAGAGAACACAGAAATAAACTCACACCTTTATGGTCAATTAATATTTGAAAAGGAGGAAAAAACATACAATGGGGTAAAGATAGTCTATTCAATAAATAGTGTTGGCTACTCAATAAAAGGAAGACAAACAATCCAATAAAAAAGTGGGCAGAAGACTTGAATAGACATTTCTCCAAAGAGGACATACAAATGGCCAAGAGACATATGAAAAAATGCTCAAAGTCACTAATCATCAGAGAAATGCAAATTAAAACCAATGAGATGTCACCTCACACCTGTCAGAATGGCTATCATAAAAAAATCAACAAATGCTGGTGAGGATATGGAGAAAAGGGAACACTAGTTCACTGTTTGTGGGAATGCAGACTGGTGCAGCCACTATGAAAAACAGCATGGAGTTTCCTTAAAAAATTAAAAAAATTAAAAATGGAACTTCCGTTTGACTCAGTGATCCCACTTCTGGGAATATGTCCTAAAAACCCTAAAACTCCAATCAGAAAGAATATGTGCACCTCTATGTTCATAGCAGCATTATTCATAATAGCTAAAATTTGGAAACAGTCCAAGTACCTATCAGTAGATGAATGGACTAAAAAAGCTGTGGGACAGTTACACAATGGAATACTATGCAGGTGTAAAAAAGGAGGATCTCTTACCCTTTGGGACAGCATGGATGGACCTGAAGACTATTATGCTAAGTGAAATAAACCAATCTGAGAAAGACAAATATAACATGATCTTACTTATTTGTGGAATCTAATGGGCAGAATGAATTGGCCAATAAAATAAGACCTGAAGCAGGGAGGCATGGAACAGACTGACATCCCTCGATGTGGGGTTGGGGGGATGAGAAGAGATAAACCAAAGAACTTATATACTTACAGGCATAGCCCATGGACACAGGCAATAGGGCAATGAAGACATGGGGGGAGGAGCTGGGAAGATGGGGGTAAAAGGCAGGGGGAGGGAGGTGAGATATTTATAACACTATCAGCAATAAAAAGTTTATTTAAAACAAAAAGCAAGATAGATATTCCCATTCACTGTGACAGCTTTTAATTTTGTTTATTTTGTACTAAAGCTTGAATTTAATAAATAAAGTAAAAGTTTTGATTTCAATAAATAAATAAATAAATAGTGTGAAAATTGGACAATAGGTGCAAAAAAAAATGAAACTAGACCACCTTCTTATATCATACACAAGAATAAACTCAAAATGGATTGAACACTTAAACATTAGATTCAAAACAATAAAAATCCTATAAGAAATCATAGACAGTAAAATCTCAGACATTTCTCATAACAGTATTTTTTCTGATATATCCCTTGGGTAATGGAAACAAAAGAAAAAAAATGAGACTACATCAAACTAAAAAGTTTTGCACTGCAAAGGAAATCATCAACAAAATGAAAAGACAACCTACTGCTTGATAAAACATATTCACCAATGATACATCTGATAAGGGGTTAACATCCAAAATTTATAAAGAACTTATAAAAATCAACACCAAAAAACAATCTGATTGAAAGTGGACAAAGAGCCTGAATAGACACTTTTCCAAAAAGGAAAAACAGATGGCCAATAGACATATGAAAAGATGCTCAACGTCACTAATCATTAGAGAAATGTAAATTAAAAACACAATGAGATGTTACCTCATACCTGTCAGTATGGCTATCATCAATAAATCAACAAGTGTTGGCAAGGATGTGGAAAAAAGGGAACCCTCATGCATTGTTGATGGGAATATAGACTGGTGCAATCACTGTGGAAAATAGTATGAAATTACCTCAAAAAATTAAAAATGTAACCACCTTATGACCCAGTGATTCCACTTCTAGGAATTTATACAAAGAAACCTGGAACTCTAATTTGAAAGAATACATGCACCACTATGTTTATTGTAGTGTTATTTACAGGAATCAAGATTTAGAAGCAGCCCAAGTGCCCATCAGTAGATGAGTGGATAAAATAGTGGTGGTGCATTTACAAAATGGAATATTACTCAGCCGTAAAAAGGATGAAAATCTTACCCTTTATGACAGCATGGATGGACCTGGAGATTATTATGCTAAGTGAAATAAGCCAGTCAGAAAAAGACAAGTACCATATGATTTTCCTTATATGTGGAATTTAATGAACAAAATAAGCCAACAAACAGAAATAGAAACAGACTCATAGGTAGAGAACAGAGTGACAGCATTCAGAGGGTAAAGGGAATATGAAGCTGGGTGAAAGTGAAATATTAAGAAAAAAAAGCCAAATTCATAAACACAGACAACAGCATGGTGATTATCAGAAGGTCAGGGGGTGGGTTGGTAGAAGAGAGTATTGGAGGGAGGGATAAATGGGAATGGAAGGAGATTTGAATTTGGGTGTTGAACACACAATACAATATACAGATGATGTATTATAGAAATATACACCTGAAACCTATATCATTTTATTACCCAATGTCACCCCAATATCCTATCTAATAAAGAGGGAATATGCTAATTGACTGCCCTGCCCTCAAATATGGCAGTGCCCACAGCCAATAAGGAGGGAATATGCTAATTGACCACCACACCCTCAAAGATGGCAGCACCCACAGCCATGAGATGGCAGCGCCCAGTCCCCTCAGTCCCACTGGGGTGGCAGGTGTGCCCACAGCCACAAGATGGCAGCGCCCAGTCCCCTCAGTCCTGCTGGGGTGGCAGGCGTGCACCTGGGGGTGGGCCCAGCTGCTCTGTGCACCTACCTCCAGAGTCCCCCAGTCCCCTCAGCCCCCCAGCTGCCCAGGGCTGGCCTGAGGCGTGGGCAAGCCTCAGATGGTGGCTGCCCAGCTGACACCCGAGGAGCAGGCAAGCCTCAGATGTCACTGACCCAGCCGCCAGGGCTGCCTAAGTGTCAGATAACAAGTGGCTGTATGAGGCTTGTGCTGTTGTCATTGGAAGCACCAGAGGTATGATGGGGGTTCGCCTTCCCCTGATTGCGGGGGCGCCTCCTCCCCTTGAGGGCTCCTGCTCCTGGACTGTGAGAGGGGGCAGGGACCTCCCCCCCCCCCCCCGGTCCAGTGCATGAATTTTCATGCACTGGGCCTCTAGTATTTAATAAAAACACACTAAGCAACAATTAAATTTTTTTAAAAAATACAATTGATTTTCATGTATTGATCTTATATCCTGCAACTTTACTGAATTAATTTATTAGCTTTAATAGTGTGTGTGTGTGTGTGTGTGTGTGTGTGTGTGTGTAGGGCTTTCTATATGTGAGATCATGCCATCAGCAAATAGTGGTACTTTTTACCTCTTCCTTTCCAATCTGAATGCCTTTTATTTCTGTTTCTTGTTTAATTGCCCTGAGAATAGCCTCCAGTACAATGTTGAATAGAAGTGATGAGAGGTAGACATCCTTGTCTTGTTCCTGATCTTAGGGGAAAGCATTTCTCTATTACTCTTTCACCAGTAAGTATGATGTTGGCTGTGAGTGTTTTGTAGATGCCCTTAATCAGTTTATGGAAGTTTCTTTCTCTTACATGTTTGTTGAGTGTGGTGTGTGTGTGTGTGTGTGTGTGTGTGTGTGTGTGTGTTTCATGAAAATGTGCTGGATTTTTTCAAATGCTTTTTCTTCGGCTGTTCAGATGATCATTTGGTTTTTGTTTTGTTTTTTTTCTATTGAAATGGTTTATAACATTCATTTATTTTCAGATATTAAACCAACCTTACATTTCTGAAGTAAATCACATGGTGTCTAGTTATTTTTAAAATTTTACTAGAGCCCTGACCGGTTTGGCTCAGTGGATAGAGCGTCGGTCTGTGGACTGAAGGGTCCCCGGTTTGATTCCAGTCAAGGGCATTTAAAAAAAATTTACGGATTTAGTTTGCTGGTACTTTGTTGCATAATTCTTGAATCCATATTTAGGAAGACAAATAGAAGTCTGTAATTTTCTTGTATTGTTTTTATCTGGTTTTGATATCAGGTATTGCTGGCCTCATAGGTGGAGTTGGGTAGTGCTCCCTCCTCTTCTATTTTTTGGCAGACTATTAATTCTTATGTAAATGTTTGAAAGAATTCACCAGTGAAATCATCTTTTATTGGGCATTCCTTTGTGGGTAGTTTTTTAATTCAATTTTTCAAATCACTTCAGTTGTTAAAGTCTAGTCAGACTCTTCTTGAGTCACTTGCAGCTGTTTGTGTTTGATGAAACAAAATTTGTCTATTTCTTTGAAATTATTTAATTTATTGGCATACAATTGTTAACAGCATTCCTCATAATACTTTCTAGTTCTCTAAAGTCAGTAGTATGGGGGAATCACACTTTGAAAACCATGGTTTTACAAGCTGTGCTGAGTAGGCTTGAAGATCAGGAGTCTCTGGTCCTGGGAAGACTTGCCCAGAGGCAGAGACTGCACCTAGAGGAGGTTCTAGCTCAGTGAGACTGGGCCTTGGGCCGAGTCCAACAACCACTCCTGGGGTGCCTACTGTTGATGAAGAGACTGGTTATACCTGGGACTTCCTGTCAAAGGCCCAGTTTCAGAGGGACAAAGTCATTAAACATCTGCTGTCATACCTCCCTCTTCCTGGATGGTTGAGGGAACCATTAAAGCCTGGGGCACATGTCCCAAGTGCTATAGCCCCATGCTATAGAGCAGAGATAGTTTCTCAAAATGAGCTTTCATCTGGGGCAGGGATACTTGGTAAATCCAGATTGCTGGGCCCACCCCCAAAGCTTCTGGTCAGTAGGTCTGGGATAGTGGTGGCTTAGAATGTGTGTTTCCAACAAGTTCCCAGGTGATGCTGACTGATGCCTCTTGGTCAAGGGGATAAAAATGCTTCTGTGTTCTTAAGTTCTTAGGACTGAGGCAGAGATGCCTTGGCTGCTGAGAGAGACACAGACCAGGGAGCAGCCTGAACAAAGACTAGGAATTTATTTGGCACTAGTCTAAAATTTATTTGGCACTAGTCTAAAATTTCTGAGTGACTTGATTATATATATATTTAAATATTAGTAAGAAAAGTACCAAATTATGTTTAGCACTTATTTATTCAAAATATTACTTAAATGGATGTATCATTGGATGGTATTTAGGTTCAGTTATTTCAACAAAGGGAAGAGGGAAGAGAACCAACATTTACTGAGCTCTGTCAAGCTTCACACTAGACCCTTGACAAATGTTTTCTCATTTATTCCCATAACAAGCATACACAAATTTTCTTAAAAGACATCGCCGTTTTTTTCAGATGAGGAAACTGAACCTCAGGAGCTTAAGTGACCTGATTAAGGTAACAAAGCTGATAAGAGGTGAACCTGGGATTTCATCCCGTCTGGCTCCGAAGCCCTTTCCACTATACCCTGCTCATGAATGCCTAAAGAACACATCTATCTATACTAATAAAAGAGAAAGATGCAAATTGACCATACCCCCGAACGCTTCCCATTGGCTAACCCCCGAACGCTTCCCATTGGCTAATCAGCAGGATATGCAAATTAACTGCCAACCAAGATGGCGGCCGGCAGCCAGGCAGATGAAGCGAACAGGAGGCTTGCTTGCTCCAGTGATGGAGGAAGCCAACGTTCCCAGCCTGCAGCAGCCCAGCTCTGAGCTCCGTTTGCAACAATGTTGCAATTATAGAAGCTAAAGAAACCCCAGATTCTTGCTTTCAGCCGGCAGCGGGCTCAGAGCTTAGAGCGCCAGTGATGGCAACAGAGTTTCAATTATAGAAGCTAAACAAAGCCCAGATAACCTGCTTTCAGCAGCCAAGGCCTCAAGCCGGAGCCGGCCTCAGAGCTAAAGCCGGCTCTCAGCTCGTGACAGCCATAGAAGGTAAATAAATCCCAGAATAAAAAAGAAAAAAAAGAAAAAAAGGAGAGGTTGGGAGCTTCAGTCACCCACCAGCCTGAAAACGGCCCTCAGCCCCTCATCCAGACTGGCCAGGCACCCCAGTGGGGACCCCCACCCTAAAGGGGGTGCAGGCAGCCTAAAAACAGCCATCAGCCCCTCATCCAGGCTGGCCAGGCACCCCAGTGGGGACCCCCACCCTAAATGGGGTGCGGGCAGCCTAAAAACAGCCATCAGCCCCTCATCCAGGCTGGCCAGGCACCCCAGTGGGGACCCCCACCCTAAAGGGGGTGTGGGCAGCCTAAAAACAGCCATCAGCCCCTCATCCAGGCTGGCCAGGCACCCCTTTGGGGACCCCCACCCTAAAGGGGGTGCAGGCAGCCTAAAAACAGCCATCAGCCCCTCACCCAGACTGGCCAGGCACCCCAGTGGGGACCGCCCTCAGAAGCCTCAGCAGCCGGTCTTGCCTTGCGCCCTGGGAACCGCAAATCAGCGGGTCCTGGCTGCAAGGCAAGGCCCGCCCCCAGCAGCAGGTCTTGCCTTGGGGCCCGGGAACCGCCCATCAGCGGGTCCAGGCAAGGCCCACCCCCAGCAGCAGGTCTTGCCTTGAGGCCCGGGAACCGCCCACCAGCGGGTCCTGGCTGCAAGGCAAGGCCTTCCCCCAGAAGCCCCAGCTACTTTAAAAATAGAAGCATCTCCTTTTGAACCAATCTGTTTAGATTCATGATTAGTAAAACATTATGGAACTAATGAAATGCAGTGATAGGAATTAGGACGTGTGACACTGATGGTTCTGGGCATGTGAATGGTGAGGGACAGAAGGGTACACACGGCCCTCCCTTCAGTTCTGCTGGAGAGAGGAGCTCTGAGGGCCGGAGCTGCTCCATGCCCAGAGGAGGTGGGTGTGGTCAGTGGCTCTGTTACAGAACTTCTTGCCAAGCAGAGACCTTACCCGACCCACAGGAACCTTTTTACTCCAGAAAACAGAAACAGCCAGTTCCCAATGAGCATGGGAAAACCAGTGTCCCCTCCTGTGCACGGTGTCCTGATGGGGTGACGGGGGAGGTGGGCGAGGGGAGCAGTGCAGAGTTGTTAGGCAGTTGGAGTGGGAGTGGAAATGCCATGAAATGTCCATAGTCCTGCTGTGCCCACGGCCTGGGGTGAAACAAAACTTTTGTTTATACATCAAGGCCCTCAAGCAGTAAACTCGCCAATACTGAGTAAAGCATTCCAGTTCCCCAAAGTGTGAGACAGATAGACCACACATCTTAGAAGAAGGCTGTAAATGAGAAGTTTTAGAAATTCCAAGTCTTGAGGCAAATGAGAACAAAGGCCAAACAAGGCTCTCAAAATATGCTCTGTCAAGAGGAAGAAATGGCCGTCAGTCGCTCTGCTAGAAAAATTATGAATGCTTAACCCAAACATAAGTCTTCTGGTTAAACATCACCAGAACGGACATTTATTTTCCATGCTTCTATGTCCTGCTTAATGCATTTTCTTCAGCTGGAAAAACCAATCTCTCTCTTATTAAAATATTTTATTATAAACTATTCTGATATACAAAATATATACTATAGTATAATGAACACACATTTATTCACCACTGTGTTTAAAAAATAAAACCTTTTAAAATGTAATTGGCAACTCCTATTTATCCATTCCCAGCCACTTCCCCTTTCAAGAAATAGCACCCTGATTTTGGAGTTTATCATACCCATGTATGTGAAAGCCCTTTCTTTGATCTCTCTTAATCTGTATTCATCTGTAATTTTAAACCCTAGCACAAAACTCACCTCCTCTGCAAATCATCCCTAATTTATCTCACTTCCTTTAAATTTCTTTAATCTTTCTTCTCAGCCTTACATCTTCCACTTTTTACTCTATTCCCTTTCACCTGTGGATTCACTTTTTTATTTCAGTACCCTTCCTTCATGCACTCCTTGATCTGTCCAGCCAGCCCTGCTGTCTGTTTTGAAGAGAAATATAGTTGGTTTTTAAATTAAAACAGTCCTAAATTTAAATGGTGACTCTATCACTTACTAGCTCTGTGACCTTGAGCAATTAACTTCTTTCTCTGGGCCTCTAGTTCCTCATGTATGAGACAGGGATCATACAAAGTTTTCTGTGAAAATCAAGTAAGATACTATATTTGGGGTTTATCACCCCTGTGCATAGGAATGTCTTCTTCAACATATTGAAATCCACAACCCTTATCAGTTTCAAACTTGTAAGAATCAATTTGGGTGCTCTCGATCATTTTATTCATCTATTGGTTATATATTGTCTTCTGAAAAGCTATAATTGCTCCATGTACATAAATAAGGCTTGTATACCCAGAAAAGCTGTATGCTCATGCAAAGCAGAGATGGACTCACACAGAATGATAATGTAATTTATTACCCAAACTGGGACATTTTTGAGAGTGGTGGGGGAGGGCTATTTATAATTGCACTGGGTCCCAGCATAAACCTGGACTGTCCCAGGGGAACCAGGACATATGGTCATCCTAGTCATAGATCTCTTCAGAATCTCCCTCAACCTTGAGCCCAGTGCTAGGTAGGGAATAGGTTCTTGCTCACTCAATACTAGATGGTGGAATTGAATGACTTGCAGCCTTGGAAGTTAGCAAACATGGCTCATCTTGTATCGCTCATCCCTTCCTCCCTCTGTCTCTTGCACACCCTTCTCCTTATTCAGCACTAATGTCACCCCCAAATGGCACATTCATCATTCCAAATTAGCCATTATTAAAGCCATCCATGTGCAGGGCAGCAGCTAAAATGAATTGTGTTATTCCAGTTACAGCAATGAATGGCTGACCATCAAAAACTATTTTGATTTTGTAGCAAGAAAGCAATCAATTATTGTGTCCCACTGGCTTGTCCAAAGCAGTGTCCTGCTTTTTGTTGGCGAGCACGAGCCTCTGTCCTCACCCAGTCTTGCACACACACTGCCTTAGGCCTCCCCTCATGATGATTGAGAGCCCAGGAAAAAAAGGACATATTCCTTCTACCAGTCTGGATCAACTTGCCCTATCAAAACCTGTGTTGTTCTTGGCTTTGAAGCTGAAGTATGAGTCTTGTCCTGGCTTCAGTGGCTTTCCTCTCTCTACCATCCTGATCCATACAGACCTGGGTAGGGAGCCAGCCTTGGGTGAGGTCTTGGTTCAGTCCCCTCCACTGCTTACTAACACTATGGTGGCTGGGTCTGTCAAGGTTGCCTCTGACAAGACAGAGGTAGTCACCTTTCTGGCCCTTTCTTCTTGTTAATCCTCACGTGAAGATTTTTTTCCATTGATTTTTTAGAGAGAGTGGAAGGGAGATGGAGAGACAGAGAAAGAGAAATAGCAATGTGAGAGAGACGCATCGATTGGTTGCCTCCCCTGCTTGCCCTGACCAGGGTCAGGGATTGAGCCTGCAACTGAGGTATGTGCCCTTGCCTGGAGTCGAACCTGGGACCATTCAGTCCAAGGGCTGATGCTCTGTCCACTGAGCCAAACCAGCTAGGGCTGGTCCTTTCTTCTTCAGTCACATAGTTCTCTGGACCACCACCCCAGCTACCCATTGATTGATGATTAAGGCTTGAGAAAGATCATGGTCCAGAAAACAACTGCATCTTAATAGGGTCTTCACTGCTCTACCTCAAAGGAATAATCTAAGCTCCCAGGGTAAGACAGTGCAGGTTGGGGTGTGGTGAGAGTGAAAACCTTGCCTGGATAGGGTATTGACCACAGGCCCTTTCTATGGTTGGAATAATGACAATTGTGATGAGAATAAGAGCAGGTACTGGTTTTTGACAGTGCAAGACATGAACTAAGCAGTCCAGGTTCTCCCTAACCCTACTGTGCACAATCTTGAACTGTTGAAAAGATTAAATGAACTAAGTTATTGCAACCCTTCAGTGCATATTTACTGAGGGCTACACTGAGTGAGGTGCTGTGAGCGCTGCTACTTTTCATCACATCATAGTGCATATCTGCTACCTGTAGCCAGAGATCCTCATTGACAGCCATGTCTCCCTGCCACCCCACTTTGCTTTACAAATCAGGCCTGGGAGTAAGACTTAGCAGGAATGTGTCAGGTGAAGCAAATTTCCCAGGCTCTACTCCCCATCAGCAGGTAGTGGGGAGCTGGGGCCACATTAATTTGTTGAAATTATAGAATTCATCTGCCTGTGCCCAGTAACAGAAATTATACAGTCCTGGAATTTCCCCCAAGCCTCAGTAATAGAACTTTGTGCAGACTGTCAGCCCCATGGCTCTCTACTCACCATCTTTCTCCACCACTCCAGATCTTGAATTTTCCAACGTGTGTTTGTGTGTGTGTACACACTCACACACATGCATACACCACACACACACACACACACACACACTCTGAGGAAACTTTCTGGTGAGATCCTCCTAAGAAATGGGCTGCAAGGACAGAAACAGACCTCAGGCATCAGTCCCAAAATAGTAACCAGCATATATATCGACTATTGGTCTGTATTTGCATTGTTAATTGGAACACAAGCAAGACTGTTGAAGTATTTGATCAATATTTTTGTTTATGTTTTTAACCACATTTCTGCCATTACCATGGAGAGGAAGGGTAGAGGTATTCTCTCCCCTTATAGGCGAGAAAACAAAATTGTGTGATAAATCAAAAACGGGACTGAAATGATAAATGTAGCCTCAAATTTTCTGATTTGTTGCTTCACCTTTAAGTCATCTCTAAATTGAGGATACTTGTTTATTTGTTCTGTTGGGCCAGGAAGATCCAAAGATTACTAGGGTCCTCTAAGTATCCATCTGATTCAGATTCAAATTTGTCCTCTGTTCCAACTTTTATCTCCCAATAAGGAGTGACAACCTTCAACGTACAAAGAGCTTTTAAACATCTATGATTTTTCACAATTTAGCAGTAAAACAAGCTTATTTCAGACATTTAGAAAATGAAAATACTCAAAATTATATACAACCTGCAGTTCTGCCACCCAGAGATAATTGCTGTAAGCATTTTGGTCTGTTTCTTTTTTTGTATTTTTCCTCTATGTGTGTGTGTGTGTGTGTGTGTGTGTGTGTGTGTGTGTGTGTCTACACAATGTATATATATTTCATGTCATATTTCCTGCATTCTAAGACAAATATTTTTCATTTCTAAAATCAGGATGCATCTTATAATGGATGCCAAAAGTGACTTGCAAATGACTAGGCAGAGAAATCCACTGTGATATTGTTGTCATTGCTTATGTGTGTGCAGACATAGCTGGTCGTAGAGGATATTTGTTCATCTGATTATTATTTCAATTGAGTTATTTGAAATGGTAGCACCACTCATGGTTAAATTTGTAACTTAAATTTGGCTTTCTCCCTAATTGTCACTTAAAATGTCTTCTAAAAATTACACTATGATGCATCACTGAAATGAAAAATTATTGTGTCTGCAGAAGATTGCCTGTCACACGCCAGACAATGCAATTAAAGGCAGTAGAAATTGCCAAATCTCTTGGAATAGATCATGCAATTTTCAAAGCTAGGAAAAGTTGGTGTGACCATTTCATGCATTGTGAGGGACTATTACTCAGACATTGAGCATCTATCTGTCAAAAGCTTCCGAGTGGCTTTCAAGAGAAACTGATTGATTTCTAGCTAATGTAATTGAATTGAAAAAAAAAGAGAAAAGAAATAAAGAAGCTATGAGTTTAACCAAGCAGGAAAGGCAGAAAAACTGGAATTCTTCTACATGCTCTGCTATGATCTTGTCACAGTACCACAAGCCAGGGTTATGAAAAGCAGCCACACGACACCAAAATATGCTGCATCACTGCCAATAACCAAGCATAACTCAAAAGTATCTTTAAACTCTGAAATGTGAAGAAAGTTTAGACTCTACTTGTGATGGTATACCTGAATAAAAAAGTGGTATGTAATTATACGGATATATGTAAATTACATTACTTACTGTCAACATAACAAAATATGGGTATATTAAAGTATTGTTCCTTTCTCCCAAAACGATTTATAAACCAATGTCTTACCATCAATATCTCTGAATTAGAAAAATAATTGGGATCATACTGTATGTACAGTTTTGGATTATGCTTTTTAACTTAATATTATATCATGAGCATTTTCTTTTTTAAAATTCTTTATTTTTTCAAGTATTACATATAGTATTACATAGGTCCCCTTTTTCTCCCATTTACCTCTCCCCGGCCACCCCCACACCCCACAACACTCCCCAACTCCCTCAGTTGGTTATGCTTATATGCATGCATACAAGTCCTTTGGTTGATCTCTTACCCCCCCCCCTCCCATCCACCCCTGCCTTCCCTCCAAAGTTTGAAGGTCTCTTTGATGGGTCTCTATCTCTGGGTCTATTTTTGTTCATCAGTTTATATTGGTCATTATATTCCACAAATGAGATGTGCTATTTATCTTTCTCTGACTGGCTTATTTTGCTTAGCATAAAGCTCTCCAGTTCCATCCATGCTGTTGCAAACGGTAAGAATTCCTTCTTTTGCCGAACCGGTTTGGCTCAGTGGATGGAGCGTCGGCCTGCGGACTGAGGGGTCCCAGGTTCGATTCCGGTCAAGGGCATGTACCTGGGTTGCGGGCACATCCCTACTGGGGGCTGTGCAGGAGGCAGCTGATTGATCTCTCTCATCGATGTTTCTAACTCTCTATCCCTCTCCCTTCTTCTCTGTAAAAATTCAATAAAATATATTTTAAAAAAAAGAATTCCTGCCGAAACCGGTTTGGCTCAGTGGATAGAGCGTCGGCCTGCGGACTCAAGGGTCCCGGGTTCGATTCCGGTCAGGGGCGTGTACCTGGGTTGCGGGCATATCCCCAGTGGGGGATGTGCAGGAGGCAGCTGATCGATGTTTCTCTCTCATCGATGTTTCTGACTCTCTATCTCTCTCCCTTCCTCTCTGTAAAAAATCAATAAAAATATTTAAAAAAAAAAAAAAAAGAATTCCTTCTTTTTTACAGCAGCGTAGTATTCCATTGTGTAGATGTACCACAGTTTTCTAATCCACTCATCTGCAGATGGGCATTTAGGCTGTTTCCAAATCTTAGCTATGGTAAATTGTGCTGCTATGAACATAGGGGTGCATATATCCTTTCTGATTGGTGTTTCTGTTTTCCTGGGATATATTCCTAGAAGTGAGATTACTGGGTCAAATGGGAGTTCCATTTTTAATTTTTTGAGGAAACTCTATATTGTTTTCCACAGTGGCTGTACCAGTCTGCATCCCTACCAGCAATTCACAAGGGTTCCTTTTTCTCTGCATCCTTGCCTGCACTAGTCGTTTTTTGATTTGCTGATGATAGCCATTCTGACAGGTGTGAGATAGTGTCTCATTGTCATTTTGATTTGCATCTCTCAAGTGATTAGTGACTTTGAGCATGTTTTCGTATGTCTCTGGGCCTTCTGTATGTCCTCTTTCAAAAAGTGTCTATTTCGGTCCTTTGCCCATTTTTTGATTGGATTGTTTATCTTCCTTTTGTTAAGTTGTATGAGTTCCCTGTAAATTTTGGAAATTAAACCATTATTGGATGTAACATTTGCAAAGATGTTCTCCCATGCATTGGACTTTCTTGTTGTTTTGTTGATGGTTTCCTTTGCTGTGCAGAAGCTTTTTAATTTGATGTAGTCCCATTTGTTTATTTTCTCTTTAGTTTCCATTGTGCTAGGAGCTGTATCATTAAAGATATTGCTGTGACATATGTCTGATATTTTTATGCCTATGGATTCTCCTAAGATTTTTATTGTTTCCCATATTACATTTAAGTCTTTTATCCATTTTGAGTTTATTTTTGTGTATGGTGTAAGTTGGTGGTCTAGTTTAATTTTTTTGCATGTATTTGTCCAATTTTCCCACCATTTATTAAAGAGGTTGTTTTGACTCCATTGTATGCTCTTGCCTTCTTTGTTAAATATTAATTGAGCATAATGGCTTGGGTTGATTTATGGGTTCTGTGTTCTGTTCCATTGGTCTATATGTCTGTTCTTATGCCAGTCCCAGGCAGTTTTGAGAACAGTGGCTTGTAATATAGCTTGATATCTTGTATTGTGATCCCTCCTACTTTGTTCTTCTTTCTCAGGATTGCTGTGGCTATTCAGGTTTTTTTTTATTTCATGTGAATTTTTGAAGAGTTTGTTCTATGTCTGTGAAATATGCTGCTGGTATTTTAATGTGGATTGTATTGAATCTATACATTGCTTTGACATTTTAATGATGTTGATTCTACCAATTCATGGACACGGTATATTCTTCCATTTGTTTATGTATTCTTTTATCTCTTTTTTCAACATTCTGTAGTTTTATGAGTACAAGTCTTTTACCACCTTAGTTAAGTTTATTCCTAGGTATCTTAATTTTTTTTGTAAATGTTTTTTTGTTTTGTTTCTCTTTCTGTGAGTTCATTATTGGTGTGTAAAAAAAAAGCTGTAGATTTCTGGGTGTTAACTTTTTATTGTGCTACATTACTGAATTCAGTTATTAAGTCTAGTAGTTTTTTGATGGAGTCTTTTTATGTACAATATCCTGTCATCTGTGAATAATGACAGTTTTACTTCTTCTTTTCCAACTTGGATGCCTTTTATTTCCTCTTCTCATCTGATCACTATGACTAGCACTTCCAGTACTATATTGAACAGGAGTGGTGAAAGTGTCTTATTCCTTTTCTTAGGGGAAATCAGTTTAGTTTTTGCACATTGAGTATGACATTGGCTGTAGGTTTGTCATATAAGGCTTTTATTATGTTGAGGTATGCTCTCTCTATTCCCACTTTGCTGATAGTTTTTATTAAGAAAGGGTATTGGATTTTATCAAATGCTTTGTCTGCATGAATTGATATGATGATGTGATTTTTATCTCTCAATTTGTTTATGTGATGTATCACGTTTATTGAGTTGTGGATATTGTACCATCCTTGCATCCCCGGAATAAATCCCACTTGGTCATGGTGTATGATCTTTCTAATGTAATGCTGGATCCAATTTGCTAGAATTTTGTTGAGGATATTAGCATCTATGTTCATCAGTGACATTGGCCTTTAATTCTCTTCCTTTGTAGTGTCTTTATCTGGTATTGGGATCAGTGTAATGCTGGCTTCATAGAAAGAGCTTGAAAGTGTTTGTTCCTCTTGAATTTTTTGGAGTAGTCTGAGGAGAATAGGTTTTAGATCTTTGAATGTTTGGTAAAACTCCCCTGTGAAGATGTCTGGCCCAAGGCTTTTGGTTTGCTGGAAGTTTTTTATTACTGCTTCAATTTCCTCTATAGTTATAGGCCTATTCAGTTTTTCTGATTCTTTCTTATTGAGTTTTGTAATATTGTATTTTTCTAGGAATACTAGTATGTCCATTTCTTCTAAGTTGTCCAATTTGTTGTAATAGAGTTGTTTATAGTAATTTTTTTTTACAATCCTTTGTATTTCTGTGGGGTCAGTTGTTACTTCACCTATTTTATTTCTGATTTTGTCCATTTGGATCCTCTCTCTTTGCTTCTTGGTGAACCTGGCTAGAGGTTCATCAATCTTGCTTATCCTTTCAAAGAACCAGCTCTTGGTTCTATTGATGTTTTGTATTTTTTTTTGTCTCTATGTCATTTATTTCTGCTCTGATCTTATTATTTTCTTCCTTCTGCTTACTCTGGGATTTTCTTGTTGCTCTCTTTCTAGTTCTTTAATTTGTAGGGTTAGATAATTTATTACCAGTTTTTATTGCTTTTTGAGGTAGGCCTCTAATGCTATGAACTTCCCTCTCAGGATTGCTTTCACTCTTTGCCATAGAATCTGGATTGTTGTGTTTTCATTATAATTTGTTTCCAGAACGTTTTTAATTTCTTCTTTGATCTCTTTGGTAACCCAATCATTGTTTAATAGCATGCTATTCAGGTTCCAAGTGTTTGATTTTTTTACTGTTTTTATTGTAGTTGATTTCTAATATTATGTATGCCATTGTGGTCTGAGAAGATGCTTGATATGATTTCAATCTTCTTGAATTTGGAGAGACTTTGCCTGTGACCCAAAATGTGGTCTATCTTTGAAAATGTCTCATGTGCACTTGAGAAGAATGTATATTCTGTAGCTTTGGGGTGAAATATTCTGAAGATGTCAATTAAGTCCATCTGATCCAGTGAGTCATTTAGGATTGCTGTTTCTTTGCTGATTTTTTGTCTAGACGATTTATCCAGTGATGCCAATGTGATATTAAAGTCCCCTACTATGATTGTATTGCTGTCGATCTCCCTCTTGATATCTTCTAGAAGTTTTTTTTATGTATTTGAGTGCTCCTGAACTGAGTGCATATAAGTTTACCAGAGTTACACCCCCTTGTTGTATCAATCCCTTTAGTATTATGAAGTGGCCTTCCTTATCTCTTTTCATGGCCTTCGCTTTGAGGTCTATTTTGTCAGATATAAGTATTGCTACCCCAGATTTTTTTTTTTCATTTCCATTTCCTTGAAAAATTTTTTTCCATCCCTTCACTTTCAGTCTGTGTGATTTAGTTCCCTTTCTGGTGATTCCTCCTTTTCTGTCCTTGGGAAGTTATTTCTTTGTCTCCCCATTTTAGCTTTCTCCTTCTGGCCCTGGGCTCCCTGTTTGGGGTCTGAGGGGTTGAAGCCCCTGGCAATGATCTGGATCGCTAGACAAGACACTGAGTCTTCCTTGAGTTTCACACCTTTATTGTCTCTGCTCTGAGTTGTACCTCCTTCTCCAATGGTTCTGCTTCTTTAGTTGTCCAATTCAGATTCTCAGGGTCAAAGGGGGAACATGCACAGTTCCTCTGGTGCGCGACTCCCTGGGAGGGCCCAGAGCCCTCTGGCATGCAAGTCACTGTGCATCTTTGGCACCCAAGGCAGGATGGTGGCCTAGGACCCTCTGGAAGTACACACGCAGTGTGGTCCTATGACCTGTGGCTGGGCACACCAGGTGGCACCAGCACCTCTGACCTGGGCCCAGGGAGTGTAGCACCCACCAGCCCGAAGGCTCTGTACTAGGATGGGGGCTGAGCAAGCACTAGTCTGTGGCTCTGTACTGGGATGGGGGTCAGGCAGGTGAGGGGTACCCCTGGCTTGCACCCACAGTGCAGGGACTTGTAGCGCAGGATCCTGGGATGCTGAGTTTGAGCTCCAGCTCAGGAGGTCTCTCTGGCATGCACTCACTGCAGAAGTCTGGGACCCACAGCATGGTACCGTGCTGCTCACTGCCAGAGTATGGTGGTGGTTCCACGCGGGTTATGGCTGCAAGCGGTTCCCTGCATAGGTCCGGGTGTGGTGTCCAAGGTCAGTCTGGGTGTTGGTGTGGCTGACTTCTGGCCTCTGTTGCTCCCCTCTACAAGATGGCGTGTGTTCCATTCCACACTAAAATCGCACTGGCCTGGGTGTACCCGTCGTGGTAGCAAGGGCTCCCTGTCTAGGAGAGCCTGATCTGCCAATGCCCGGGACTCCTGTGATGTCTGTCTCTCACTCCCCTCCCCATACATCACACATGTCCACACCCACCCCCTCACTCCTTTACTCACTAACACTCTCTCCCTCCCTGCCATCCTGTTGACTGTCATGTTCAAATCTCCATGAGCATTTTCAATGGCACTGAATACTTGAAAACATGATTTTGTTGCTTGCCATTTTTAAATTATTTGCCTATATCGTAATTTTCTTAACCATTCCCCTATTATTGGACATTACATGTGACAAATAACACAGATCAATAGCCTTTTATCACGAATTGGTCGAAATACAAAAATTATTAAGGCTCTTGATGCATATTGCAAAAATGCTTCTCAGAAAAGTGCACAAATTTACAATCCCACATGCAGTGAATGAGAGTATACCTCCATTAATACATATTTTTTTAAAAGCTGAAAAAAAGCCTGGCTGGCATTGCTCAGTTGTTGAGCATCAACCTATGAACCAGGAGGTCACATTTTAATTCCCGGTCAGGGCATATGCCTGGGTTGTGGGCTTGATCCCCAGTGTGGATCATGCAGGAGGCAGCCAATCAATGATTCTCTCTCATCATTGATGTCTCTATCTCTCTCCCTATCCCATCCTCCCTGCAATCAATAAAAATACGTGTTTTTAAAAAACTGAAAAAAATAGTCCTTTGCTAATTTGACAAGCAAAAAAAAAAAAGGATAGCATCTTTTTTATTTACAGTTTATTTATTACTATCTGGGTTATACACCTAAAATTGTAATTGTTGGCAATTATATTTTTGTGTACAATTTACTAGTTCATGTTCTTTGCTCATGTGTCTATTGGGGTCTTAGGGTCTTTCATACTGTTTCTAATAATGTACTAGATGCTGCTGATACCTCACTTCAGAGTCCCCTGACCTACCTGATTTCACCTGAAGCTGTCCTTTCCAGCATCCTGACAGTCTCCCACCTCAAGAAAGCTTCTTCTCTGCTGAGGCTTTCTTGGGTACAGTGGAATCTTGCTCTGCCTCAGTCAGGTTCAACCTGAAGTGGAGGATAGTTAACACCACTGGGGTTAACCTTCAGCCAATGGGGATGTAAGTCAGTGGATAAACATCATAGACTCCCTGTCCTCCAGTGGGATGATTCTGAATCCCATAGGGTTTCTCAGAGAGTCTCCAGCAGGATTGAGTTCCAGTTGCCCACAGGCTAACTTGCTCATTGACATATTCCTTACTACCTTTTTTCTCTTCTTTGTCTTACTGTTCCCAATGCCTTCTTTTGCCCCCTGAGATCACCTCTCAAATAAACCACCTGTACCCAAATCCTTTTCTCAGTGTTTGATTTTGGAACTGAAAGTAAGAAAAAAAATGAAACAAGAATATTTTCTATCCACATGCCTTTTATAGCAGTGTTCAATCTCTCAGTGTGAACTCCTCAATATGGATGGCATATTTGAAAACAAACACAGAAGAATGAACACTATCCCCTTAGTAAACTTTGGAGTGTAGGACATAGCAATGCAGAGGCCTCTATCACCTGGGGAATGCCAATTGGCTGCTTCCACAAATCTCTAAGGAGTTGACTGGACTCTCAGTGTAGAGACAAAACTAGCTTTCTGAGCAGCAAGGCTGAAGACCAGAGTCTGGAGTTAGTGAATTAAAGAAGGTAAAGTCAACTAAAGTGGGTTTATATTCCTTTATTATATATATATATATATATATATATATATATATATATATATATCCATTCTGATCATATGCTGGGATACCTATTTATTAATTTACAATGAGAAATGTAATTGTTAAATAGGCCAAAATGCATGAGTACGCAGACCAGTGCATTCTTTCCCTGTAGGCAAGTTGTTTGGGGAGCCAAATAAATTATTAAAAAATTGCCTGGTGAGCATAAAATCAGAAAAAGTGGAGTTAGTTATCACAAGAATGGTCTCTAAGATTAGACAATTTAAAGTACTTTCATCAACTATAGGGCCAACTTTGCCAAAGAACCCATAATGCTGGGTTCACTTGGCTAGGATTATTCTCTTGGATAGAGCTTGCTGGTAATGATAATTTCTTTGCTTCTAGCTGGCCAATTACTTTCTATTAATACCAAACAATGTATAATACACTTAGTTTGGTTTCTACTTACAAAATTGCAATTGCATTCTAGTTCTTCTTCCTTCACATTTGTCTTAGATCACCTTGAACAGAGTTGTAAGAATTCTCCAAGTTTCCAGTCACACCTTTACAGATAATTTCCCAGTTGGTTTCCAGATATCTAATCATATCCCTTGCAGGTAAATTTTACTAGTTTAACTCTCAGGTAACAGCTTTATTTACTTCTTGTGGAAGATGGTAAAGTATATACAGGGAGCAAGTGTATATAGCTGCCCCTTTCCAGTTGAGATTAGAACTACTTTCATCTTAAGTTTTCTGCCTTTTTCCCATCTCCAGAATAGCCAATATGCTTTCTCTTTCTCATTCCACACATGCTAGAATGTACTTCCTGTCCATATTTCCTAAAGGACTCATCTATTCTTCAAGGTCGAGATCACATATCATTTCCTCTAAGACTACTTTCTTGAACCACCTCCATCCCTACTCCAGCATCAAAGAGACAGACTCTCTTTAATGTTGCCACAACACTTAATTCAAATTTCTATCATAGCATTTACCTCACTGCACTACAATAATTTATATGTCCATTTCCCCCACTAGACTATGAGATCCCTGAAGGTAGAGGCTATAGTCATATTTATTTTTATATTTTCAGTGCTTAGCATAGTGTTGGCCCCCAGTAAATACTTGAATAAATGAATTATCTGAAGTCCAATAGCCAAGCAGCCAAGAACTGCTATATTTTTAAAAATGTGATCTTAAAAGATATGTTACAGAAAATCATCATGGGTCATTTAGCAAAGTTAAAAGAGCACTATAAATTAATATTACATACCATCTATTTATTTATCAACAAATATTTATTGAGCACCTGCTATGTGCCCAGCAATGATTGAGACACATAGACCTCTATTTTATAGAACTAACATTCTACTTTGGGGAAACAGATGATTAGCACATAGGTAATTAGAATAATTTCCAAATTATGCCAACCATCTATACTAATAAAAGGCTAATATGCTAATTAGACCAGGAGACCTTCCGGGAGACCTTCCGACAAAGCCATGGTGGAGGAGCCAAGGCAGAGGCAGGTCAGGGGCAATCAGGCAGGCGGGGGGCGGTGTGCAGTTGGGGCAAGCAGGCTGGCAGGGGGGGGGTAGTTGGGGGCAAGCAGGCTGTCAGGGGGGGCAGTTGGGGGTGAGCAGGCTGGCAGGGGGACAGTTGGAGGTGAGCAGGCCGGCGGGCAGAGGCAGTTGGGGGCAATCAGGCCAGGAGGGGGGGAGTTGGGGACAAGCAGGCCGGCAGGGGGGCAGTTAGGGGTGAGCAGGCTGGTGGGGGGAGGGGGGGTGGAGGCAAGAAGGCTGGCAGTTGAGGGGATCAGGCCAGCAGGGTGGGCAGTTGGGGGCAAGCTGGCTAGCAAGGGGGGGGCAGTTGGGGGTGATCAGGCAGGCAGGCAGAAGCAGTTAGGGGCAATCAGGCAGGTAGGCAAGCGGTTAGGAGCCAGCAGTCCCAGATTGTGAGAAGGATGTCTGACTGCCGGTTTAGGCACAATCCCACAGTCAGACATCCCCCGAGGGGTCCCCGATTGGAGAAGGCGCAGGCCGGGCTGAGGGAATGCTTGGTAGAACCGCGCCCCCCCCCCTCTGTGCACGAATTTCATGCACCAGCCTCTAGTTGGGGTATAAAAAGGTCATAGATTTCTGGTTTTAATTTTGTATCCTGCTACATTGCCAAATTGATTTATTAGGTCTAGTAGGTTTTTGATGAAGCCTTTGGGGTTTTCTATGTATAGTATCATGTCATCTGCAAATAAGGATAGTTTGACTTTTTCTTTTCCAATTTGGATGCCTTTTATTTCTTCTTCTTGTCTGATCACTATGGATAGCACTTCCAGTACTATATCGAACAGGAGTGGTGAAAGTAGGCATCCCTGTCTTATTCCTGTTCTTAGGGGAAATGAGTTTAGTTTTTGCCCATTGAGTATAATGTTGGCTTTAGGTTTGTCATATAAGGCTTTTATTATGTTGAGGTATGATCCCTCTATTCCCACTTTGCTGAGAGTTTTTATCAAGAAAGGGTGTTGGATTTTGTCAAATGCTTTTTCTGCATTGATTGATATGATTATGTGATTTTCATCTCTCAGTTTGTTTAAGAGCTGTATCACATTTATTGATTTGCGGATATTGTACCATCCGTGCATCCCCGGAATAAATCCCATTTGGTCATGGTGTATGATCTTTCTAATGTAATGCTGAATCTGATTTGCTAGAATTTTGCTGAGGATTTTAGCATCTATTTTCATCAAGAATATTGGCCTGTAGTTCTCTTTTTTTGTGGTGTCTTTATCTGGTTTGGGGATTAGCATAATGCTGGCTTCATAGAAAGAGCTTGGAAGTGTGCCTTCATCTTGAATTTTTTAGAATAGTCTGAGGAGGATAGGTTTTAGTTCTTCTTTGAATGCTTGGTAGAACTCCCCTGTAAAGCCATCCAGACCAGGGCTTTTGTTTGCTGGAAGATTTTTGATCGCTGCTTCAATTTCTTTGGTAGTTATTGGCTTATTCAGGTTTTTTTATTCTTCCTAATTGAGTTTTGGGAGCTTGTATTTTTCTAAGAATATGTCCATTTCATCTAGGTCAGTGGTCGGCAAACTGTGGCTCGTGAGCCGCAGTTTGCTGACCACTGGTCTAGGTTGTCCATTTTGTTGGAATAGAGTTGTTCATAGTATTTTTTCATAATCATTTTTATTTCTGTGGGTTTGGTTGTTACTTCACCTCTTTCATTTCTGATTTTGTTTATTTGGGTTCTCTCTCTTTGCTTCTTGATGAACCTGGCTAGAGGTTCATCAATCTTGTTTATCCTTTCAAAGAAGCAGCTCTTGGTTTTGTTGATCTTTTTATTGCTCTTTTGGTCTCTATTTTGTTTATCTCCACTCTGATCATTATTATTTCATTCCTTCTGCTTAAGCTGGGCTTTTCTTGTTGCTCTTTTCTAACTCTTTGAGTTGTAGGGTTAGAAAATTTGTTACCAGTTTTTCTTGTTTTTTGAGATAGGCCTATAGAGCTATGAACTTCCCTCTCAAGACTGCTTTCGCTGTGTCCCATAGATTTTGGATTGTTGTGTTTTCATTGTCATTTGTTGCCATGGAGCTTTTTATTTCTTCTTTGATCTCTTTGGTAACCCAATTATTGTTTAATAGAATGCTATTTAGCCTCCAGGTGTTTGATTTTTTTATTGTTTTTATTATATTTTATTTCTAGTTTTAGGTCATTATGATCTGAGAAGATGCTTGATAAAATTTCTATCTTCTTGAATTTGAAGAGACTTTGCATGTGCCCCAGTATGTGGTCTATCTTTGAAAATGACCCATGTGCACTTGAGAAGAATGTGTATTCTGTGGCTTTGGGGTGAAATGTTCTGGAGATATCAATTAATTCCATCTATCTAGTGAGTCATTTAGGGTTGATTTTTTTTGCTGATTTTTTGTTTAGAGGATTTGTCCAGTGGTGTTAGTGGGGTATTAAAGTACTCTACTATGACTGTATTGTGTCAATCTCTCCCTTGATATACTCCAGAAGATTATTTATGTATTTGGGTGCTCTTGTCTTGGGTACATATATGTTTACCAGAGTTATATCTTTTTGTTGAATTGACCCCTTTAGTATTATGAAGTGGCCTTCCTTATTTCTTTTTATGGCCTTCACTTTGAGGTCTAATTTGTCAGATGTACGTATTGCTACCCCAACTTTTTTTTTTCATTTCCATTCGCCTGAAAAACCTTTTTCCATCCCTTCACCATCGGTCTGTGTGAGACCTTTGTTCTGAGGTGGTTTTCCTGTAGACAGCAGATATATGGGTCATGTTTTCTTATCCATTCAGCTACCCTATGTCTTTTGATTGGGTCATTTAATCCATTTACATTTAAAGTTATTTTGATAGGTACTTGTTTGTCGCCATTTTTATTCTTTAAGCCTGTGTTCCTTCTTCCTTTCCCATTTCTTCTTTTTACAGCAGACCCCTTAGCATTTCTTGCATTGCTGGTTTGGTGGTAATAAACTTCCTTAGTCCTTTTTTGGCTATGAAGCTACTGATTTCACCCTCAATTTTGATTGCTAGCCTTGCTGGGTACAGTATTCTTGGATTCAAACCCTTCCTTTGCATGACTTTGTATATTTCATTCCATTCTCTTCTGGCCTGATGTGTTTCTGTTGAGAAATCACTCAATAGTCTGATGGGAGATCCTTTGTAGGTAACTTTCTGTCTCTCTCTGGCAGCCTTTAAGATTCTTAGTTTGTCATTAGTATTTGCCAATTTATTTATAATGTGCCTTGGTGTCGGTCTTTTGGGGTTCATCTTGTTTGGGACTCTGTGCACTTCTTGGACTTGTGTGACTTTTGTCTTCCCAATATCAGGGACGTTTTCTGTCAATATTTCTTCAAATCGGTTTTCTATTCCTTGCTCAGTTTCCTCTCCTTCTGGCACCACTTTTATGCAAATGTTGTTCCATTTCATGTTGTCCCAAAGTTCCCTTAGGATCTTCTCTTGTTTTTTAAGGTGTTTTTTTTTTTCTAGATGCTGCTCTGCTTGGGTATTTTTTCTTACTTTGTCTTTTAGCTCACTGATGTGGTACTCCACTACTTCTAGTCTACTGTTGATGCTTTCTATTGAGTTCTTTATTGCAGCGATGTCATTTTCATTTCTTCTTGGTTCTTCATTTCCTCTTGTTTCTTACACATATTGTGGAATTTGTCTTCCAACCTTTACAGCGACCTTATGACCATTGCTCTGAATTCTTTCTCTGGCATATTTTTTGCCCCCATTTTGTTTACTTCCTTTTCTGGTGATTTCTCCTTTTCTTTCGTATGTGGGCTGTTTCTTTGTCTCCCCATGATTGCTCCTCTCAGGGTGCCTGGTTATGTAACTCTCTCTCTCCTGTGTTGACTTTCTCTAGATGATATCTGACCTTTCCATCCATGGATTGCCTCACCAGCTGTGTTTAATTCGCCAATTCCAGGTGGGTGTTGTTCGATTCAGCTGTTCCTTCTATCTGCTCTGTGAGAAGTCACAAGGCCCATCTGTGTATTTGCTGCCACTTTGTCCCCCCCTGGATAGACTTTTTAGGCTCCCACAGTTGGGGAGGCCGAAGTCCCAGTGTTTGTGGTTTCATAGCTGAGGCAGCTGGTCCCTGGGCATTGTGGTTGTAGGGTCCCAGGAAATATCTGAGGTCTCCGTGGTTGAAGCTAAGGCTGATCTTCCAATCACAGCAGGTCTTCCCTTCAAGATGGTGTGGTCACTGTGGCAGAGCTGGCTGCTCCATGAGAGACTTTAGCAGCCTATAGACTGCCCATCCAGGGGAGCCTGGTCTGCCTATACCCAACTGTCCTTGGAATACAGCTGTCCCTCTCTCACAAATACAGGCACTCCCCACACGTCCACACACTCTCCTTTTGTTCTCTCACTCACACACTATCTTGCAGCCTGCTGTCCCATCAGCAGCCATCTTGGATCTCTCTTTTCTAGGCTTTTTTTGGTTTCTAGTCTAACATTTAAGTCTTTAATCCATTTTGAGTTTATTGTTGTGTATGATGTAAGAAAGTAGTGTGGTTTCTTTTTTTTGCATGTATCTGTCCAATTTTCTGAACACCATTTATTGAAGAGACTATCTTTACCCCAGTGTATGTTTTTGTAATATTTTGTCAAATATTAAGTGACCGTGGAGGCATGGATTTATTTCTGGGCTTTCTATTCTGTACTATTGATCTATATGCCAGTACATTGAGATCTATATCTCATTACTATGGCCTTATAGTATAGTTTGATATTAGGTAGTATGATTCCTCCAACTTTGTTCTTCTTTGTCAAGATTGCTGTGGCTATTTGGGGTGTTTTGTGGTTCCACATAAATTTTTGGAATATTTGTTCTAGTTCTATGAAATACCCCATTGGTTTCTTGGTAGGAATTGTGTTGAATCTATAAATTGCTTTGGGTAGTATGGATATTTTAATGATGGTAATTCTTCCTATTCATGACCATGGTACTTTTTTGTATCTTTTTCAATTTTTTTCTTCCATGTTTATAAATTTTTAAGTACAGATCTTTTACATCCTTGGTTAAATTTATTCATAGGTATTTTATCTTAAAACAATTTTGAATGGCATTATTTTTGTGGGTGTTTTTGTCTGTTTGTTTGTTTCCCTTTCTGATAGTTCATTATTGGTATATAGAAATGCTACTGATTTCTGGGGGCTTATTTTGTATCCTACTACTTTACTGAATTCATTTATCAGTTATAGTAATTTTTTGTGTGGAATCTTTAGGGTTCTCTATATACAATATTATGTCATCTACAAATAAGGACAGTTTTATTTTTTCATTTCCAATTTGAATGCCTTTTATTTATTCCTCTTCTCTGTACACTGTTGTTAGGACCTCCATTACTATGTTGAATAAGAATGGTGAAAGCAGTTATCCCTGTTTTGCTTAAAGTAAAATTAAGAAAACTTATTTACAGAACCCAGTCAAGATGACAGTGTAGGTAAATGTAGTACTTATGTCCTCCTGCAACCACACGAAAATTACAACTAAACTACAGAGCAACCATCATTCATAACTACCTGAAACCTAGCTAAACAGAAGCTTTACAACTAAGGATATAAAAGAAGAAGACACATCCAGACTGGTAGGAGAAATGGATATGAAGAATAGGTTTGTCCCACAACCTCATGTGGAGAATAAAAATTTGGAGGGATATCTCAGCTGCAGAGGTCCCCCCTGAGGAGCAAGAGGTCCCAGCCCCACACCAGGCCTCCCAGCCCCAGGATTCCAGTGCCAGAAGAGAAGTCCCTATAACTTCTATCTGTAAAAACCAGTGGGGATTGTGGCTGAGTTAGACAGAGGGCTGCTAGAGTCCCAGGAAGTTCCTCTTAAAGGGCTCATACATATAGTTACATAGACTCACACCCTCTGAGCTCCAGTGCAGGGACAGCAGCTCAAAAGGCAACAAGGACATATGGGGAGGAACTCATTTGTCTGGCATCAAGGCGAGAACTGGAGGGGCAGCTTTCTCTCAGGCAGAAGTGTTGGAAGAGACCATTGTTTCTCTGATGAGCCCTCCCCCAACAGAGCCATATGAGACTCTATCAACCTGGGTAACACTATTCACCCTGCCTTAGTGATTCCCTGAGACCTCACCATTGCACCCACTTGTGGGCCCACCCAAGCTCTTTCCAGTGGCTTTTTCATACAAATGGGCTTGTGTTGGCTCAGGCTTAAGACTTTCTTGAAATATCTCAAACATGCAATATCTGGCCTCAGCATGCCCCATATTTCTTGTGAAGTGGCCCCAGGCTCAGCACTAGTGGCAACCGGCCTTAGTTTGTAGTCTGGGCTCTCCCGGCTAACTCCAAGCCAAGAAAAAGTAGTAGCCATCTGCAGATCATTTGTATCTCATTCAGGGTGGCCCTAGGCAGGATACAGTTGGTGGATGACTTTGGCCTGCACCTCCTGGGAGGCCCCAGACCCAGTGCACCTAGTGGACAGCTTCCTATCACATTGAAGCAGCACCAAACCACCTCCACAAGTCTGAAGGTGTAGTCTCAGTGGGCATCAGAACCCCACTGAAGTAAGTCCTGTATCATGGATGGGCCCCTGCATAGGTGATCCTCCACAGTAGTTGGAGATCAGTGGTCAGTGTTCTGTGTTTGCAGCCAGTCATTGTAGCTGATGCCTGGGGGTGAATCACTTCCATGGACATGCCAATAGCAATCAAGCCTCAACCACAATAGGAGGGTATACATAGCCCACACAGTGGTGTGCAACTGATTTTCCCACCTTGGGTGAACAGGATGGCTGTGCCACTGGACACTAGAGGACACCACTACATTACATCACTCTACCAAGCTCAAGAAACATTGCAGCTCTACCTAATACATAAAAACTAACACAGGGAGGCTGACAAAATGAAGAGACAAAGAAATATGTCCCAAATGAAAGAAAAGAGCAAAACTCCAGAAAAAGAACTAAACAAAATGGAGACAAGCAATCTAATGGAGGCAGAGTTCAAAACACTGGTTATGAGGATGCTCAATGAACTTAGGGGAAGAGTAGATGAACTTAGCAAGAATTCAATAACATAAAAAGGACATAGAAATTACAAAAAAGAACCAGTCAGAAATAAAGACTATGCTAACTAAAATGTAGAATTTACAGGGTGAGGGTGGGCAGGGGGATCAATGAGGGGGAAAAGGAGACATATGTAATACTTCCAACAATAAAGATTTTTTTAAAAAGAATAATTACAGGAATCAACAGTAGAAAATATAAAGCTAAGAATCAAATCAGTGATTTGGAGTACATGGAAGCAAAAAACATGCAATCAAAACAACAAAAAGAACACCCTCCCTCCCCCCCCAAAAAAAGAGGACAGTTTAAGAAGCCTATGGGAAAACTTCAAGCATACTAACATTCACATCATTGTGATGCCTAAAGGAGAACAGAGAGAGCAAGAAATTGAAAACCTATTTGAAAAAGTAATTACAGAAAACTTCCCTAACCTGGTGAAGGAAATAGACATATAAGTCCAGGAAGCATAGATAGTCCTGAACAAGATGAACTGAAAGAGGCCCACAACAAGACACATCATAATTAAAATTAAAAAGGTTAAACACAAATAGAGAATCTTAAAAGCAGCAAGAGAAAAGTAGTTTATCACCTACAAGAGAGTTCCCAGACTGTCAGTTGATTTCTCAACAGAAACTTTGCTGACCAGAAAGGACTGGCAAGAAATATTCAAAGTGATGGAAAGTGAGGACCTACAACCAAGATTATTCTACCCATCAAAGTAATCATTAAGAATCAAAGGACATATAAATTTTTTTTCTTGTTTTTTGAGGTAGGCCTGTAGTGCTATGAACTTCCCTCTCAGGACTGCTTTTGCTGTGTCCCATAGATTTGGGATTGTTGTGTGTTCATTTTCATTTGTTTACAGAAAGTTTTTTATTTCTTTCTTGATCTCTTTCGTAACCCATTTGTTGTTTAATAACATGCTATTTAGCCTCCATGTGCTTGAATGCTTTTGAGTGTTTTTACTGTGGTTGATTTCTAATTTCATGCCATTGTGATCCGAGAAGATGCTTGATATGATTTCAATCTTCTTGAACTTGTAGACACTTGTTTTGTGTCCTAACATGTGGTCTATCTTTGAGAATGACCCATGTGCACTTGAGAAGAATGTATGTTCCGCAACTTTGGGGTGAAATGTTCTGTAAATGTCAATCAAATCCATCTAATCTAGTATGTCACTTAGAGTTACTGTTTCCTTGTTGACTTTTTGTTTGGAAGATCTATCCAGTGAGGTCAGGGGGTGTTAAAATCCCCTACTATGTTTGTATTGCTGTTTATCTCTCCTTTTAACTCCTCCAGAAGATTTTTATTTATATTTAGGTGCTCCAATATTGGGTGCATATATGTTTACCACGGTTATATTCTCTTGTTGGATCAATCCCTTTGGCATTAAGTAGTGACTTTTATTGTCTCTTGTTAAAGCCTTCATTTTGAAGTCTGTGTCAGATATGAGTATTACTTCCCCAGGTTTTTTTTATTTCCATTTGCAGGGGAAATTTTTTTCCATCCCTTCGTTCTCATCCTGTGTGTCTTTTGTTCTGAATTGAGTCTCTTATAGATAGCATATATTTGGGTCATGTTTTTGTATACATTCAACTACCCTATGTCTTTTGGTTAGAACATTTAATCCATTCACATTTAAGGTTATTATTGATAGGTACTTATTTATTTCCATTTTAATTATTTATGTCTATGGTTTTCTTTCTATTTATTCTTATTACAGCAGTCTCTTTAACATTTCTTACAATGCTGGTTTGGTGGTGATAAACTCCTTTAGCCTTTTTTTGTCTGGGAAGATCTTTATTTCACCATCTATTTTTAATTCTAGCCTTGCTAGATAGTGTAGTCTTGGTTTCAGATCCTTGCTTTTCATTATCTTGAATACTTCATGCCATTCCATTCACCTGTAGAGGTTCTGATGAAAAAAATCAGCTGGCAGCCTTATGGGAGCACCTTTGTAGATAACAAATTGCTTTTCTCTTGCTGCTTTTTCTCTTGCTCTCTTTTTGTCTTTAACTTTTGGAATTTTAATTATGATGTGTCTGGGAGTGGGCCTCTTTGGATGGATTCTTCTTGCTTGGGAATCTTTGTGCCTCCCGAACGTGTGTGACTTTTTCCTTCACCAGGTTAGGAAAGTTTTCTGCCATTATTTCCTCAAACACATTCTCTACCCCTTGTTCTCATTCTTCTCCTCCTGGCACACCTATTATATGAATATTGTTACATTTCATGTTGTCCCACAGCTTCCTTAAGCTGCCCTCCTATTTTTAATTGATTGTTTTTTGTTTTCTGATTGAGTGATTTTTTTTTTTACCTTGTCTTCTAATTCACTGATCTGACCCTTGGCTTCCCCTAATCTGATGTTTATTCCTTCCAATATAAAGAATCAAAAGACATATAAAGAGCTTCCCAGATAAGAAAAAAACTAAAGGAGTTCAACCATCAAACCAGTATTCCATGAAATGTTAAAGTTTCTTAAGAGGAAGAAAAAAAGACGCTAACTATATGAACAATAAAATGTCAATAAATGCATATATATCAACAATTGAATCTAAAAACAAAATAAACAGGCAGAACAGAAACAGACTCATAAATGCAGAGAACATTTTTGATGGATGCCAGATGGGAGGGGGTTGAGGGGATGGATGAACAGCTGAATGGATTAAGTACAAATTGGTAGTTACAGAATAGTCATGGGGATTTAAAGTGCAACATAGGGAATATAGTCAATAATCTACACTAATAAAAGAGAAACATGCAAATTGCTGTCACTCCGCTATACCCACCAGCCAATCAGAGCGACTATGCAAATTAACCCAACAAAGATGGCAGTTATTTTGCATACACAGGCGGGGACCAAAGACTGAAGGCTCCAGACGGAGTGAAGACTGAAGACTGAAGGCTGAAGACTGAAGAGGCTTGGCTTCTCCACTGTGCCTGCAGCGGAGAAGCCAAGCCTTGCTGAGGCCAGAGGGAAGACACCAAGCCTCTTCAGTCTCAAGGCTTGGCTTCTCCTCTGCGGCTGGACCAAAGGCCTGGGTCCCGGGTGCCGGAGGAAAACCGGTGCCGGCAGCCAAGGGAAGGGAGGTCTATTGCACGAATCTCTTCATGCAACGGGCCTCTAGTATTCTAATAACTATGTATGGTGTCAGGTGGGTATGAGGTTTATCAAGATGTCACTTAGTAAATTATATAATGCCTAATCACTGAGTTTTACACCTGAAACTAATATAATATTGTATGTAGATTACTGGAGTGACCAGACAATTACAAAAACAGGCATTCCTTCAATCTCTAGAATGTCAGTTAGGGGATAAAAATAACTTAAGCATAATTTTCTAAAGTTAACCTAAAAGAAGGGTCATGGATTTCATGGAACAAACAATACCCCCTTAAAAACTAAGCTTAAGAGGGAATTCAGTCAGTATTGTAGAAATTCTTAAAATAGGAACACACCTGTGAATAGAAATTTTCCAAAACTGACCATAATTCTATTTGGAAGATAAGCACTCTCATTCCCCGGAGCTCTACTATATACCATCCTCAAATACCAGTGGTTCTCAACCTTCCTAATGCTTTGACCCTTTAATACAGTTCCTCATGTTGTGATGACCCCCAACCATAAAATTATTTTCGTTGCTACTTCATAACTCTAATTTTGCTACTGTTATGAATTGTCATGTAAATATCTGATATGCAGGATGTATTTTCATTGTTACAAATTGAACATAATTAAAGCATAGTGATTAATCACAAAAACAATATGTAATTATATATGTGTTTTCCGATGGTCTTAGGCGACCCCTGTGAAAGGGTCGTTCGACCCCCAAAAGGGTCGCGACCCACAGGTTGGCGACCCACAGGTTGAGAACCGCTATCAAATACCTATGTAAGGTACCCATTATGGAAGGGATGCTTTAATGAACCTCATAAGACCACATTTGAAGGGCCCTCATTTACAAAGGACCATTCAGAAGATTATCGAAGCCTGTTATTATTTGCCAAAAATAATCCTAAGACAGAACATGCCCCAACAGTAAAGGGAGTACAATATAAAAGGATATACCCATTTGAGGACTAGCAAGTTAATTTTATACAGATGTCTAAAACCACAAGAAACTATTTTAGTAGTTTTTGTGGACACCATTTCTGGATTGGTAGAGGCATACCCACTAGAACTGAGAAGACAACTGAGGTAGCAAAACTTCTACTCAAAAAAAGAATTCCACCCTAGCCAGTGTGGCTCCATTGGATGAGTGTCCTCCCATGCTCTGAAGGTCACCTGTATTATTCCCAGTCAGGGCACATGCCCAGGTTGCAGGATCAATCCCCAGTTGCAGTGCATGTGGGAGACAGCTTATCGATGTTTCTCTCTCACATCGATGTTTCTCTCTCTCTCTCTCTCTAAAAAAGAAATCAATAAAAACATTTTTTTAAGTTGGCAAAGTGATTTTTTTAAAAAGGAAGAGTCCATAGTTTTGGACTTCCTTACAGCATTCAAAGAGATAATGGACTGTCATTCACTTCAGAAATCTCCCAAAAGATAGGACAGGCACTACAGATTCAATGGAACCTATATGCATCTTAGAGACCCCAATCTACAGGGAAGGCTGAGAAAATTAACCACACAATAAAGAAGACCCTGGCAAAAATATGCCAGAAAGCACATTTGAAATGGGACCTGGCACTCCATATTGCCTTCTCTGGAAGAGCATAACTCCCTGAAGAGGGCTTAAATTAAGCCCTTTTGAAATACTTTATTTTGAAAACCTAATTTTCTGTTTTAGGGACACCTCATTTAGATTTAGAACATGAATTTAAAAATCAAACAATATGTATAACATTTAGGGCAAACAGTAACTACTGTGCACAAGTTTGCTCATTGCGTATCTATCCACCCATCTGATGAGCCCTTACACCCATTCCAGTTGGGAGACTGAGACTTACTAAAGACCTGAAAGACTCAATGTCCTGAGAAGCAGTTAGCCAAGCAATGGACTGGTCTCTTTAACATCTTTCTTACAACATACTCTTCCCTGAAGTTCACATAAATCAAGTCTTGCATCCACCACACAGACAAAGTAGGCACTGTCTGAGGAAGACGTGAATCTTTCTGCTGTTATTGATACTGCAAGGGAAAGCTGGATCTGTACATCTGAGAAAGATTTAAAATTCCTCTTTTGGAAATGGACAGTGCCTCCCAAAGTTAAGTGACAAGTGAATTATTATTTTATTATTATCTTTGACAATTGCTTTACTTTATACCCATGCTTAGACCAATAATGCTTTCTTCTGTATTTCCCAGATGGTGGCTTCCTCAGCAAACTTATCCTCCTGTTGGGTGTGCCACTCTAAGCTCTGTTCAGGATTAGATCATGGGGACCCTTTATTCTCTCCAGTTTCTGATTTCATATAATTTCACCTGTACTACTAAGCATACCTATCACTAAATACTTGCTTGCTGGTCTATACAATAGGTCTCACTTTGAAAGCCCATATGCAACACTTCCTCTTGAAATGTGAAGCAGTCTACCAGCTTCACTTGTTCAGCAGTACCATCCTCTAGACAACTGTGTATGCCACCTTCTGAAGACAAGCAATCCTTCTCCCTCATGTAAAAGCTTCCCTCAATTCTTGACCCCTTTCTTTCTTTAGTAGATATCAAGTATCTCTGAACCCAGGGATAGGTAAGACTACACCTCTTGACAGCAGGAAGAAATTACAGACAATGAAACCACCATCCATTTACCCTTGTAAGATTACAAGGGTCCAGAATTCTGAGGGTGAAACAATCGTTTGGAGTGCAGGTGGCCAGTGGCAGGGTGAGCATGAGCCTGGCTGGCAACTTTGGAGGGGCAGGTCATGCAGGGACTATGCAGAAGAAACAGGTGCTCTGGGATCCAGGGGTGCCCCATGGACTCCAACTGGCTCCTCCAGATGTGTGGGTGCTGTGTCCAATGTCAGGAGGCAGGATGAGATTTGCAGCATGTCCAGGCTTCCTGATGGTGGGTCCTATAACCCCCTGCCCCTGACACTGAATTGTAGACAGGGAGCACCAGGAAGTTCTTCCATTGGTGAAGATGGAGTAGGAAGAGGTTCTTACACTGAGTGCACCGAAAGCTGGAAAGTTGTTAGCATACCAAAAGCTAACAAGGTAATTGGATAGAAACAAAATCCCTCCCCTCCATATCCCTATAAGAAACATGGGCTTGAGCAGAAGGGGGAGATGGCCTTTGAGACAGGAGTCCACCATCCTTCCTGGTCACAGCACCTGTATAAACCTCTTTCCTTTTTCACTAGCACCTGTTTCATGAGTTTGGCTTTCATTGTGGCAGGTAGCCAAAACTGCATTTCAGTTACACTATCAGCCATTTTGAATAGGACCCATGGTTGGTGCAACTTGATTTAGATTTGATACTTATTTCTCCAATAGCTTGTTGCTACTGGTGAAAGCTTCAACACACAAAACAGAACATTTGGAATACAATATTAATAAGCATTTTGAACAGAGATTTAGTTTCATTACAGCCATTGACATGGTGTGTTTTACAGCTCTAATTTCATTTTCAATTTTGAAGACTTGGAGAAGGTAAACAGATTTCAGAAAATAAAGACAATAAAAAGTGTGTGGGGAGTGGGTCGGGGGAGATATGCTCCCCAAGTGGCAAATCCAGGCCAAAGAGCTAAATTAGCCAGGCAGTTTTACAGAAAGGGGAACAGGGGAATGCAGGAAGCATAATTAAGCTTTGGATCATTCACCAGGAAAGGAGGGGACTGGGGAACAGTAGATCTGGCTATGGGCTGGGTAGGAGAGACCAGGGATGGGAGGGAGTTCTGTGAGAAAAGCTTAGGGGACCTATCAAGCGCTCAGGCCTAAGGGCCAACAACTACAGGATATCTCTTTCCTTCCAAAAGGCTTGCAGGGAGAGGAGTTGGCTCTCACCCTGTGTACCTGACAATCTGAGAGAGATGGCAGGAATAAAGTGTTAAATGAACCTCCTAGTCTCCCTCCCAGTGCTCCAACCAGGCCTGCAATGAGCTCACTCCCTTTTCCCAACTTGTCTCCAGCTCAATGCCAGGCATAAGGCATTCCTAGAGAAAGCCACTCTCCCTTCTGGGCTTCATTGGCTTTTAAATGAACTTCCTCCATCTTTCTGTTCCTAGGGTCTTATTAGGAGCCTCAGTGGATCTGCCAGGGACTGACACCTTGGTCAGCACAGAGCATGTCTGCTCCTTGATTTCTGTTTTCCCACTGTGACAAATCTGAATAGTCAGCTCCCTCTTGGTTCTACCTGACAAGAATCCCAGAGCAGCTCAGGGGGGAGAAGAGGAATTTCCAGTTACCTAGAGTTTTGGGAAGAGGGACCCTATGGGTGGCGGGTGGCAGGCACTCCAGACCAGGCAAAAGTGTGCTGTTAGCTCATCAAAAGCTGACTTCTGGGGAGTGCTCTTTGTGCCAACTGGACATGAGGTCAATCTTCAGCTGTGTTTCCTGAACTTCAGAAGGAAGAAGGCACCTATGCACAAAGGACTGGGTGAGTAGCTTGTTAGCTCACCCAGGTAGGACTAGTCCAAGTGTGTGTGGGGGAGAGGGGAGGCACTTATATGGTAGGATCTGAGGGTGCTTCAAACTAATCCAAAATGCTAGTCCAAACTAGTCCAAAATTCCCACCATTGGAGTCTATCCTTTGGATTAAGATATTGAGAACTTCTCTTGAAGTGCACTGTTATCTGGGAGAAGTAACAATTATTTCCCAAACTTCTCAACAAGAATTTGTAAATTAGGTTAGTGGGTAATTCCCCCCACCCCAATAATGGGATAGAACCTTTAAAGAGCTCATCTACATAAACACATTCTTGAGATAAAAGAAAGGCTTGGGGCACTTTCTTCTGGGGAGTACACCCATGCCTTTCTCTTTCCATTCCCCCTCCCTGCCCCAGCTATGTTACCATTGGCTTCCTCATTCCCAAGCCCCAAGGGCCCTTCCTTTACCTCTATAACTTGTTCCCTAAGCCCATTTCTTCTAGGAATTACTTCTTCTACATCTGTGATTTACCAAATAAATATTCTCTTGCAGTTTGGATCTGGACTCTGAATTCTTTCCTAGTCAGAACCCAAGTACTAAGGTTGCTGAACCCAAATTTGGTCTTACCCCACAGGTCAGACACCTAGTGCCATTCCCCCCACCTACAACAATACAATTCAGCAAATTATGTAACTAATCTATCTGAGGAACCTCAACAATGTGGGGAGCTTCCAAAGATACCTGAAGAGTAAGAACATCCATTAACTTGAGTAGTATTCAAAGTGAACTTTTAATTCACTTTGGGAATAAAAAGTATCCAAGATTCAGTGAAAATTCAAAAGTGACAAATCCTAGATGCAAAGGGGATCACTAATGACATAAAAGTTCAACAAATGAAAAAGACTGAGAAAATCTAAAGTAAAATGATTGGTCTGGCATTCCTTTCCTTAAAGTCTACCTATGGGAAATGGTAATCCCCAGTTTAACCATCTGGAAACTCTAAATTGTATGATGCAAGAATAATCCTGGACAAAACAACAATGACGTATCATCTCACACCTGTCAGAATGGTTATCATCAACAAATCAACAAACGACAAGTGCTGGAGAGGATGTGGAGAAAAGGGAACACTCGTGCACTGCTGGTGGGAATGCAGACTGGTGCAGCCACTATGGGAGACAGTATGGAGTTTCCTCAAAAAGTTAAAAATGGAACTCCCATTTGACCCAGTGATCCTGCTTCTAGGAATATATCCCAAGAAACCAGAAACACCAATCAGAAAGGATATATGCATCCTTATGTTCATAGCAGCACAATTTACCGTAGCGAAGATCTGGAAACAGCCTAAGTGCCCATCAGCAGATGAATGGATTAGAAAACCGTGGTACATCTACACAATGGAATACTACGCTGCTGTAAAAAAAGAAGGAATTCTTACCATTTGCAGCAGCATGGATGGAACTGGAGAGCATTATGCTAAGTGAAATAAGCCAGTCAATGAAAGAAAAATACCACATGATCTCACTCATTTATGGATAATAAAGACCATTATAAACTGATGAACAAAAATAGATACAGAGGCAGAGCAGCATCAAACAGACTGTCAAACTACAGCAGGAAGGCCGGGGAGGGTTGCGGGGCGGGAGGGAAGGGGTAAGAGATCAACTGAAGGACTTGTATGCATGCATATAAGCATAACCAATGGACACAAGACACTGGGGGGTAGGGAGGCGGGGGGAATGTCAAGGGGGGGAAAAAGGAGACATATGTAATACTCTTTGTAATACTTTAAGCAATAAAACAAAATATATATTTAAAAAAAAACAAAAAGAATAATCCTGGAATGTTCTGTTGAACTATAAAGTCTAGTAAACATTTAAATCACTAAAAAAAAAAAAGAAAAAAGAAAAAAGAAAGAAAGAAAGGAGGGGGTGTGGCTTAGAAGAGGTAGCCATGGAATGGAAAGATAAAGCAGAAGGTTCCCAGGGGTGGATGTAAGGAGTGTGGTGCCCCCAAGGCAGAAAACATGGACAAGGGAGCTGACAATTAAGTTGTTCAAAGGAAAGCCTTTCTCCATGGTAAAGTGGAATGAGCTTGGACCAGGTCTCAGAGGGTCTGAATTGTAGCCTGGCTGCTGTACCTAAAGGTCTTTGAATTAACTTAACTATTCTAGGCTTTAACTGTTCAACTTCCAGAAGAGAATGATAGTCCCTCTTCTACCTGCTTCATGGTGTTGTTTTGTGGCTCAGATTTTAAAAAAAGAAAGAAAAAATTTATGTAAACTACACAATATAGCATGAATAAAAGGACTATGATTATTTTATTTCACAGTCTTTCCCAGCACTTTTTCTTATTGGAAGTGGGTTTACAAACATGAGCAATTCCAGACTGTAAAATATGAGACTAAGTGTAAATTTCTTGCCTGGTTTCTGGTAGAGATGAACCATGTCTATTAGTGCTTCTAAGTCTAATGTTTCACCATTCTCTAGCTTTGCCCCTCCATTCTCTAGCCAGGCCCCAGCACAGTTTCCAGGTCTGAGGCATTTTTATATATTTTCAGTGGAGAGCTTGACTCAATCTTTGCAAGAACCTAAAAACCCACCCTACTCCTTTATCTCCTGCTACAGCTCATTCTTAAAGACCTCTCTTCTCTGCATTTAGCATATAATGAGTTCATCCTAATTCATATTCTCAGCCTAGAATTTTAAAGTTTTTTTTTTTTAAAAAATTGGGATACTAAGTAATTTCAGTCATTAAGTCACACAATTCCAGGGAGTACTTTTTATATCATAGATCACAGTGTAAATCAGTGATTCCCAAAGTGGGCGCTACCGTCCCCCGTGGGCGCTGCAGCGATCCAGGGGGGGCGGTGATGGCCACAGGTGCATTTGGGGGCGATGAGTAACTGCTATTAAAATTTAAAAAAAATTAATTTCCAGGGGCTGAGTAATATTTTTTCTGGAAAGGGGGCGGTAGGCCAAATAAGTTTGGGAACCACTGGTGTAAATGGTCCCCCCTGGATTTGTGCAACATAATTGCCCTGATTGCAGTTACCTAGTCACCACCTTATCCAAGCCTGTACCCCTCTTTACCTCACTGACTTCTACTTCTTCAGAACTGAGCTCTTCATTCTCTCCTCCTTCAGGAAACTTGCTCTGGCTCCTAAGTGAGATGCACCCCTCCACTTGCACAGTTTCCTGTGCCTCCCTCTGCAAGAGCACTGATTACTGAATTATCTGGCTACTGGTCTTTATCCATCGCTAGACTGTATGCTACTTAAGGGTAAGAATTATGCCTCCCTCTCTGTCTATTCCCAGCTGGTCCCTCAGCTTAATCAATATTAGGCATTGAGTATATAGTTGCTAAATAAACTAGCACTCTGGGATGTTGAGAATTATACAGCTGGAGAACTTTGGAAGTGCAGCTATGGCTTCCCTAACTAACCCCCAAAGGGCACTATGCTTATTTAATTACTTGTGTTGGGGGTGGGGGGGGTGTTAGTTCAAACAGATGTTATAACAGCTCATTTAGCAAAGGACAGTGATTAGGGTTTTATTTTATTAACTAAATAGACAGCACCCTAGTGGAATATTGAAAGCCAGATGGCACAATTTGCATTTTGTGCATATCGAGAAGGGAAGCACTGGAGTGTCAGCATTGTCCTGTTTAACCTTAAGTCCAGTCTGAAAAGATACTCTCTACCTGCTTCTGGGTCAAGACAAATTAAGTCACACAGGCCTAAGCTCTCAGGGGTAGGTGAGCAAGACCCTGGGTGACTCAATGCATTTGCGTCCACACCACACCCATTTCCCTCCTGTTCCAGTTGGGAAAAAGCCTAGGTTAAGATGGAAAATGAGATCTGTTATGGACTGAGTTGTATCGCCCCCTAAAATTCCTGTGTTGAAGCCCTAGCCCCCAGTGCCTCAAAAAATGGCTGTATGTGTAGATAGGGCCTTTAAAGAGGTAATTAAGTTAAAATGAGGTCATTACATTGGGGAGCAACCCAATTGGAGTGATGTCCTTATAAGAAGAGGAAATTTCAACACATAATGGAGACACCAGTGGCATGCATGCAGAGAAGTGATCATGTGAAGAGGCAGCAAGAGGTCAGCCATCTATAAGCCAAAGAGAGAGAGTTCTCAAAAGAGTCCAACCCTGTTGGCATATTGATCTTGGATTTGTAGGCTTAAGAACTGTGAGAAAATAACTTTCTGTTGCTTCAGTCAACCAGTTTGTGGTATTTTGTTATGGCATTCCTAGCAAACTAAGACAGGTTTCAATCATCAGCAAACCTTGGGTTCCAGTTAAATTTGGGGATGCTGGGGTTACCTCAGACCCATCTCTGAACCTAGATAATCTGTGTCTCTAATGTGGAGCTTAACCAGAGTTGTACTTCTCCTCTAACCCTCATCCCAGACCCAATGCCCATTTCTTCATAGTTGAATTCATTTGCCTTTATTCTCCTTCATTCACTTACTCCTTCACTTATTCTCTTGCCCACTCAACAGTTACTGAGGTGCTACAAGTAATATAACACCTTGTCCTCAAGGAACTTTAATGTCTTATAAACTATATATATCTACCCTGTAGGATTAGATATAAACTTGGCGTGTGGCACCACATCTAGTTTGGGTGATTGGACTGAATAGTGGAGAAGGAGGAACATTAGTCTGTGGACAAAAGGAACTAAGACTTGTAGTACAATATGGTGTAGCAGTTAAGAGCTTAAATTCTGAAGCCATTCTGGTCTGAGTGTTGCACTTAAGAAGATAGACTCTCTAGCTAAACTGAGTTCAGATATGGTACTTACTAGCTATATGTCTTTGATAAATTATTAAACCTCTGTTCCTAAGTTCCCCATTTATAAAATGGGACTATATAACAATACCTATCTCATAGGTTTATATTAAGTTTAGATAAGTCAATACACACAAAACTATTAGAACAGTGCATGGTACATAGTAATCATCACATAAAATTTACTGTTGTAGGATTTTGGGACAGAAGACCTGGCTTGCAGCCTGCCACTTGCTTGTTATGTATCCTAGGGCTAATACGTTCTGAGCCAGCTGATTCTCTTTCTATCTGACAAGGTGCTTGTGAGGAGCAAGTGAGAATATCAACATTTAATGGTATTGGAGTCTGTGGGAAGTATTAATGTTGTTGTTGAGTTGAGCCTTGAAAGATGGTGAAGATTTACCATGAAAGCTATCATTTGCTGAGCACTTAAGCATATACCAGGAGCTGGGCTATGCATATATAAAGGAAATAAAGGAGGTAGATATTTCCTCTTCTAGCTCCCTGCTTCCCAGAGCACAGCCACATGGCATACTCTTGGTCAAACTTATGTTCCCACCCAGGACTCTGAATCTTGAGGGAGTGTCAGAAAGACAGAAGGAGGTCAGATGTCCAAGGGTAGTGCCAGTGGCAACATGTTATTTAGCTAGACTGACTGTGAAATGTGAGCTAGTTAGGGGTTGCCCTGCTCAGCCTCTCCTTGTCCCTGACCATTTTCTGAACTGGATAGCCAGCCTTTCAGTTGATTCTGTGAGCAACCTGGAATCCCTTCAATAAATCCCTCTTCTGAACATAACTAGAGTTGGTTTTTATTGTTTGCAATAAGGAGCACTGACTAATACTTTAAAAAAAATGTATGTATATTCCCAACAGCCCTGAATGGTTTTGTTTTTATCCTGATTGACTAATGAGAGAACTGAAACTTAGGGTGGAAGCATAACTTTCCCAATATCACACTGATGGTAAATGACAAGGGCTGTACTTGACTCTATGGACTTAGCAGTACTTATCACTGCAATGCCCTTGTGGGAAAGATTGGTAAAGAGCATTCCACATGGAAGGAATCCAAGTCAAACCTAGATGTAGGACAGCATAAGGGGGAAAGGGTTCAGAGAAATAATTATGAGTTTCTAGATTGGCCAGAATTAAATGTTCATGCTAGAGATGATAAGAAAGAAAATTAGAAAGAGAGCTTGGGATCAGCTGTGTGAATTCAATTTGTTGGACATTGTGGAGCCGCTAAAGATTTGAGCTTTAGAAGGCAACTATGTTATGTGTTAGCCTGAGTGTGAGGTGATAGGAACTTAACTGGGGAAGGGAAGAAAGAAATTCTATAGAAAGATTAGTCAAGTCTTGACTAATTAATGATTAATTATTGCAGAAGATCCTGGTGATTGAGAGGCTATTGATACCCTTTACAGAAATGGGAAAGCCTGGCCGAGGGTGACAGAAAAATAGATGAACTGTCTGTTCAAGAGAAGGGCCTTCTTTTTGCTTGTACTGGGATGGGCCTTTCTTGAGTCCCGGCCACACTGTCATAATTTCTAGCCTTTCAGCCTCTTATTTCATAGCCCTTGCCATTTTCCTTTTCTCTATGTGGTTTAAAAGCCAAGACCCCTAGGATTCTTTGATAAAAATCTAGCTTCATTTTGGGAATGGCAATATTATGCACAGATGTGTAAAGCAATAGCTTATTAGAAAAGTGGAATCCTAGCCAGTTGGAGGCTGTCACCTCACTGGGCCCCCATTGCCTAGTTATCATTATTAATAACTGATGGCTCTCCCACTCCTATTTCCAGCAGCCCAGTGGGACCTCATCCTCTTACAGTCTGCTGCTCTTTTGCTGCAGCTGTCAGTAGTGACCCAGCTGACCCAGTCCTTTTGCCTGTAGAGTGGTAGGAGAGGCACAGTCCTTTAGCCTGTATTTCTGATTATCTCTAGGACTTCTTGTGCCCAGCCCTTGCCTGAATATAACTTTATCAGCTTTTGTGATTCTAGGAGAGAGATTTTGGATGATCTAGGTCCCAGTCCTCTGGCTGGTTTCTCTGAATTAGGTCACAGTAAAGTTGATTTCAACCCAATATTCTCTCTCTCTCTCTCTCTCTCTCTCTCTCTCTCTCTCTCTCTCTCTCTCCCTCCCTCCCTCCCCTCCCATCTTCTCTATCTTAAACCATTTTTTTCTTCTCCTCCCTCTTCTTTGTACCCACTGGCCTGCCTATTATTACTTCAGTTTCGTTTCCCCCTCCTTTTTCATGCATCAACAAAAATTGAACCCCTATTGAGTGCCTGAACCTATGCTACCTATTGTAAATATAGATATGATAGGCTCTGCCCTTTAAAGAGAAATAATGGGAAGATATGCAATGTTAAAAATAAGACCAGGACATAATGAGGACACAGAGGACTGCCTTATTCAGATTGGAAATGGGAAAGAAGCCAGGAAAAGTTTCCTGGAAGAGGTTACACCTGAACAGAATCTGAATTATACTGGCAGAGGTCTTGTGGAGGAAGAAATGGGAGGAGAATAATCCAAGCAGAGGGCTTCAGCAGAAGCAGAGGCATGGAGGTGAGAATCAGCATGCTGTGTGGAGGGAATGAGTAATGTGGTGATGTAAAATAATGTAAAATAAAAGGTAAGTTGTGGCAGCAGATGGGCTGGAGCAGAAAAAAGAGCAGCACCTTGCACATTATTTCCAGAGCTTAGTCTTTATCCAGTAGACAGAGAATCACTGGAATATCTAAACCAGGGACGTAGAATGACATGCATAATTTGGTAAATATAAATCACTCTATCAGCAGTGTGAGAGATGGGTTATAGAGGGATAGGACCATAAAGGAGGAACCCAGTTGGGAGGCTGTTGCTGCCATCCAAATGAAAGGTAATGATGCCTTAAACTGGAGCCATGTGTGTAGAAAGGAGAGGACAACATTTAAAAAGAAAAGATGTAAAATAAGCAGCATTTTGTGATGGATTGGATATGAATGATATATGTGAAGGAAACTTCAAAATGATACTAAGATCTCTAGCTTGGGTAGCTATATAGATAGCACTAATAATAATAGTAATAAATATAGCAATAAAAATAGTGCCATCAACTATAATAGAAAATTCAGGAAGTAGTGCTGGCTTAGAGGAAAATGGGGAATTTTCCTTTTGGACATGTTGAGTTTAAGGTGCCAATGGAACATACAAGAAGTGACTCCTGGCAGGTATTTTGAAATTTAAATGTTAATATTTCAATGTTAAAATGGAAACATTTAGATCCCCGGGGAGAGTCTATGCTAGAGATTTAGATTTGAAATTATACTGGGGATATTTTCAAGCTCTGCCATGACCCCTCCACTTCTAAGGGAACTTGCTGTATTCACTGACCGCTGTCCAACCATCTATAATTTGTTCTCCATGATCTATCCTACCTACTCCCCCCACTTGTCTTGGCTGCAGTCAATGGGAGCAAGTAGGTTCCCAACTCAAGGGCAGCCAATCTGTAAACTGAAAGGAGACTTATGACTTATGGCTTTGTGAAAAAGAGAAGCTGGGCTAATTAAAATCCCGCTCTCAAGATTTTTATCTAAGAACTACAGAAATTCCTGGCCAGTTAACACTGGAAGTTGAAGTTGGAAGATTGTGGAAAACTGGGACATGGCAAGCTGAGGCCATTTAAAGCGGAAGTAAGAAAGAGGTGGAAACAATGGGTAAGCAGAGGATATTGGTCAATAGAAATAGAAGTATGGAGTAGACATTGCAGTAAAAGATATAAGGAGACAGAGAAAGTGAGCATGTGGTCCACAAAAAGATGGAGGGATTTGCCCATTCTTGAAGTTGCTTTACCATCTGATAGAGTTTCCATCTCAATCTAGGTGTGGCCTCAAATCAAAGCTCCAAATTATCTGGGTGAAGGGCTTTTTTCAACCAAAAGAGGAGTTACCAGCATGAGAATAAATGAGATTATGTAGGGAGAAACTAGCACATGATAAAAACAGTAAGCTAAGGACAGCAGTGGGGAATACCAATAGTGAAGGGGTAAGTGGAGGAAGAGGAGTTCAGACACATCCAGGGGGACTACAAGGAGAACAGGGGCTGTAGAAGCCACAAGAGCTTGTTTTTTCTTTATTTCTTAAAAATGGAAGCAATCAGAAATGTCAAAAATGGCAGAGATATTTGATAAGAATTGATCCGTGCCCATTGGAAATGAATAGGTAACTGGTGATTTTAGTGGAAATATTTAGTAGCGTGTTGGGGCAGGGGGGAGGACAGAAGCCAGACTTTAGTTGGTAAAGAAGTGGAGATGGCAAAAGTAGAATACTCTTTTGAGAAAATTAGATGAGAAGCAAAGGAAAAAAAGACTGCACAGTAGCTAGAGGGGACCAAGGGCCAAAAAAGTGTTTGGGTTTATTTTTTGCTTTCTTTTTAATAAGAAAGGCTTGGATTTTTAGGCAGAGAAGAAGAACCCAGTTGAGAGAGAGTGATAGAGAGGATAAGGAAGAAAGGGGCCACCTGACAGAGCAAGGTCCTAGAGGAAGCAGGAGGGGTAGGTCTAAGGCCTAGCTAAAGGTGTTCATCTTAAACAGGAAGAGGTCACCTTACTCTGTGAAACTGGAGAAGAGAGGCAAGATGGGTGTGAATGGAGAAGAAATTGTATTTGGTAGAAGTGGGAAGTTCAGATGACTCATCCTGATGGCCTCAATGTTCTCAGTGAAGTAGGAAGCAAAGTTTTCTGCCAAGGGTGAGGCAACCAGGGCTGAGTAAAGAGCTTGAGGAGAGTGGTGAGAAGTTTTCAAAAGTCATTGAGAGAAGTGTGAGAGGGTTTGGAACAATGTCAAATGAAAGAACTGATGAATGGGGTTATGGGCCTAGTTGAATTTGGAGAGTGGCAATCTGTAGGGGCAGCAGTCTCTAGAACTGTGGGATTTGCCTCCAGCAGTACTTAGCTGTTCAACTGAAGGAGAAGAGAAGGTAGTGCTGTGCTGTTCTCTATTTGGGACTTGGTTAGGTGGGTATGGCAGAAGGATGGGAGTGCCAGCAAAGGGAGAGTGATGCTCAGCCATAGGGTCTGAAAGAAGGGAGACCAAGAAGGGACTAACAGACTGGCAAACTGGAGGGATTATGAGATTGAAGAACTCTGTGAGGTGAAAAAGCAAGTGTTAGAAGGCTGGGAGGTGTGAAACAATCTGCATGTCCCAGGAACTGTTCATAGTTCTGTTGACTGGATCATGGCACAATACTGGAGACCTGAAGAGAGAGGAGGCCAGAGAAGTAGCAGGGCTCAGCACAGAGAGGCTTCATGGGCCACTATTTAAGTTGGATTTGCAGAAGCAAGGCAAGCTTACAGAGGTGGTTTTACAAAGTGAATTATGAAAAGAAATAGACCTCTGGAGTCGTGCTGGTTCTTTCCCTAAATTTGCATACTTTCTTCTGATGATTCCTAAGTTGGCTTTCCTATTCTAAAATCTGTGGTGTTAATCCTCTCTGCTTTCTTCCTAAATAAAATCTGGGTGGCAGGAAGTTAGATTAAATCTTAACCTAAGGAGAACCAGAGTTTGGAGAGCCGAGTTTGGGTCTGGAACCTCGGAATCTAGTTCCACCTTTACCATTAACCATTGGTTTAACTAAATACATCTCCATCTCTTTGGGCCTCTTTTTTGCTAATTATAATGAGAAGGAAATATGACTTATCCTGCCTATTTCCTAAGGTTGCTGTGAGGGTGAAATGAAGTGGTAGATGTCAATGTGCTCTGCCAAGTTAAGTGTATGGTGAGCAGAACCGATGATTATTACAAGGGTCTGGCCAGATTGGCCTTGTGTCTTTCCTTTACAGCTTCATAACATGATCTAACTTTGGTTTCCTTCCTTCATTCCCAGTCCCTGCATGTCTGCCAGTGAAGTCAGGTTGAAGCTAGTGGAAGCTGAAGAAACAATCTCAGCAGCTCTGACTGGGATAATGAGTTGAGAAATCAAAGGTTTTTTCTTTGCGATGGGAAGGGTTTTCTTTGCTTTGCTCCTCCTCTTGAATAAATCTATTTGACTCCACCATTCCATGATGAGACTGATTTGCTTTGCCCTTGGGATGTGCCAGCTCAGCATGGGAGAGGGAAATACAGCAAGATGTGATGCCTCCCTTTTCCATACATGTTTAATTCATTGCTACAAAGATTTGGATTAGTAAAATGCTAAGCACCCTCTGACTGGGCTTCCTGGAGAGGGAGATTCCAACACCTTTTAAAGGAAATGTCAAAGTGTTAAGAGTTCAGGCTTCAAGGAGATTAATGCTTTATAATGTTTTGGAGTGAATGTCTCATGGATTCTTAATGATGGATTATTTAGAATTGAAAATAACTGATCAATTAGTCAATCTGATGAACATGAAAGAAACACAGCAAAATCTGGAGAAAGATGAATCACTTTTATTAATTGCTTTATACCTTCTTGCCCACAAAATTTTTAGCTGAGTTACTAATAAATAAATCAATATTAATTAGGCACCAACTGTATGCCTAGCTCTACACAGGGTACCATGAAAGTCATACCAAAACAAATAAACAAAATACATATTACACATTGTTACAGGCTGAACTGTAGCCCCCCCACCCCAATTCATATGTTGAATCCCTAATCCCTAGTTCCTCAGAATGCAGCTGATAGAGCCTTTGAAAAGTAACTAAGTTTGAGGGGAAAACCAAGATGGCAGCATAGGTAAACGCCTGTACTTGCTACCTCCCACAACCACATCAAAATTACAACTAAAATACAGAACAACTATCATCCAGAACCACCAGAAAGCTGGCTGAATGGAAATACTACAACTATAGAAGTAAAGAAAGCACACTGAGACTGGTAGGTGGTGTGGAGGTGTGGAACAGGCTGGTCCACCACCCAGGTGTGCTGCTTTTTTAATCGGGAGGGAGATCACCTCTGCGGAGGCTGCTTGGAGGAGCGAGGGGTCCCAGCCCCACAACAGACGCCCAGCCCAGGGTTCCAGAGCTGGGGAAAGAAGTACCTATGGGCAGTAAGAACTACGGACTGTAAAAACCAGTGCAGATTGGGGCTGAGTGACACACAGACTGCTGCAGACCCAACTGCTCCTCTTAAAAGGCCAACACCATGAACTAAATTTACTACAGGGTCCCGCTTGCTCTGACCTCCAGTGCAGGGTGAGGCTCTGGGGGACCCAGACACATATGGGGAGAAACTGGACTTTCTGGTATCAGGGCAGGAACTCGGGGGTGGCTTTCTTCCAGATGGAGGTGCTCGCAGTGGTCATTGTTCCCATTCTGGGACCTCCCCAGTGCAGGGCTGACTGGCAGCCATTTCTGTTTGCTCTGCCCTGGTGATTCCCTGAGACCCTGCCCCACCCAATTTACAACCCCACCCAAGCTGTGTGCAGTGGCTTTTGCATATGAATGGTCTATTCTTTCTCAGGCTAAAACTCTGTCAAACAAGCTGCAGCTGGGTCAGGGAGCCCCAAACCTATGAATAAAAGGCCCAAGACCTGGCACCAGCACCAGCACCAGCCTATTTTGCTTCACAGCTGGGCCATCTCTGGGCACTTCCAAACCTCATACAAAGAGCAGGAATCTCCAGATCTCTCTGTAGCTCCTGCTGAATGGCCCCAGGCAGTGGCTGACTTTGTACCTCCCTGAAGACCCAAGAGCCAGTGTACCCAGTGGTCAGAGTGAGACCATACCAGATTACAACTCTTCACATCCACAAGCTAAATACTCAAAAGGCAGATTCAGTCAACACCAGAGCCCCACTGAAGCAAGTCCTTCTCCATAAGGGTGTCTCCTGCACAGCAGCTCTCCCACTGTAGTCACAGCCGGTCCCCACAGCCAATTGACTGGAGGTCAATTCCTCCCAGTGACACCAACAGCAATCAAGGCTCAACTACAAAAAAACTGTGCACACAGCCCACCAAGGGGTGCACCAAGATTATCCACTTCAGATGATTGGGGGTGCTGAGCAACTGGGCCCTATAAGACACCTACTACACAAGGCCACTCTATCAACTCAAGAAGACTTAGCAGCTACCCAATACATAGAAACAAACACAAGGAAGCAGCCAAAATGCAGAGACAAAGAAACATGTCACAAATGGAAGAAAGCAAACTACTGGATATAGAGTTCAAAACCTCAGTTATAAGGTTATTCAAGAATCTTCTAGAAACCTCTGAGGAACTTAGTGAGACTTTTTAGGATATTAGTGAAAATGCCAAAAAAAAAAAAAAGGAAAAGGACCAGTCAGAAATTAAGCATACACTGATTGAAATAAAGAATAATATACACATATGTAATACCTTAATCAATAAAGAAATTTAAAAAGAATAATATACAAAAAAGAATAATATACAGAGATTCAACAGTAGACTACAGGATCCTGAGAATCAAGTCGATAATTTGAAATATGAAGAAGCAAAATACACCCGACCAGAAGAGCAAAAAGAAAAAAATATCCAAAAATATGAAGATAGTGTAAGGAGCTTCTGGGATAATTTCAAGTGTACCAACATTCACATTATGGGGGTGCCAGAAGAAGAGAGAACAAGACATTGAACACCTACTTGAAGAAATAATGACAGAAAACTTACCCTACCTGGTGAAAGAAATATACTTACAAGTCTAGGAAGCACAGAGAACTCTAAACAAGAGGAATCCAAAGAGGACCACACCAAGACACATCATAATTAAAATGCCAAGTGTAAAAGACAAAGAGAGAATCTTAAAAGCATCAAGAGAGAAACAGTTAGTTACCTACAAGGGAGTGCCCATATGACTGTAAGCTGATTTCTCAACAGAAACTATGTAGGCCAGAAGGGAGTGGCAAGAAATACTCAAAGTGATGAATAGCAAGAACCTACAAACAAGATTACTCTACCCAGCAAAGCTATCATTTAGAATTTAAGGTCAAATAAAGAGCTTCAAGGCAAGAAAAAGCTAAACGAGTTCATCACCACCAAACCAGTATTATATGAAATGATGAAGGGTATTTTTTAAGAAGAGGAAGAAGAAGAAAAAGGTAAAGATAAGAGATCAACTGAAGGACTTGTATGCATGCATATAAGCATAACCAATGGACATAAGACACTGGGGGTAGGGGAGACCAGGGGATTGTCAAAGGCGGGGGAAAAAAAGGACACATATGTAATACCCTTTGTAATACTGTAAGCAATAAAACAATTAAAAAAATATGAACAACAAAGTGACAACAAATACATATCTATCAACAAGTGAATCTAAAAATCAAATGAATAAAAAATCTGATGAACAGAATAAACTCATGAATGGTATAGAATCCGGGGCCTAGGGGCATGGAAGTGGAACAGACTGATGATTCTCAGAGGGAAGGGGTGTGGAGGGTGTGGGAAGAGATTAGACAAAGATCTTATATGATGTATGCATCACCTATGGACACAGACAATAGGGTGGCCAGGGCCTGCAGTGGTGTGGGAACCAGGTGGAGGGGAGCTATGCGGGGGGGGGGGGGGGGACATCTGTAATAATCTCAACAATAAAGATTAATTTAAAAAAGTAATTAAGTTTAAATGGGATCATTAAGGTAAGCCCTAATCCAATAAGACTTGTGTCCTTTTTAGAAGAATAAATTAGGACAGACAGAGACACTAGGCATGTGCATGCACAGAGGGATGACCATGTGAACACATAGGCAGAAAGTGGTATTTGCAAGCCAAGGAGAAAGGCCTCAGAAGAAATCAACCCTACAGACACCTTGATCTCAGACTTCTAGCCTCCATAACTGTGAGAAAATACATTTATGTTGTTTTAGCCACACAAACCATAATATTTTGGTATAGCAGCCCTAGCTAACCACAACAGATAGTGGTGCGGCATGTAGTAAGGTTTTAAAAAAAACACATGTAACTCTTTACTTATACCTGTTAAATCTGGGAGAGTGTGGAATATAGTTTTTTTCCCAGATAGCCTTGCTATCACCAATCAGAATTAAATATGGAGAGCAAAGATGTGATAAAATTTTTCTTGGCTTTTCCAAAACTTCAGTTCCTCTACCAGACTACAGATAGGGCATCTGGAAGGAGCATTTAGGATTCCTTCTAGCTAGTTTATCTTCTACTTCTTTTCAACAGACTCCTGAGTCTTTTTTTCTAGCCTGATTTTCAACATCTGTGAGATCCTTTAGGTCCTATGGGTTACTTAAAGAGACTTTATATCAGTAGTTCTCAGACATCAGAACTATCAGGGGTGCCAAATAAAAATGCATATTCAGGGACCTCTCCATGAATAATTCAGGCTCAGGTGGTCTGGGCAGGGCCTAGAAATCTACACTTATAATTTTTCAGTGTGAGATATGCATACAAAAGTGCACATATGATACATATGTATAATTTTAAAAATAATAAGGAAATGGATACGGATGTAACAATCACTGAGCCTTAAAAATAGAACATTTCTCTGTGTACCCCTCACCAATTGTATTCCTTTCTTCCTCAAGGAAGCAAGCACTTCACTAAATTTTATGTAATCATTTTTGCTTTTTTATTGTTTTCCACGTGTGATTATAATGTTGAACAAGAAAAACCTATTCAGCTTGCTTGTTTGGAGACCTTATACAATGGTATCATACTATTTATATTTTTTGGCAACTTCCTTTTATCATCAACATTGTTTTTGAGATTCATTCATTTTTATGCATTTGGCTATAGTTTACTCATTTTCACTGCTATGCAGTATTCAATTGTACAAATACACCATAATTTATTTACCCTTCACCTGTTCCTGGTCATTTGGGTTGTTTACAGTTTTTGTTTTATTTTGTTTTTCTTATAACAAACACTGCCATAAATATTCTTATATATGTCTCTGGGCTCATAGAAATCTTCATTTTTTAACCAGCTTTCCAGACTGAGTCTGATATGAATGGTCCAAGAAACACTATCTTTGGTCCTTCATGTTATTCAGATTGATACATGTACAACATAAATCTCTCTTGCTAGTATTGACTTCATCATGAAGCATGACTCCAATGCTTCATTTTGGAGGGGGAGAAAACTCTGAATATTTACTTTTATTTGCAAAAATCCCACTCTTAGTAAGACAGCAAGGTGCAAGGAATGAAGAGAGGGAATGGGGGAAGTAGAAAGAAACTTTCATATGTCACATATTGATTTGAGAGAAAAGAACATATTTAACAAGTATTCAACTATGTGGGACAGATGATAAGGGTTTAGATACTTATATATTGATATTCAGAGACAACAATCAATCTTAGTCACATAATACTAGTAGGTGTCAACTTATTCATTCACTAATTTAAAACATCAAGGTAGATTGAAATAGTTAGAAAAGACTTCCTAAAAGAAGTGGGATGAGAGCTGGCCTTTGAAGGATGGGCAAGCTGAAAATTGGGATAAGAAGTGAAGAGGATGTCCATTGATGGTTAGAGTTTGCTTAGGAGAAAGAAAGCTACAGGGACTACAAGAAAAATTGGATATGTAAATGGCCAGAAGAGGGAGGTGTATTGTGGGGTATTAAAAACTGCAAATCTAACCCAACAAAGGCATGGCAAATCTAGTTCAGGTTTCTTTTCTTTTTTAAAAAAAAATTCTTTCTAATATGAAAGTATTACATATGTCTTCTTTTCCCCCATTGACCCCTCCCCAGCAACTTCCACCCCCCAGCACATGCCCTCACCCCCCTAGTGTCTGTGTCCATTGGTTATGCTTATATGCATGCATATAAGTCCTTTGGTTGATCTCTTACCCCCCGCCCTGCCTTCCCTCTGAAGTTTGACGGTCTGATCGATGCTTCTCTCTGTCTCTGGATCTGTTTTTTGTTCATCAGTTTATGTTGTTCATTATATTCCACAAATGAGTGAGATCATGTAATATTTACCTTTCTCTGACTGACATATTTCACTTAGCATAATGCTCTCCAATTCCATCCATGCTGCTTCAAATGGTAAGAACTCCTTCCTTTTTACAGCAGCATAGTATTCCATTTTATAGATGTACCACAGTTTTCTAATCCACTCATGTGCTGATTGGCACTTAGGCTGTTTCCAAATCTTAGCTATTGTAAATTGTGCTGCTATGAACATAGGGCTGCATATATCCTTTCTGATTGGTGTTTCTAGTTTCTTGGGATATATTCCTAGAAGTGGGATTACTGGGTCAAATGGGAGTTCCATTTTTAATTTGTTTAAGGAGACTCCATACAGTTTTCCACAGTGGCTGCACCAGTCTGCTTTCCCACCATCAGTGCACGAGGGTTCCATTTTCTCCACATCCTCACCAGCACTTGTTGTTTGTTGATTTACTGATGATAGCCATTCTGACAAGTGTAAGATAGTACCTCATTGTCGTTTTGATTTGTGACTTTGAGCATGTTTTCATATGTCTCTTGGCCTTCTGTATGTCCACTTTCGAAAAGTATCTATTTAGGTCCTTTGCCCATTTTTTGATTGGATTGTTTATCTTCCTTTTGTTAAGTTGTATGAGTTCCCTATAAATGTTGGAGATTAAACCTTTATCATTGATAACATTGGCAAATATGTTCTCCCATGCAGTGGGCTTTCTTGTTGTTTTGTTGATGGTTTCTTTTGCTGTGTAGAAGTTTTTTATTTTGATGTAGTCCCATTTGTTTATTTTCTTCTTAGTTTCCATTGTCCTAGGAGCTGTATTGATGAAGATATTGCTTCGGCATATGTCTGAGATTTTGTTGCCTGTGGATTCCTCTAAGATTTTTATGGTTTCCCATCTTACATTTAAGTCTTTTATCCATTTTGAGTTTAGTTTTGTGTATGATGTAAGTTGGTGGTCTAGTTTCATTTTTTTGCATGTATCTGTCCAATTTTCCCAACACCATTTATTGGAGAGACTGTCTTGACTCCATTGTATGTTCTTGCCTCCTTTGTCTAATATTAATTGTGCATATTGGCTTGGGTTGATTTCTGGGTTCTGGGTTCTGTTCCATTGGTCTATATGTCTGTTCTTGTGCCAGTCCCAGGCAGTTTTGAGAACAGTGGCTTTGTAATATAGCTTGATATCTGGTATTGTGATCCCTCCAACTTTGTTCTTCTTTCTCAGGATTGATGTAGCTATTCGGGTTTTTAAAAAATATATGTTATTGATCTTTTACAGAGAGGAAGGGAGAGAGATAGAGAGTTAGAAACATTGATGAGAGAGAAACTTCGATCAGCTGCCTCCTGCACACCCCCTACTAGGGATGTGCCTGCAACCAAGGTACATGCCCTTGACCGGAATCAAACCTGGGACCCTTCAGTCCACAGGCCAACCCTCTATCCACAGAGCTAAACTGGCTAGGGCTTCGGGGTTGTTGTTTTTTCCAAATGAATTTTTGGAGAGTTTGTTCTAGGTCTGTGAAATATGCCGTTGGTATTTTAATGGGAATTGCATTGAATCTATAAATTGCTTTGGGTAGTATGGACATTTAAATAATGTTGATTCTACCATTCCGTGAACACGGTATATTCTTCCATTTGTTTATGTGTTCCTCTATCTCTTTCTTCCACATCCTGTAGTCTTCTGAGTACAGGTCTTTTACCTCCTTGGTTAAGTTTATTCCTAGGTATCTTATTTTTTTTGTTGTCGCAATCATAAATGGGATTGTTTTTTTAGTTTCTCTTTTTGTGAGTTCATTATTGGTATATAAAAAAAGCCATAGATTTCTGGGTGTTAACTTTGTATCCTGCTACATTGTTGAATTCGTTTATTAAATCTAGTAGTTTTTTGATGGTGTCTTTAGAGTTTTCTATGTACAATATCATGTCATCTGTGAATAATGACAGTTTTACTTTTTCTTTTCCAATTCAGATGCTTTTTAATTCTTCTTGTCTGATCACATTGGCTAGCACTTCCAGCATTCTGTTGAATAGGAGTGGTGAAAGTGGGCATCCCTGTCTTGTTCCTGTTCTTAGGAGATGTGGTTTTAGTTTTTGCCCATTGAATATGATGTTGGCTGCAGGTGTGTCATATAGGGCTTTTATTATGTTGAGGTATGATCCTTCTATTCCCACTTTGCTGAGTTTTTAATCAAGAAAGGTTGTTGGATTTTGTTAAATGCCTTTTATGAATCAATTGATATGATTATGTGTTTTTTGTCTCTAAATTTGTTCATGTGATGTATTACATTTATTGATTTGTGGATATTGTACCATCCTTGCATCCCTAGAATAAATCCCCCTTGGTCATGGTGTATGATCTTTCTAATGTAATGCTGGATCCAATTTGATAGAATTTTGTTGAGGATTTTAGCATCTATGTTCATCAGGGATATTGGCCTGTAATTCTCTTTCTTTGTAGTATCTTTATCTGGTTTTCAGTTTAGGGTAATGCTGGCTTGGAAGTGTGCCTTCCTCTTGGTGTTTTTGGAATAGTATGAGGAGGATAGGTTTTAGTTATTCTTTGAATGTTTGGTAAACCTCCCCTGTGAAGCCATCAGGCCCAAGGCTTTTGGTTTGCTGGAAATTTTTTATTTACTATTTCAATTTCCTCTGTAGTTATCCGCCTATTCAGGTTTTCTGATTCTTCCTTATTGAGTTTTGAAAGATTTTATTTTTCTAGAAATATGTTCATTTCTTCTAGGTTGTCCAGTTTGTTGGAATAGTTTATAATATTTTTTAACATCCTTTGTATTTCTCTGGGGTTGGTTGTTACTTCACCTCTTTCATTTCTGATTTATTTGGGTCCTCTCTCTTTGCTTCTTTATGAGTCTGGCTAAAAGTTCATCAATCTTGTTTATCCTTTCAAAGAAGTAGCTCTTGGTTTTATTTATCTTTTGTATTGTTTTTTTTGTTTGTTTTATTTTGTTTTGGTCTGTCATTTATTTCTGCTCTGATCTTTATTTCCTTCCTTCTGCTTACTCTGGAATTTTCTTGTTGCTCTGTTTCTAGTACTTTAAGTTGTAGAGTTAGGTAATTTATTGACAGCTTTTCTTGATTTTTGAGGTGGGCTTGTAATGCTATGAACTTATTTCTCTGGACTGCTTTCACGGTGTCCCATAGATTTTGGGTTGTTGTGTTTTCATTGTCATTTGTTTCCAGGGTGTTTTTTATTTCTTCTTTGATCTCTTTAGTAGCCCCATCATTGCTTAACGACATCTATTTAACTTCCAAGTGTTTGATTTTTTATTGTTTTTATTATGGTTGACTTCTAATATTATACCATTGTGATCTGAGAAGATGCTTGATATGATTTCAGTATTCTTGAATTTGAAGAGACTTTGCCTGTGTCCTAATATGTGGTCTATCTTTGAAAATGTCCCATGTGCACTTGAGAAGAATGTATATTCCGTAGCTTTGGAATAAAATGTTCTGAGGATGTCAATTAAGTCCATTTTATCTAGTGAGTCATTTAGGATTGCTGTTTCTTTGTTGATTTTTTGTGTAGCGGATTTATCCAGTGATGTCAATAGGGTAATAAAGTCCTCTACTATGATTGTATTGCTGTTGACCTCTCCCTTGATGCTGGAGGCTGGTCCATCCTTGCTGCTTGACGCAGTCGCTGCAGGAAAGAGGCATCTGCACAGCATGTGTTTCAGTGGACCTGGAGTATGTAGCATACTGTTTTTAATATGTTTGCTCCCTTTAGCGCCATGTGTTTTAACCAAGGTCACCTCTCCGAGAAAGGTTGTTTCCCCAGGTGGGGATCTTTCCCTGAGGTTAGGGAGGGGATACAACCCCTTAATTAAGTGCCAGGCGGGTAATTAAGCTACATGGTCTTTACTCCCTGGAATGGAGATGAGAAACACCTTAACCCTTGTAATAGAAATTGACGGGATTGGAATCGGCTGGTATAAATACGGATGTAATAAGACAATAAACGTCAGATCCTCATCAGTTCCTGACCAGAACTCCGACCAGAACTTTGGCTGGAGATCCTGGCTATAGGTCCTGACTAGGCTGCTGACCAACTGAAGGCTGTCTTCGTGTCATTCCTTCTTCGCCGACTCCGTCCACACCTTTGGGGACCCCTGGACCTGCTGGGATTGGACCCCAGCACCTTGATATCTTTCAGAAGGTTTTTTTTTATGTATTTGGGTGCTCCTGCATTGGGTGCTATATATTTACCAGAGTTATACCCTCTTGTTGTATCAATCCCTTTAGTATTATGAAGTGACCTTCTTTATATCTTTTTATGGCCTTCACTTTGAGGTCTGTTTTGTCAGATACAATGGGGCCTTGACTTACTAGTTTAATTCGTTCCATGATGGAGCTTGTAACTCAAATTATTCGTATGTCAAATAAAAAAGTGAACGAGTGAGACATGTGATGCTGGGCTGATGTTGTGGCGTTCACTGTGACGTTCGCTGCGCCAACTAGCGGTGGGGTATCTGAAGCTGGCTCGTAACCAGAATTTTAGCTCGCAACTCAAAGCAAAAATCGGCCGAGAGAAGGTTCGTATCTCGAAAAACTCGTTAGTCGGGACACTCGTAAGTCAAGGCCCCACTGTATAAGTATTGCTACCCTAGCATTGTGGTTTTTTTTTCATTTTCATTTGCCTGAAAATTTTTTTTCCATCCTGTCACTTTCAGTCTGTGTGAGTCCCTTGTTCTGAGGTGGGTCTCTTGTAGACAGCATATGTATGGGTCATGTTTTCTTATCCATTCAGCCACCGATGTCTTTTGATTGGAACATTTATTCCATTTATTTTTAAGGTTATTATTGATAGGTACTTGTTTGTAGCCATTTTTATTCCTTATGCCTGTGTTCCTTCTTACTTTTCTATTGCTTCTCTTTACAACAGACCCTTTAGCATTTCTTGCATTGCTGCCTTGGTAGTGATAAACTCCCTTAGCCTTTTTTTGTCTGCAAAGCTCCTGATTTCCCCTTCAGTTTTGAATGATCACCTTGCTAGATCGAGTATTCTTTATTCAGTCCCTTGCTTTGCATCACTTTGTACTTCATTCCATTCCCCTCTGGCCTGATGTGTTACTGTTGAGAAATAATTTGGTAGTCTAATTGGAGATCTCTTGTAGTTAACTCTCTGTCTGTCTCTTGCAGCCCTTAAGATTCTCTCTTTGTTGTTAATGTTTGACATTGTAATTATGACATTTTTTTGGTGTGGGTCTTTTTGGGTTCATCTTGTTTGGGACTCTGCATTTGTGTGACTTTTTTCTTTCCCAAATCAGGGAAGTTTTCTGTCCTTATTTCTTCAAATAAGTTTTCTAATCTTTGTTCCTCTTCTTGTTCTCCTGGCATCCCTATTATATGGATGTTGCTTCATTTCATGTTGTCCCAAAGCTCTCTTAAGCGATCTCCCTGCTTTCTAATTTTTTCTCAAATTGCTGTTCAAATTGGGTGTGTTTTTCAGCTCTGTCTTCTAACTTGCTAATTCAGTCCTCTGCTTCTTATGGTCTACTGTTGAAACCTTCCATTGTGTTTTTATTGTAGCTATATCATTCTTAATTTCCTCTTGATTCTTACATAAGTTGTTGATTTTCTCATCCAGGCAGTTTAGAAACTGTATGACCCTTACTCTGAATTCTTTCTCTGACTCTGTTTCATTTAGTTAATATTCTGGCGATTCCTCCTTTTCTTTCTTTTGAGGGTTGTTTCTCTGTCTCCCCATTTTTGCTGTCTCTTTCTGGCCCTGGGCTCCCTGCTTGGGGTCTGAGGTGTTGAAGCCCTTAACGGTTCAATGAATTGGGGCTCACAAGACTGGAGGTTGCTTCTGCCTTGAGTTTCACACATTTATTGTCTTTGCTCTGAGTTTTACCCCTTTCTCCCATGGTTCTGGTCCCTCAGTTTTCCACTTCAGATTCTCAGGATTGGTGGGGCCGTGTGCACAGTTCCTCTGGTGTGAGACTCCCTGTGAGTGCCCAGAGCACTCTGGTATGCAATTCACTGTGCAGTCCCAGCATAGTGAGTTCTTATGACACATTCTCTGTGTTATGTACAACACTCTACTATCCATCTTTATTGTAAGCTGAAGACCTTACCTCCCCCTTCATTGAGAAAAGAGAATGAATTAAATGGTAACTCTTTTACCTTCCCTCCACCACGTTTATCTACCTACCACCATCTGTAGCCTTGCTTTCTGATGTACTGGCTGAACTATATCCTGTTAAAGACCAGTCCTTCCATTTGTGCACTAGATTCCATCTGAATCAGTTAGGATTAGGTTCATCTGAGAGCAACAGGGGTTCAAATTAATACTGGCTTAAACAAGAGAGTTTAATTTTCTCACACAAATGAGTGGAAGTAGGCAGTCCAGAGTTGATATGGAGACCTTGCTCAACAAAATCTTTAGAAACCTAGGCTCCTCTAAACTCTCCACATCCCTTGAGTGTGGCCCTGTCCTTAATATTCAAAATGGTATCTAGAGTTCCAGCCATCACATCCAAATTTCAGGCAGCTGAATTGAAGAAGGGACAAAAGATGGAATAAAGGGCATGTGCCAGCTGTCTTTCAATGAAGTTTCCCATGAGGTTTCACATGACACTTCTGATTACATCTTATTGACCAGAGATAGTTACATGAACACACCTAGTAGCAAGGAAGACTTGAAAGTATAATATTTATTCTAGTAGGCTATGAGGCTAACTATGACTTGGAAATTTTATTATTGTAGAAAAAGAGGAGGCAAATATTAGAGACTAGCTAGAAGTCATCGTCACAGCATCATTTTTCCCTTTTTAAGAATGTTTGTCCTTTCTAGCAAATAATTCTTAACAGCATATAAACTTGAGTTAGCACTTAATATCCCTAAAGTAAACTCTTCTTTTACCCTACTATCCCTCCAAGCTGCTTTCCCACATTCTGTACCCATAAACTGCAAACATTATCGAAAGAATTGTCTACACATGCAATCTATTTTTCCTCACTTCCTATTTACCCTTCAGTCCACTCCATTTTGGTTTCCATACTCATGAATTCACCAAAATTGCTCTTGTCAAGATCCCCAGAGACTTCTATGTTACCAAATCCAACGATAGCATTTCTGTCTTAATTTTATCAGCCTTCTCATTAGCATTTGAAATAGATAATCACTCCCTATTTCTTTGAAAAGTTTCCTTTTGACTTTGTTAATACCATCTACTTACCAATCTTACCACTCTTTTACAGTGCCCTCTACCTGAATTCTCAATATTAGAGTTATCCATACTTTGTTTTCAGCCCTCTCTTGTCTCTTTCAAATCATTCCTTTGGTGGTTTCCCATTCCTATAGCTCTAAATACCATCTTTATGCTGATGACTCCCAGAGAAGGTCCTCAAAAGATTCTAAACTTTAGATTCATATATTCATCTGTCCACTTAAAATATCTGCTTAGACATCTATTAGATATGTCTAACATAACACATGTAAAATAGAACTCTTAACACCCTCCTCCTACCCAGTCTGTACTTTTCTCATGTTTTCCATCTTAGAAAATGACATTAACATGTCAGAATACTAGAAGTCATCATTAATCCTCCTTCTCTCCCATTTCCAAATTTCAATCCACCAGCAAATTCTGACCATTCTACATCTGATATGAATTTCTAATTCATCCACTTCTCCGCTGTTCCTACCCTACTCTAAGAGAAACTCATCTCTTGCTGAAACTATAAGATACGATAATCTTTTTAAAATGGAAATTAAATCATGTCACTCTCTTGATCAAAATCCTCTAATGGCTTCCCATTACACTTAAAATAAAATTCAAGCTCCTACATGATATGGTCCCATGGTCTGGATGACTCTTAGTTATTTTCACTTCTACTCTTTTTGCCTCAACTTACTTTGTTCCATTCATATTGGTCTTTGATATTTGTATTATTTGTAAAGCTTTCTAGCCTTAGAACTCTTTCATTCTAAAGATTCTTTTTAGGTCCCTCTGCCTGAAATGCTTTTGCACTAGTTTCTCCACATGACTGGCTACTTTTCAATCTTCAAGTCTTGAATCAAATGGTACTTTCTCACAGATGTGTACCTGGACTACCTTATCTAAAGGAGTTCTGTATTACTATTTCCTATCAGGTTTTATTCAATGGTATTGTCACAATGTGAAAGTACATGAGGTCAGAAAACTTGTCTTTCTTATTTACTACTATATCCCAGCACCAATCATAGTTTCTGGCACTATGCTTGCAAACAGGCTCAATAGATACTCAACAAATACTTGTTGAGCCCAGAGTAAGTAAAAGGAAGGAAATAATAAAGATCAGAACAGAAACAAAAGACACAGAGACTGAAAAAACAATATAAAAGATCAATGAAACCAAGAGATGGTTCTTTGAAAAGATAAACAAGATTGATGAACCTTTAGCCAGACTCATCAAGAAACAAAGAAAGAGGACCAAATAAACACAAAAGAGGTAAAGAAACAACTGACACCACAGAAATACAAAGGGTTGTAAGAAAATACTATGGAAAACTATATGCCAACAAGCTGGATAATGTGGATGAAATGGACAAATTCCTAGAAAAATACCATGTTCAAAACTTAATTTGAAAGAATCAGAAAACCTGAATAGCCTGATAACAACTGATGAAATTGAAGGAGTAATAAAAAAAACTCCCAGCAAACAAAAGCCCTGGTTCAGACGGCTTCACAGGGGATTTTTACCAAACATTCAAAGGAGAATTAATACCTATACTACTCAAAGTATTCCAAAAAATCCAAGAGGAAGGAGCACTTCCAAGCTCTTTTTACAACCCCCCAGTGTCTTATGTCCATTAGTTATGGTTATATGGATGCATACAAGTCCTTCGGTTGATCTCTTACTCCCCTCCAAAGGACACTTATGTAATACCCTTTGCAATACTTTTAGCGAAAAATAAAAAAAAAAAAGATCATACACCATGACCAAGTGGGATTTATTCCAGGGATGCAAGGCTGGTACAATATTCACAAATCAATAAATGTGATACATCACATAAACAAATTGAATGACAAAAATTACATGATCATATCAATACATGGAGAAAAAGCATTCGACAAAATCCCACACCCATTTTTGATAAAAGTTCTCAGTAAAGTGGGAATAGAGGGAGCATACCTCAACATAAAAAAGGCCATGAATGACAAACCTACAGCCACCATCATACTGATTGGTGTTTCAGGCTTCTTAAGATATATTCCTAGTGTAATATAAACTGTTGTTATTCACAGATTACATGATATTGTACATAGAAAACCATAAAGATTCTACCAAAAAACTACCAGATTTAATAAATGAATTTGGCAATGTTACAGGACACAAAATTAAGACACAGAAATAAATGACATTTTTATACACCAATAATAAATTCTCAGAAAGAGAAACTAAAAAAAAATTCCATCTACAATTGCAACAACAAAAAATTAAGAGATTTAAGAATAAACTTAACCAAGAAGGTAAAAGGCTTATACTTGGAAAACTATAGGACATTGAAAAAAGAGATATAGGAAGATATAAACAAGTGGAAGAGTATAGTATGTTAATGGATTGCTAGAATTAACATAATTAAAATATCTATACTACCCAAAGCATTCTATAGATTCAATTCAATCTCTATTAAAATACCAATGGCATACTTCACAGATCTAGAAGAAATACTCCAAAAATTTTAAGTAATCAAAAAAGACCCTGAGTAGCCAATACCAGATATCAAGTTATACTACAAAGCCACCATAATCAGAACAGCCTGGTACTGGCACAAAAACAGGCATACAGGTCAATGGTACAGAAGAGAGAACCCAGAAATTGACCCAATCCATTACACTCAATTAATATTTGGCAATGGAGTAAAGATAGTCTCTTCAATAAATGGTGTTGGGAAAAGTGGACAGGTACATGCAAAAAATGAAACTATACAACCAACTTACAACATATACAAGAATAAACTAAAAATGGATAAAAGACGTAAATGTAAGTCGTGAAACCATAAAAATGCTAAAAAAACACAAAACTACTAGTATAGGCAGCAACATCTCACACATCTCTCATAGCCATATATTTGCTGATACATGTCCTAGGGCGAGGGAAACAAAGGAGAAAATAAACAAGTGGAACTACATAAAAATAAAAAGCTTCTGCACAGCAAAAGTAACCAGCATCAAAATGAAAAGGGAGCCCACTGTATGGGAGAACATATTTGCCAATGATACATCTGATAAGGGATTAATTTCCAATATATAAAGTACTCATACAACTCAACAAAAGGAAGACAATCCAATTAAAAATGGGCAAAGAACCTAAATAGTCACTTCTCCAAAATGACATATAGAGGGCCAAGAGACATATGAAAAATGCTGAACGTCAATAATCATCTGAGAGGTGCAAAATAAAACAACAATGGGGTACCACCTCACACCTGCAAGAATGGCTATCATCAATAAATCAACAAATGACAAGTGCTGGAGAGGATGTGGAGAAAAGGGAAGCCTATACACTGCTGGTGGGAATGCAGACTGATACAGCCACTATGGAAAACAGTATGGAGATTCCTCAAAAAATTAACAATGGCACTTCCCTTTGACCTAGTGATCCCACCTCTAGGAATATATCTTAAGAAGCCTGAAACACCAATCAGAATGAACATATGCACCCCTATGTTCATAGTGTTAGGGTTGCCGAAGAAGGAAAACACGAGCCCAAAATTGATAAAGATTTATAAATTTACTAGGGGCCTGGTGCATGAACTCTTGCATCAGTGGGGTCCCTCAGCCTGGCCTGCAGGATTGGGCCAAATTCACTCTCCAACATCCCCTGAGGGGTCCTGGATTGCAAGAGGGCACAGGCCAGGCCAAGGGACCCCACCGGTGCACGATTGGGGCTGGGGAAGACGCAGGAGGTTGGCCAGCTTGGGAGGGACTGTGGGGGCGCTCCAGGGTGTGACTGGCCCATTTCACTCAGTCCTGATCAGCCAGACCCCAGCAGCAAGCTAACCTACCAGTCAGAGCATCTGCCCCCTGGTGGTCAGTGCACGTCATAGCGAGCAGTTGAGTGGCCTTAGTATATCATTAGCATATTACACTTTGATTGGTTGAATGGACAACTGGACAACCGGACACTTAGTATATTAGGCTTTTATTATATAGGATTCCTCAGTAGTACATAGTATTCTATTGTTTGGTATCTTAAAATTTAGCTCTTATTCATTCTACTATTGGTAAAGTCTTAAGTTCTTTCCAGTCTTTTTGCTACTACTAATAATGTCACTATGGATATTCTTCTATATGTCTCAAAAGCTCATAAACAAGAACAGTCTGTAGAGTTTGCACATAGAAAATGAAATTTTTGGGTTACCAAGTATATATATGTTAAATTTTTCTGGATAATTTCAGGATGTTTTTAGAGTGGCTGAATCAATTTACGCTCCCTAGGGTATTATAATTCTTATTCCACATCACTGCTAACATTTAGTATTTTTAGACTCTGTATTTTTTCCAATCTATTGGGTGTGAATATTTCATTGCAATTTTAATTTGCATTTCTCTAAATGTTTATATGGTTGGGTATCTTTTCATATTTTTATTGGCATTCATATTTCCTTTCTTGTTAAATATCTGTTTATGACTTTTGCTCATTTTTCTATTAAATAATTAGGTTTAAAAAATTATGCTATTTCTATATAGTCTATATGCTATTTTATTTTGTGTTATTTGCATTAAAAATTCTAGCT
>NW_005871050.1:28569503-28598591 GCF_000147115.1 Myotis lucifugus | reverse complement strand
TTGTGCACGCCTTGGTTTGCAACTGTTGCAGGCGCGGGAGGGTGACAGTGTGCTGGGAGATGTTCGCATGCCAGGGGGGATGTGCACACCAGAGGCCTCTGGCTTTGCAGATCCGCAAACCCCCGTGGTGCGGCCAGGAGGACGTCAGTCTGGCCCTCCACGGTGGCTGTCCCTGCAATCCTGCACCTTCTGGGCCAGGAGGCGGATCTTCGCAGCCACTCCTGGGCGCTGATGGCCTGCAGGCGCTACTTCAGCTCCACCTGCAGCTCTGCTTGGCGCGCTCACAGCTGTCACCACCGCCATGTGGGGAGTACAGGCCGCCCTCTGCCGGCCTGCCTCCCCTGTCTAGAGGCTCTCTGTGCTGCTCACCTGCCCAGAGTGACTGGGGCTGGGCGGAAGCCAGGCATCCTGCCCTGCCCAACCCCAGCCTATCTGCCCCTGTGCGAGCTACCGCCCCCCGGGAAGGGTCACGGATTCAGGTCCCGGGACCTCGGACAGCCTCAAGCGCTGCCCCCCACCCAGCAGGGTCACAGATCCGTGTCTTGGTCCCATGGACAGGCTCAAGTACTGCCCCCCGCCCGGCAGGGTCACAGATCCGGGTCCCGGGACCATGGACAGCCTCAAGCACTGCCCCCCGCCCGGCAGGGTCACAGATCTGGGTCCCGGGACCACGGACAGCCTCAAGCGCTGCCCCCCACCCACGAGGACATGGATCCGGGTCCCAGACCGCGGACAGCCTCAAGCACTGCCCCCCGTCTGGCAGGGTCACAGATCTGGGTCCCAGGACCATGGACAGCCTTGCCCGCTGCCACCCGCCTTCAGTATGCAAATTAGCCGCCATCTTGTTGCTTCAGGGTGGGGGTCCCCACTGGGGTGCCTGGCCAGCCTGGATGAGGGGATAAATGGCTGTTTGCAGCTGGTCACACCCCCTTCAGGGTGGGGGTCCCCACTGGGGTGCTGGGCAAGTCTGGGTGAGGGGATGATGGCTGTTTTCAGGCTGGCGGGCAACTGAGGCTCCCAATCTCTCCTTTTTTTCTTAATCTGGGATTTATTTACCTTCTATGGCTGTCACTGGAGCTGAGAGCCAGTTTTAGCTCTGAGGCTCGGCTCCAGCTATGAGACCTCTGCTGCTGAAAGCAGGGATCTGGGTTTGTTTGGGTTCCATACTTGTAACACTGTTGCGATCCTGCTGGCTGAAGCCCGGCTGGCTGAAAGCAGGTTTCTGGGGAATGTTTACCTTCTATATTTGCAACAATGTTTCTTAGAGTTGCAGCTCAGAGGCCGGCAGCAGCAGGCGGGGAACGTTGGCTTCCTCCGTCACTGGAGCAAGCAAGCCTCCTGTTCGCTTCAGTGCCTGGCTGCCGGCCGCCATCTCGGTTGGCAGTTAATTTGCATATCTCCCTGATTAGCCAATGGGAAGCGTTCAGGGCCACGGTCAATTTACATCTTTCTCTTTTATTAGATAAGATAGGATTGTTACATCTGCAAGCAGAAGGGCTGAGACCAAAATGGCATCAACGGAGCAGAGTGGGGGGGGGGCAGGATATTTATGTATCCTGTAAAGGTCAGAGTAGTCAGTCAGACCAGGTGCAAGTTGGGGGCCAGATGTAGGCAATCCACTGAAAACTGGGTGAGGCAGTTTACTGGAAACTGAAGGCCGTTAATCATGTCTTAGGAAACCTATAATAAGAATATCAGGAAAACTGCTGGGAGGGGCAAGAGCCCCAAGCAGGGCATAATGTAAGAATGTGCCTAACAGCTAGCCTCTCTCTCTTTTTTTCCTAACACATAGCAGCATTATTTACAATAGCTAAGATCTGGAAACAGCCCAAGTGCATCAGTAGATGAGTGGATAAAAAGATGTGATATATTTACACAATGGAATACTATGCAGCTGTAAAAAATGAGGATCTCTTACCCTTTGAGACAACACGAGGGACCTGGGGAATATTATGCTATGTGAAATAAGCCAGTCAGAGAAAGACAAATATAAGATCTCACTTATATGCAGAATCTAATGAACAAAATAAAATGACAAACAAAATAGATCCATAGACATGGAAGGATGCAATAGACTGATGGATATCAGAGGGAAGGGGGGGAGGTGGGAACAGATTAACCAAAGACTTTATATGCATATATGCATAATCCATGGACACAGACAATAGTGTGGTGAAGGCCTGAGGAGGGCAGGGGTCAATAGGAGTAAAAGGGGGGCATCTGTAATACTTTCAACAACAAAGACAATTTTTTTAAAAAGCAAAGAAAGAACAACTTGTTGAAATTATGGATTAATAAATAGGAGGTGTCTAAATCTCCTCTTAGTGATTGATAGGGGAGGAGGAAAGGACTGGGGAAGCAGTAAAGTTGGATGGCCTCAGCAAGGTTTCCAATCCAAGGCTAGAACAACAGTTGGAGTCCTGAAAGGACAGCAAGAGGAAATGCTATGCATACACATTTGAGCCAAGATCTTGAGAAATAATGGAACCACTCCATGGCAAAAAGAAGACTGTAAAACAGGACAGAGTTAAGAGCGAGAGGCAAAATGGCAACCCAAATGGAAGAGGAATAAGTACACTGAGAACAAATGAGAAGGGCCCTAGACAACTCTCAAGAGTTGGTTTGGTTCAGTGGATAGAGCGTCGGCCTGTGGACTGAAGGGTTCAGGGTTTGATTCTGGCCAAGGACACTGCCCGGGGTTGCGTGTTCGATCCTCAGTACGGGGCATGTAGGAAGCAGCCGATCAATGATTTTCTCTTATCATTGATATTTCTGTCTCTCTCTCCCTCTCCTTTCCTCTCTGAAATCAATAAAAATAAAAAAATAAAATTTTAAAGGAATCTAGAGTAATTAATTTTTTTAAAAGCATATTACTTGAGAGAGGGAGGTTGCTGCCCTACAATAAGCAAAAAAAAACAAACAAACAAACAAAAAAAACACCAAAAAGTAGATTACAGACTGACTTTGGGTGGAAGCTTTTAGGACAGGTACACTCCAAGAACAAGTATTGAATGGGGTAAGAGAGCTGGTGGAGTAGGATCTTATAGTCTAAGAATGGAAATTGGAGTTTAAAGTTTCAGAGATAGAGCAGTTCTGGGTGATGATGAGGTCCACCATGTGGCTTAAGGCAGTGGCTAAAATTGAGCAAAGCTAAAGATAACCTAAAATGAGAGCATCAAGAAGCCAAAGTTGGTTCTTTGATATGGAGCTCTCAGGCTAATGACAGAATTTGGGGTATAGGGGCATGCCAGGATCTTCCATGGATCTGGGATAGTAACTAGAATGCCAATAAATGTTAATAGTGAGGATGCATGAAGGGTAAATGGTGTGAGGGTCAAAGAAGGAAGGAATGCTGCATGAGAATAAAAGAAGGGCACTAGGAAAATCCTGGCTCTCAGGCTTTGGGAGAAAGAAAATTCACTTCAGAGGAAATATTTTAGTCTGGATTGTCCCCAAAGCAGACTTTGAGATAAATATTCCAGCATAAGTAGTTTTGGGGGGAGGTGATCACGGGAAATACCCATAAAGGAGTTTGGAGGTGAGATAGGGGAGGGAAGAAAACCAATAAAGGGACATGTGTTTTAATTGGTTGCTTCCTGCAGGAGCAACCAACCAGGGCCAGGGCCAGGGCCAGGGAAGAGTCTGCAACCAAATCAAACCTGGGACTCTTTGGTCCGAAGGTCGATGCTCTATCCACTGAGCCAAACTGGCTAGGGCTAAAGGGGCATGGTTTTTTGTTTTGTTTTGTTTTTAAATGTATTTTATTGGTTTTTAGGTAGAGAGAAAGGGAGAGGGAGAGAGAGATAGAAACATTGATGAGAGAGACACATTGGTTGGCTGCCTCCTGCACCTTCCCTACTGGGGATTGAGCCTGCAACCCAGGCATGTGTCCTGACCGGGAATTGAACCGTGACCTCCTGGTTTATAGGTCAACGCTCAACCACTGAGCCATTCCAGCTAGGCTAAAGGGGCATGTTTTAATGCAAATTACCACTATGGGTAACTGGAGCTTAATCATTCTGGAGAATTCTAGGAAGTAGTGTTGAACATGCAATTCAGAGTTATTCCACCTGAGGGACAACTTACTCCTGTCAGTCATTGCTTCAGAGCTGTTCCAAGGAGATCATTCATCTGCTGGCACTTCTGGCTTCTGTATACAGGCAAAGAGGTCTTTGGGGGCAAGAGGAAAACCTCTAGGCAAAGGAATGCAGTAGCTGGCAGTTGGAAGTCAGGCTGGCACAGACAGAAATGGGAGATGGGTGGAGCACCAACAGTATCTAATACAAGAAGCAACGTGTGAGAAGGGAGTCAGGATTCCATCAGGACAAAGAAATGAAAAGACCATTCTGTAACTAGAGAGAGAGTGATAGACCTAATTTAATTTAAAATGGACATTTTAAAAGTAATTATACTTATTCTTTATTTCAGTGTGCAAATTTTTAATACCTCATAATGCTCAAATCATATTTAAATTTTCCCCAGTTATTCAAGAAATGCTCTTAACAGCTGGTTTGTCCAAATCAGGATTCAATCCAAAATCACACATTCATCTTTTAATGCCCCTTAAATTTCCTTAAATTGAAGACACTCTTTTTTATTTGTTTGTTTGTTTTTTGTTAATCCTCACTCAAGGATATTTTCCCATTGATTTTTAGAGACAGTGGAGGGAAGGGGAGAGACAGAGATAGAGAAACATAAATGTGAGAGAGAAACATCAATTGGTTGCCCATGGATTGAGCCTGTAACCAAGGTACCCACCTTGCCGGAATCAAACCCAGGACCTTTCAGTCCACAGGCTGACAGTCTATCCACTGAGGCAAACTGGCTAGGGTGAGGACACTCTTTTTTATTTCATGTTATATTGACTTATCGAAGAAATCAGGCCAGTTGTTTTGAAGAATGTCCCACTTTTTGGATTTGTCTAAGTGCTTAAATGTGGTGTTCTTTAGTTTGTTGCTTAATCTCCTGTATTTCCTGTAAACTGGACATTAGGTCTAAAGGCTTGATCATATTCAAGTTAAAGATATATTTGGCTAAAATACATTAACATGGCATTGCAGCACATCAGGACACATGTGTCTAATTGCCCTGCTGGTAGTAATGCTGTGATTAACCACTTGCAACAGCATGATGGTAGCCAGATTATTGTATAACTAGAGGCCCAGTGCATGAAATTTGTGCACAGAGGGGGGGTTCCCTCAGCCCAGCCTGCACCCACTCCAATCAGGGACCCCTTGGGGGATGTCCAACCCCCTGTGGAATCGGGCCTAAACTGGCGGTCAGACACCCTTCTCACAATCTGGGACCACTGGCTCCTAACCACTCACCTGCCTGCCTGCTTGATTGCCCCTAACCTCTCTGCCTGCCTGCCTGATCACCCCTAACTGCCTCTGCCTGCCTGCCTGATCACCCCTAACTGCCTCTGCCTGCCTGATCACCCCTAACTGCCTTCCCCTGCCAGTCTGATCTCGCTCCCAACTGCCCTCCCCTGCAGGTCTGATCTTGCCCCCAACTGCCCTCCTCTGCTTGCCAATTTGGTTCTGATTAGTCAGTTTCTATGCCAGTCAACGTCAAAAGCTCCATTTCCTAGGCAGCCATTGGCTCCTCACAGTTGACCCAGATTTGGTTCTGACTGGTCAGTTTCTATGCCAGACAGAGTCAAAAGCTCCACCTCCTAGGCAGCCATTGGCTCCTTACATTCACCGAGATTTGGTTCTGTTTGGTCAGTTTCTATGCCAGTCAGCATCTCTGGGTCTATCAACGGGGCCTGATCAGAAAGGCGGGGCTGATCAGCAGCCCAGGTGGGGGACTGGAGAGAAATGGAGACAGGGCTTTTGGCCAGGCGGGGAGAGAAAGAGAGGCAAGTTCTGATCAATGGCTGCCACAGAGGCTATGGATCAGACCCTGCCTCTCTCTCTGCAGGCCTCTCTCTGGGCCTGATCCACAGCCCCCTAGGCAGTCAGTGCTTGGTGGGGGCACCAGCAGTGGCCTCACAGCTGCCCCAGTCAGTGCTGGGTGGCCATGGCAACCAAGCACTGACTTCTGGTCTGGTGGAGCCTTCTGTCCTTATGACCCTGGCTCTTTATTATATAGATTAGGTTTGCCTCCTGATGCCTAGAAAATAGTCTGTGGGCTGTTACTTTGTTACCATGCAAATGCCCAGCTACCCATTAACTATTCACATGATAGTTTTAATCCCACTTGACATTCTTGCCTGGATCAATGAATTCATGACGGGCTTAAAAATAATTTTCTAATTCCATCACTCTATATTTACTAGCGGGCATTTACAATTAGAACTTATTTGTTCAACCAAGGCAACCTAGTGCAATGGGTCAGAGCATGGAGCTACACTGTCTGGATTTAAATCCTGGTCCCACCACTTCCTAGAGGTGTGACTAAGTCACTTTACCTCTAGGTGCTTCAATTTCCTTATCAGTAAAATGCAGTTGCTATAAGAATTAAATGAGGTAATGTTAGTAAAACAATCAGAATAAGGCCTGCTGCATGGTAAGTGCTATATAAGTGTTAATAAATAAATAGTAAAATTATGGCTGTTTACTTATACTGAAATATAGTTCCTACTGGAAAGGCAGCATAAATGCTTAATTCTTTTCCTTTAATTACCAAGTCTCAAAGTAAGGATTTGGTTTAATTGCTGCCACAAGGGGTGACAAATAAGCGAAATAAACATTAAAGAGCTCAGGGAAAGATTTGGTAGGGAGAGGAGCTGGGAGATGAGCCCAGAATGAGAACATGTAGAGCAGTACAGGGTTGGGAGGAAAGCACTGGAAATAACCTTCTCCAACTTTTTTTTCTCCATTCTACAGAGCCTCAGTCAAAATCTCACAGGGCTGGGCAACTAAAGGAAATAGGAAACAGAGGTCCTGGTTAAAGGACAGGCGCTTGGCCATTCATGCACATCTGCAAAAGAAATTCATATGTTCTCTTCACTTGTTGTTATGATAATACCATTGCCTTTTTATAATATATATTATATATAATATAAAATAATAATAGAAGTTTTAAATTCATAAAACAAAACTTGCAAGACAGCAACACAAAACTTATTCTAGCCCAATGATCTTGATTTGTTAGATAAAATAATGAGCCCACATTTGGAGATCCACTTAAATACGTTCCTAGACAGGGCCAGTGTCATGGATGTGAGACCTGTGCAGTTGCACAGGACCCCATGCTCAGTAGGGCCCAAACTTGGTTCAGTGCTATGCTGTCACTGTCTTGAAATTCTTAATAATTTTTGAACATGGGACCCTGCCTTTTTACTTTCCTCTGAGCCCAGCAAATTATGTAAGCCTCTCTTTATAAGGCCTTTCTTGGCACCTGACCCTGACCCCAAGACAGTGGCCAGCCTGCTCCATGCAGAACAGCCATTTGCATTTCTAAGCTCTCTCCTTTCTTAAAAATCTCACCCCAGGATATTTTTTCATTGATTTTTAGGGAGTGGAAGAGAGAGGGAAAGACAGAGAGAAACATTGATGTGAGAGAAACACATCAATTGATTGTCCCCTGCACGAAGCCCAACCAGGGCCCAGGCCAGGAGGAGCCTGCAACCAAGGTACCCGCCCTTGACCGGAATTGAACCCAGGACCCTTTAGTCCGCAGGCTAATGCTTTATCCACTGAGCCAAACCGGCTAGGGTAAAGCTTTCTCCTTTTTAACTCTTGGGCTGCTCTAAGCCTTGCTCTTCTCACTAGCAGCTTTTTTATTTGGTTGCATACACAGTTTGTTCCAGTCTCCACCCACTTCTGGAGTTCTTTTTCCTCTTCAGAACCACTGATGAAATGCATTTCTCTGTGGGCAGCGCTCCTTCTCCCACCCCCAGGAACATGCCTTCACCAGAACTGTAAGGATTGTCTGTCTTGTCTTCTTCTCCCTCAGTCTGAGCATTCTCTGTATTGCTTGTTACTAAAATAAGACACATGGCCAAGAAAAGAGAAGAAACCACCTCCCTTACCCCAGGTCTACTTGACAAGCATGTTATCAATGTGTGGCCCAGCTCAGCTCTGGGCTCTTGGACATTTGAAAACATGCGAGGGCTTGTTTGGAAGAGAAGTGAAGTAAAAAGAGGACGCTCTAAAAATATAGGTTATCCAGTTCCTCTGTCTGTCTTTCCACAAGAGCTGCCTCTGTCTTTATGACAGACAGATGAGGACTAATTCTTAAGGAGCTCCAGGGAAGGCCATGTCATGGGGTTTCTAATTATAAAAGCTTTCATTCTGCCCATTTACAGTTCATTTCCTGTTGCCAAATGCCTTCCCACAAGTGATCAATATCAGCACACTGAATTCTAATTTTCATCCTTTCTCCATCTAAGTGTCCCCTCACTTGAACTTAATATATGCTATTCCTGCTCTAATTCCTTGCTTTATGTATACATATATAATTATCCTATTCAGATAAGGCTTTGTATGTCTAAGATCATGCTTTTGCCCTTACTCCTTTGTTCCACTCTCTTTCTTTACTGTGAGAACTAAATCCTTATTGTTAGGGCTAAAATAATCTCCAACGGTGTATTTTGTTTGTTCATTTACTTTTTTAAGTAAATAGATGGTTGAATAATAGTAGAATAAGTAGTATTAGTAATAGTAGTAGTAGTAGTAGTAAAAGTAGTTGTAGTAGTACTGGCTTCCTCCTATGTGCAAGGCACCGTCCATGCATTGCTAATCCTAATGACAACCCTGTGGTGGGTTTTATTGTCCCCATTTTACAGACAAGAAACCAAGACTTAGAAGTCTAGGGAACTGCCCAAAGTAGTTAGCTTTTAAATGACAGAACTGAGATGCTAATGCCACTCTGTTGATACCAATGCTTGGTTACCATACTGCTTCATTCTCCTCTCTGTTAAAATAGATGCACCATAGCATTCTCCTTTGTTTTAACAGGGATCCAGTAGCTGGGAAGCCATAGCATTTCCATTCTTTATGTACATCCAGACACTAAGAACTAGGGTGCCCCCCATATGTACACCCTTCTTTCTATCCTGTTACATATTAGTTTTCACTAGCTGCTCGTTATGTAAGATGTTCCACATGACAACTCTTCTTTGCCCTCTTTCTTACATTCCCCCAAACTTCTCAAAGATATTTTTAATGTTCTCATCCTCTGACCCATCAATGTCTATTTGATGGGCTTAGCCATCCTTTGAGTCCTTTGATGTTCATCTGTACATCATTACCTTGGTCTTCCCTTTTAGGTCCTTGCCCTTTCTTTTTCCCACTACCTCTTCTTTGTCATGCCTTATCCACAGGTCACCCTTTCCCAATACCATATATCTTGCATTCAGTGACATGGGCTCTTCCTATTAGTTTTTCAGTGTTGGCAGAAGGAATTTGAAGCCTGCCTCTGAGTTGTCCTCTTCTAGTATCTTACTTTGAAACACAAAAGCATTAAATTGTAAATAAATTCTGCATTGATCAAAGCTGGCTCCCATCCCCACTGCCTGGCTGTGACCCCTGAAAGCTGAAATTGAGTATTTTTCTGTGAGTGCTCTATTGTTACATGAGGCCAAGAAAAGGTCCTCATCAACAAAGCTGCACAACCTGTTGGCAAGAGTCAGGCAGAAAATCTGGCAGTCAAAATTTTCTCAGTTCTATCTGCCTTTTTAAATAAGTTTAACCTCTAATTGGCTTCCTTTTTAAATTTCCCTACTCCTATTGCATCGTATTCTTCTCCCAAGTGCAGTCAGGTAGTCCTATCCTTCACTTTTACATTTTTCTCTCTCTCCTTTCTTCTTCTTTTGCTCACTTATCCTTTTGGTTTGACTCTCACCTCAGTCTGTTTGGACTATTCTTTGAGTAGCTTTAAATAATTTAACAAGCAGTATTGAATGGTTACTATGTTCCTGCCCTCAAGGAGTTAATTATTTCAATACTGTGTAATCCCAGGGTGAAAGGGAGGGAGTGATTAAAATAGACAGTCAGCCATATATAAGTGGAGTTTAGAAAAATGCACAAAATGATCTTAGTCCCAGTTTAAGTCACATTATTTCAACCCATATGAGTCAAATGGGCATGTCGATATTTGAATGGCTCCTAACTATTCCACTCATTTTCAGTTCTTCAGTGGGCACAAGACCTTTTTTCTAGACTCTTTGCGGTCAGTGGGGAAACCCCTTCTGCCTCTTTTCCCCTCCTCACTGAATTCTGGGAACTCCCTTTTCTGATGTGGGTCTCTAGATTCGTGGTCACTCATTGTCAGTCTTTCGGCTTCATCCAGTTCAAAAGATGAATGGATATAAGGAAGTTCTTTCACTCCTATGGATGGAGAAGATGAGGAGGGAAGAGGTCCTGACCAAAGACTGACCTCAGGGTAAATATCTTTGAGAAAATTGAACATTCCACATTGCCAATATTGACATTCTCTTAGCATGCCTTTGGTAGATTCATATTCTAGAATAGTCGCTATCCCTTTACCCACCTTGATTTACAGTAACAAATTTTATTAACATGGCTTAAATTTTTGCCAAGCCCTGGTTGTCAAAATAATGAGAAAATATAAAAGAAATATATTTACTATCCTTCAGTATTGGCCGTGTGATGTGCTCTACATGAGTATGGATCCTTGCTTCTCAGGAACCCCACTTTTCTATCCAAACACTTTGCTCTCCTTTGTTTGACATATGTTTCCTTTCTCCAGACTTCACATCTCCACTTGCATATCTAATAGGCATCTTAGATATAACAAAACCCATACTAAACTCATGATTTTTCCAACACTAAAATTGTACCTCTTCCATTTTTCCCCATCTCAATAAATGCCATCCTAATTCACCTAGTTACTAAGGCCAAAACACTTGGAGTCATCCTTGACCCTCTCTCACACTCCACATCCCATCCATCATCAAATTCTATTAGCTTTAACTGGCTTTAAAATATATTCTGAATTCATCTACTTTTCACCGTCTCCACGGCTGCCACCCTAGTTGACACCACCATCTCTCACTTGGACTAATTCAATAGTCTCTTGTCTGGTCTCCCTGCTACCACTCTCACCCCCTACACTCCATTATCTATACTACAGCTAGAGGGATTCTTGTAAAAGGTCAATCTGACACTGTTAATCTCTAGATCAAGGCACTCTAATGGTGTCCCATCACAATTAAGAAAAAATACAAAGTTCTTACTCCAAAACCTCCTGCAGTTTGGTCCTTGGCTGCCTCTCTGGCCTCATTTCCTACCATTATTCCTTTAACTCACCTCACACTACTGGCATGCCTTTCGAACATGTCAAGCAACTCCAAGATTTTGCACTTTCTATCCCCCTAGCCTAAAATACTTTTCTCCCAAGTATCCACATAACTCATATACTCACTTTATTTAGGCACTGTACCCAATCATTTTCTATCTTATTAACTTTCTCTATTTTCTTCATGATGCTGATGAGATTATGTTATACATGACCAGTAGTTTGTTATCTATTTCTCATCAGAATTCAAGCTTCATGGGGGGAGAAATGTCTGGGTAATTTTTGTTTGTTTATTGTGTGTGCGTGTGTGTGTGTGTGTGTGTGTGTGTGTGTGTGTGAAAGAGAGAGAGAGAGAGAGAGAGAGAGAGAGAATGAATGAATGAATAAATAAATAAATATGAGAATTAAGAACCATAAATAGCTTGATATTCAGTCTAAATGTGTACTTAATGCACTGTAAATAGTTGTGCTAACATCTATATCCTTTTATAAAATGCTGAAATTCTTTATTATTTTTCATTAATTTTTTTATTTTTCAATTACAGTTTACATTCAATATTTATTCTGTATTAGTTTCAGATGTATAGCAAAGTGGTTACAAAATAATGTACTTTATAGAGTGGTCCCCCTGCTGCTTCAAGTACCTACCTGGCCCCATACATATTTATCTCGATATTATCTACACTAATAAAAGAGAAACATGGTAATTAGCATACGACCGCTACCCTTCCCATTGGCTAATCAGCATATCCTTATGCAAATTAACAGTCAGCCAAGATGGCGGCCGGCAGCCAGGCAGCTGGAAGCGAACATGAGGCTTGCTTGCTCCAGTGACTGCAGACTCCAACGTTCCCCACCTGACTTGCGGGCCTCTGAGCAGCAACTCTAAGAAACATTGTAACAAATATAGAAGCCAAACAAAACCCCAGAAACCAGCTTTCAGCCGGCCGGGATCTCAGAGCTGGAGTTATAAATTGTTTCGATTATAGAACGCAAACAAACCAGATACATGCTTTCAGCAGCAGAAGCCTTAGAGCTAGAGCCAGAGCTAAAGCTGGCCCAGAATAAAAAAAAAGAAAAAAGAAAAAAAGAAAAAAAGGAGCTGTTGGGAGCTTCAGTCAACTGCCAGCCTGAAAGCAGCCCTCAGCTCCTCACCCAGACTGGCCAAGCACCCCAATGGGGACCCCCACCCTGAAGGGTGTGTGACCATCTGCAAACAGCCATCATCCCCTCATCCAGGCTGGCCAGGCACCCCAGTGGGGACCCCCACCCTGATCAAGGACACCCTTCAGGGCAAACCAGCCTGCCCCCAGGCCTCTATCCTATATAGTAAAAGGGTAATATGCCTCCCAGCACCAGGATCAGCGGAGCCGCGAGGCCTCCTGGCACCGGATCAGCGTGACAGGGGGCAGCGCCCAAACCCCCTGATCACCCTGCGGCTCTGTGTGTGACAGGGTGTGGCGCCCCAACCCCCCCTCCCCCACGGGCCCTGCTCTGTGTGTGACAGGGTAGAGCTATAACCTCCCCATCGGCCCTGCCCTGAGTGTGAGAGTGGCGGCGCCCCAACCCCCTGATTGGCCCTGCTCTGTGGGTGATAGAGGGCGGCGCCCCAACCCCCCCCCCACACACGGGCCCTGCTCTGTGTGTGATGGGGTAGAGCCATAACCTCCCCATTGGCCCTGCCCTGAGTGTGACAGTGGCGGCGCCTCAACCCCCTGATCGGCCCTGCTCTGTGTGTGACAGGGGGCGGTGCCCTAACTCCCCTATCGGCCCTACTCTGTGCATGACAGGGGGGAGCTCCCCAACCCCCTGATTGGCCCTGCTCTGTGCATGACAGGGTACGGAGCCCCAACCCCCCTGATGGGCCCTGCTCTGTGCGTGACAGGGGGCAGCGCCCCAACCCCCTGATTGGCCCTGCTCTGTGCGTCACAGGGGGTGGCGCCGCAACCTCCCCATCGACCCTGCCTTGAGTGTGATAGGGGGCAGTGCCCCAACCCCCCAATCGGCCCTACCCTGAGCATGACTGGGGGTGGCATCGCAACCTCCCAATCCGCCCTGCTCTGTTCATGACAGGGGGCGGCACCCCAACTCCCCAATCAGCCCTGCTCTGAGCCCGACCAGGGGCTGCACCTAGGTATTGGGCCTGCCCTCTGCCACCCAGGAGCAGGCCTAAGCTAGCAGGTCGTTATCTCCTGAGTGGTCCCAGACTGCAAGAGGGCACAGGATGGGCTGAGGGACCTCCTCCCTCCCGCCCCGAGTGCACAAATTTTTGTGCACCAGGCCTCTAGTTAACTATATTTTCTATGCTATAATGTATATCTTTGTGGGTAGTCTGAAACTACCAAGGAAATGTCTTTTTTATTCACTTCTATATTCTCAGCTCCTAAAATAGTGTCTAGCTCATAGTAAGAGCTCGATATTTGTTAAATGAATGAATGGTTATGTGGATGAGACCCAACTTGACAGCCTAAATTGGTTTCACGTATATCTTGTGTCTTTTTGGAGGGTCTAAGAGATGAGTCTTCCAGGGAACTATTTCTTTAGAAGCCCAAGGAGTCTCTAGGAAAGATTTTATCCTAATGGAAGAAAGAGTGAAAATGTAGGCTTCTGCTGGACTTCATGTTAGAAGGGGAGGGGCAATTTTGAGTATAACTCTCAGGTTGTAATTAATCAGGACATTTTAAAATAAGAAACAATAGAAACCTAACTCAACTCACCTGAACCAGAAAAAAAAGTATTGTATTGGTTCAAAAGGCTAGGAAGGACAGTAGGATGCTTAAAAGAACCAGGGCTGGAGAGTCAACATGATCAGAACTCATTGTGTCCATATCTCATTTCTGCTTGTCTCTGCTTCACTTTCCCCAGTTGTCTCATCCTCTCCTGTTATAGACTGGTCTTCTCCATATTGAAGAAAATGCAGCTACCAGAAGCTGCACCTTAGCAAACAGAACTTTTATCTCCCAGAGTCCATGGATTATTCTAGGAAACAATTGTAATTGGCCTTTTTTTTGGTCATGTGTCCATAACGTGGTTCAATCACTGTTGCTAAGAGAATGGATGTTCTGTGATTGGCCAGGTCTAGTTCACATATTTACTCCTGAGGCTAGGAATAGAGTCTTAACCATTTGAAAAAAAAATGAAAAAGCTTGCTGGGAAGACCAAAACCAAACAATAGCAACAACAGCAAAACAATAATAATAACAACAATAACCAGAGGCCACTACGCTGATTATCTTCTGATCAGGCTCTCAGGATTCATACCTGAGTCTGAAGAAGAGAGGGTTTTGTAAGAGTAACTACCAATTCAAAAAAATGTTTCACTAAAATCTCTGTGGGGCATTGAGTACACAGGGCACATCAGAAACATTGGCCTTAGTAGTTTCAGTTAGGTGGGCGGCAGCTTAGTGACAGCAGCAATGGCAGCAACAATCACCTCAATGCATCAATGCCTTTGTTATAAGCATCAAAAGCCTTGGCAGCAGATTGTCATCCCAGGGAGCTAGAGAAGGAAAGAAGAAAATTGTGGAAACCACTGGGGAGGTAAAAGAATTCTTTTAATAAACCTATTTGACAGACATCTTAGAAAGTCGCAGAAATAGTTGGGCAGTGAACGGCTTTGAGGAGAGGCAAATACAGCAGGGCAGAGTCAGAGAAATTCCTTTTCGTGATTATATTGTGACCTTGATTTTACTTCCAGCTTATTTCCCAAGTCACAGGGATGTCCACTGACCACAGAAATGTAAGGAAGAGGGGCAACAGATCACTTAGTGATGTCCCATTTCCCAGAGGCCCTAGCACTGTGCTGAAGTCACAAAATCTGTGAAACTCTACCTCTCTCTTGGAAGTTCAAAACAGGGCAGAAGGGATTAAAAATGGTGGCAGAGTAAGTTGATGCTACACAGACAAGCTCCCAGGACCAAACAAGGAGTTACAACTAAAATACAAAACAAACAAACAAACAAACAAAACATCCTGAATAATCAACGAAAGACTAGCTGGAGAGAATCCTGATAATCAAGGACCAAAAGTGGAGACTGCATAGATACTGGTTGTAAGAGGGGAAGCACAGAAGGGCTGGCCAGGCTCCCATAGACAGCATCTGAAGTTATGGAGAGATATCTCAACTGTGGGGGATTCTCTCTGAGAACTTTGGGGTCTAATCCCCAAGCTAGCCCCACCCCAACAGAGAGCACCAGAACTGAGAAAAGTGTCTATATAACATATGGCTGTGAAAAGCAGCAGGGTTGTTGTCTGCCAGGGAGAGACAGATGGAAATATAGGCATCCTCTTAAAGGGGCAATGCAAAAAATTTTGTGTGCAGGCACTTACCTTGAGCTCCAGCAGTTGGAGTGCAGAGTGAACTGGAGCTGCGTGAGCAGAAGCCAGGGTTGAGGGTTCTGGGGTTAGAGCTCAGAAGACAGGCAGCCCAGTTTCCTGTGCCGAGTCACACCCTTACACTGCGAAGGACATCATTCTCAGGTAGACCTCTGCTATCCAGGTGGTTTTTGCCTGGAGGAAAGACAGTTGCCCTACCCTATGGAGTTTCTGAGGCCCATTAAGAGACTGAGAATAACAATTAGCCTCAAGGCAGAGGAAATTGACCCACCCTGATGAAAAACCTTTCACCCCACCTGTGAACAATTGCCTGAGGCTACTCAACACTGAATCCAATCAGTCCACAGGCAGATTTTTGAAGCCTTTGAGTATTTGCCTGACCTAATTAGTCAGAAACAGCACTTGACACTGTCCTGCACTAGAAATTTGGAGGGATAGCAGATCTACCTAATACATATTCACAAACACAAACAGGCAGCTAAAATGGGGAGACAAAAAAACATAACAACCCCCCCCCAACAAAAAGAGAATTCAGAAGAAGAGCTAAATGAAATGGAGATAGGAAATTTATCAGACATAGACTTGACAGTAAGGATGGCAAAGATGTCCAATAGCATGAGAAAAGATATAATAACTGTAAAGAATAACATAGCACTAATAAAGAACACAGTGGAAGGAATACACAGCAGATTAGGAGAAGCCAAGAATCATATCTGTGAATGAGAAGACAAGGCAGAAAAAAATCTCTCAAGAACCAAAAAGAAAAAAAAATTAAAAAACAGGAGGACAGTTTAAGGAGCTGTGGGACAACATGAAATGTAACAATATTTACATAATAGGTATGCCAGAAGGAGAAAGTGAGCAAGGGCTAGAGAATGTGTTTGAAGAAATAATGGCAGAAAACTTCCCTAACCTGATGAAGGAAAAAGTCACACAGGTACAGGAGGTACAGAGAATCTGAGGCAAGAAGAACCCAAATAAGCCCATACCCAAACAGATCATAATTAAAAGGCCAAAAATTAAAAACAGAGAATCTTAAAGGCAGCAAAAGAAAAGCAATTTATTACCTACAGAGAAGCACCCATAAGGCTGTCAGTTGATTTTTCATCAGAAACTGCACAGGCCAGAATGGAATGGCACGAAGTACTCAAAGCAATAAAAAATAGGGATCTGAAACCAAGTTAAATATATCCAGCAAGGCTATCATTCAAAATAGAGCTTCGGGGCGGGGGGGGCGTGGCTGGTTCTCACAGCCAATTGGCCTGGAGGTCAATTGCTACCAGTGACAACAACAACAATCAAGTCTCAACTACAATAAGACTGTGCTCACAGCCCACAAAGGGGCACCTAGAGTCCCCAGCTCAGGTGACTGGGGAGGCTGAGCCACTGAGCCCTATAGGACACCTACTACACAAGGCCATTCTACCAACTCAGGGAGACATAGCAGCTCTACCTAATACATAGAAACAAACACAAGGAAGCAGCCAAAATTTGGAGACAAAAAAATATTTCACAAATGAAAGAACTGAAATAAAGCAAACTACTGGATAAAGAGTTCAAAACCACAGTTATAAGGTTACTCAAGAATCTTCTAGAACAGTGGTTGCCAGCCAGTGGTCCACAGACCACTGGTGATCCATGAGGTTTGAAAGGTTGGTAACCGCTGATTTAAGAAAACTTTTGGAGCAGCAGTCACCAACCAGTGGGCCATGGACCACTGATGGTCCATGAGGTCTGAAAGGTTGGCGACCACTGTTCTAGAAACTTCCAAGGGACTTAGTGAGACTTTCAAAGATCTTAGTGAGAATGCCACAAAAATGGAAAAGGACAAGTGAAAAATTAAGCATACACTGACTGAAATAAAGAATAACTTACAGGGATTCAACAGCAGAGGATTCTGAGAATCAAATCAACAATTTCAAATATGAGGAGTCTCTGGGACTACTTCAAGTGTGCCAACATTCACATTATGGGGGTGACAGAAGAAGAGAGAGAGAGCAAGAAATTGAAAACCTACTTGAATAAATAATGACAGAAAACTTACCCTACCTGGTGAACAAAATAGACTTACAAGTCCAGGAAGCACAGAGGGTCCCAAACAAGAGGAACACAAAGAGGCCCACACCAAGACACATCATAATTAAAATGCCAAGGGTTAAAGACAAAGAGAGAATCTTAAAAGCAGCAAGAGAAAAGCAGTTAGTTACCTACAAGAGAGCACCCATATGACTGTCAGCTGATTTCTCAACAGAAACTATGCAGGCCAGAAGAGAGTGGAAAGGAATATTCAAATTGATGAATAGCAAGGACCTACAACCAAGATTACTCTACCAAGCAAAACTCTCATGTAGAATTGAAGGTCAGATAAATAGCTTCACAGACAAGAAAAAGGTAAAGGAGTTCATCACCACCAAACCAGTATTTAATGAAATGTTGAAAGGTAATCATTAAGGAGAGGAAGAAGAAGAAAAAGATAAAATATATGAACAATAAAATGATAACAAATACATACCTATCAACAATTGAATGTAAAACTCAAATGAATAAGAAATCTAATGAACAGAATAAACTGGTGAACAGAATAGAATTAGAAGCATGGAAATGGCACAGACTGATGATTCTCAGAAGAAAGAGGGGTGGGGTGGGAAGAGCTGAAACAAAGACCTTATATGCATATATGCATTACCTATGGACACAGACAATAGGGTGGTGAAGTCCTGGGCCAGGGTGGGAACTGAGTGGAGGGGGACAATGTGGGGGGAAAATGAGGGACACTGTAATCATCTCAACAATAAAGGTAAAAAAGAAAAGAATTAGAAAGAGAAAAACAAGAAAAGCTCAAAGTGAGTAGAAAGAAAGAAATAATAAAGATTAGAAAGAAAAAATAAAGAACAATGAAAGAAAAAAGCTCAAAGTGAGTAGAAATAAATAAATTAATAATAATAATAAAATCAATGAAACCAAGAGCTGGTTCTTTGAAAACATAAACAAGATTGATAAACTATTAGCCATACTCACCAAGAAACAAAGAGAGAGGACCCAAATATATAAAATCAGAAACTAAAGCAGTGAAGTAACATGTGACATCACAGAAATACAAATAAATTGTAAGAAAATACTATGAACAGCTATATGCCATCAAGCTGGATAATGTGGATGAAATGGACAAATTCCTAGAAAAATACCGTGTTCAAAACTGAATCAGGAAGAATCAGAAAACCTGAATAGGCCAATATCTGCTGAGGAAATGGAAGCAATAATCAAAAACTCCCAGCGTACTCTGGTTTCTCTTCTGATTACATATATCTTCCCCTTTTACTAAAGATTTCAGTGGAAAGGAACAAACAACAACAACAAAAACCTCCCAGCAGACAAAAGCTCTGGTCCAGATTGATTCACAGGGGAATTTTACCAAACATTCAAAGAATAACTAAAACCTATACTCCTCAATATATTCCAAAAAAATCCAAGAGGAAGAAACACTTCCAAGCTCTTTTAATGAGGCCAGCATTATCCTAATTTCAAAACTAGTTAAAGACACTACAAAGAAAGAAAATTACAGGACAATAGCCTTGATGAAAATAGATGCTAAAATCCTCAACAAAATATAAGCAAATCAGATTCAGCAATATATTAAAAATATCATATACCATGACCAAGTGGGATTTATTTCAGGGATGCAAGGATGGTACAATATTTGCAAATCAAACAATGTGATACATCACATAAACAAATTGAAAGACAAAAATCACATGATCATATCAATACATTCAGAAAAAGCATTTGACAAAATCCAACACCCTGTCTTGATAAAAACTCTCAGTAAAGTAGGAATAGACAGAACATATCTCAACAGAAAAAAGGCCATGTATGACAAACCTACAGCCAACATCATATTCAATGGGCAAAAACTAAAACTATTTCCCCTAAGAACAGGAACAAGACAGGGATATCCGCCTTCACCATTCTTATTCAATATAGTACTGGAAGTCCTAGCTACACTGATCAGTCAAGAAGAAATAATAAAAGACATCCAAATTGGAAATGAAGAAGCAAAACTCTCATTATTCTCAGATGACATGATATTGTACATGGAAAACCCTAAAGACTCCACCAAAAAAAACTACTAGATTTAATAAATGAATTTGGCAATGTAGCAGGATACAAAATCAACACCCCAAAATTGATGGCTTTTTTATACACCAACTAGGGGCCCAGTGCACAAATTCATGCACCTTGAAAGGAACTGTGGGCAGCGAGGCTGCAGTGGGCACAGGGGCAAGTCTCAGCCCATCCTCCATGCCCTGGCCCAGCCCCTCCCATTGCGGCCCCCAGTCCCCTGTCTGCTATTAGCCCCACTCCCACCACTGCCGCTCCCACCCACTGATGGCAATTAGGGCTGGTGTCAGCAGCAGGTGCAAGTGGCGCCTGCTTCCCCAATCACCCCTCAGGAACAAGGGAAGTGGAGAAGCCCTTAGGGACAATTGGGGCAGGCAGCCGCCACTCGCACCCACTGACAGTGCCAAGTTATCAGGACCAGTGTCAGGCGTTGGCAGCGGGTATGAACAGGGCCGGCACTGGCAGTGGCTGCGAAAGGCGGCTCTGGCACCAGCAGCAGGTGTGGCTGGGGCCATCACTGGCAGCGGGTCCGAGAGGCGGCTGCCGGCCTCAATAGCCCATCAGGAGCAGGGAGAGGTGGAGAAGGCATTTGGGGCTGGCAGCTGCCACTCAAACCTGCTGACAGTGCAGAGCGATCAAGACCAGTGCTGGGCACCAGCACCGGGTGCGAGCGGGGCTTGCACTGGCAGTAGGTGCAAGCATTGGGCGGGACTGTGGTGCGTGGGAGCAAAGAATTTTCTGTAACCACTAGAGGCTTGCCCAATGACAGCGACTGGTGCCCCGCCTTGGTATGGGGTCCCCGCTCACCTGCTCCACCATTCCATTGTGGCTGAAACTGGCCATATTCTGTGCTCTGCTGCCTGCTGCCAATGCCTGCCATGTTCCGCGCACCCGCTGGTGGTCAGCGCACATCACAGCAACCAGTTGTTCAGTTGTTCCGCCGTTCGGTCTATTTGTATATTAGGGTTCTATATAGAGAGAGATAATGAATTCTCAGAGAGAATTAAACAAACATTACCATTTACCATTGCAACAAAAAATTAAGATACTTAGGAGTAAACTTAACCAAGGAGGTAAAAGGCCTATACATGGAAAAATATAGGATGTTGAAAAAAGAGATATAGGAAGATATAAACAAGTGGAAGAGTATACCATGTTCATAGATTGGTATAATTAAGATCATTAAAATGTCCATACTACCCAAGGCAATCTACAGATTTGAGGCAATCCCTATTAAATTACCAACAGCATATTTCACAGATCTAGAACAAATACTACAAAATTTATATGAAACCAAAAAGACCCCAAATAGCCACAGCAATCTTGAGAAAGAAGAGCAAAGTTGGAGGAATCAGAATACCAGATATCAAGTTATATTACAAAGCCACTCTAATCAAAACAGCCTGGTACTGCCACAAGAACTGTTACTTAGAGGAATGGAATAGAATAGAGATCAACCCAAGAAATCAACCCAAGCCATTAGGCTCAATTAATATTGACAAATGATGCAAGAATATTCAATGGAGAAGAAACAGTCTCTTCAATAAATGGTGTTGGGGAAATTGGATAATGAAACCAGACCATCAACCTAACCCATATACAAGAATAAACTCAAAATAGATAAAAGACTTAAATGTAAGTCATGAAACCATAAAAATCCTAGAAGAAACCATAGACATCAAACTCTTAGATATCTCTCATAGCAATATGTTTACAGATACATCTCCTAGGGCAAAGAAACTAAGGAGAAAATGAACAAACGGGACTACATCAAAACAAAAAACTTCAGCACAGCAAAAGAACCCATAACAAAAAAGAAAAGGGAGCCCAGTATATGGGAGACCATATTTGGCAATGATACATATGATAAGGGGTTAATATCCAGAATATATAAGGGACTCATACAACTTAACAAAATGAAGATAAACAATCCAATTAAAAATGGGCAAAAGACCTAAATAGACACTCCTCTAAAGCAGACATACAGATGGCCAAGAAACATATGAAAAAATACTCAAAGTCACTGATCATCAGAGAGATGCAAATTAAAACAACACCTCACACCTGTCCGATTGGTGACCATCACCAAATCAACAAATGACAAATGCTGGTGAGCATGTAGACAAAAGGGAACCCTAGGACACTGCTGATGAGAATGCAGACTGGTGCAGCCATTATGGAAAACAGTATGAAGTTTTCTCAAAAAATTTAAATATGGATCTGCCATTTGACCCAGTGATCCCACTTCTAGGAATATATCCTAAGGATCTGAAATACTAATCAGAAATAATATGCTCCCCTATGTTCATAGCAGTGTAATTTACAAAAGCTAAGATCTGGAAACAGCTGAACTGCCTGTCAGTTGATGAGTGGATAAAAAAAAGCTGTGGTACATTTATACCATGGAACACTGTGTAGCAATAAAAAAGACTATCTCTTACCCTTTGAGACAGCATGGAAGGACCTGGAGAGTATTATGCTAAGCGAAATAAGCCAGTCATAGAAAGACAATTATCACATGAAGTCACTCATGTGGAATCTAAAGAACAAAATAGACTGATGAACAAAATAGATCCAGAGACATAGAAGCATAGAATAGACTGCAGAATCTCAGAAGGAAGTTGGGAGAAGGTGGGTTAGTGGGGAGTGAGCAACCAAAGAACTTGTATGCATGTATGCATAACCCATAGACACAGACAATAGTGTGGTGAAGGCCTGGGGCAGGGGACAAGGGCAGGCTAGAAGGGGACAAAGGGGGGCGGGGTGGCAGGAAGCGGACATATGTAATCTTTCAACAACAAAAATTTTAAAAAAAACAGGGCAGAGGGCAGATGGGTCCTAGTTCTGGGGTCCACTGGCATACTATGGCAGAGCTATGGTATGGACCTACCTAGCTGTTCTGATTCAGGAAATACTTTTTTTTTTACTCTGATTTTATCTGCATCTATTTCCCTCTTCTTGGCTTGAAGCCCAGTCACATACCAATATCACCATTAGACAAGGGTTCTACTGATACTGCCTTCTGTCTGGTTTGGACTTCTGCAGCTTCACTCTTGCCTATCTGTTCAGAATCCAGACCTTCTCTGTGTCCTCCAGTTTGGCTTTATACCCTGGATTCATACCTTGACTTCACTGTCAAAACTTATGGTATCTAGCTCCCTGGTCATTTCTAGTTTCCCTATTCACTTGCTGGCTCAACCTGGCTGCAAGTCCTTCCTTGCATTGTTTGGCAGCCACCCATGACCTAGCATTGACAGTGTCCTTCCAACTTACTCCCCTTATTACTTGAATTGCTTTCTCTACCCACTCTTTGAACATAAAGATGCTACTCACGTTGATACATAATGTCTTCATATTTCAGCAGTTTCTCTGGCTGAAGGAACCTACATAACCTCCTCTAGCAATCCATTCCACATTCTAATCACGCTGATAGTCAAAGTTCTTTCTTCTGTTATACCATTTAGTAGAAGCCTGAGTGCTGCTGAACAATAATCATTCTAAATGCCACCCATCTAGGAGAGAGGAGAACAATGATCCCCAGGGTATGCATTATCTGGAATGTGCCCAGAATGTCTAAATACCTGTTAGAGATGGAAACAGTGGTCCCCTGAACATATGTTGTTGATAGGTACAAGGAACTGCAATAACCACCCCCAGAGCTTATTGCGATAAAATAAGGAACAAATAGGGTGACTTTAAGGCTTGTGGGCAATTGAGGTTCTTCGGGAAGAAATACTCAAACCGGAAGTGGAGGAAGGCATCCTTCTGTGGCTGGATAGAGGCAGTGAGATTGCCCAATTAATGCAGCTTGTAATGTCCAATCCACTGTTTGGCAAAATAAATACCCATTCATTCATTTTTAATTCTCTCCATTCCAACTGTCACTGCCCTCTCTGTTCAAGTTCAGGCACCCAATTTTTTCTGCATAGATGACTGTCATAGCTCCTGTCTGGTTTTCCTTCCATCACTCTTGCTCTCTTTGATTCTATTTTCCTCACAAGTAAGGAAAGATCACAGAGTGATCCTTTAAAAAATGTAAACCATGGGAGTCAATAAATGTCTGTTGTTTAAGCCAACAACAAAAAATGGACACAGAAAACTGAGGATGATGGATGGTTTCATGGGTATCTCCATGTAAAAACTCACCAATTTTATACTTTAACTAGAGGCCTGGTGCACAAAAATCATACACTGGGGGGTGGTCCCTCAGCCCAGCCTGCACCCTCTCGCAGACTGGGACCCCTCGCTCCGTACCTCCTGCCTACTCACTCTTCCTTACCACTTGGCTTGCTGCTCCTTAGCACTGCCACAGAGGCAGGAGAGGCTCCCACCACCGCTGCTGAGCTCACCAGCCGTGAACCCGGCTTCTGGCTGAGCAGCGCTCCCCCCGTGGGAGCACACTGACCACCAGGGGACAGCTCCTGCTTTGAGCATCTGCCCCCTGGTGGTCAGTGTGCATTATAGCGACCAGTCATTCTGGTCATTCCACTGTAAGTCGCTTAGGCTTTTATTATATAAACTAGTGGCCCAGTGCACAAAATTCGTGCACATTAAAAGGGAATTAATTAGCGGAACTATTTTAATATTGCTATTTGCCCTTTTTATATAATAGAAGTGTTAGAGATGAAAGAAAATTAGTAAAATGTATATGAAAATCTTCCTCCTGTCAGAGTCTGGGGCACGCCGCAGGACCCAAAGGCAAGTCCCTGCACACCCGCGAGTACCTTGAAATCACGCGAGACCTAGACCCGGCTGGCCCCACCCCTGTCAACCCCTGCCGGGTGGGGGGTGCAGCCTCAGGTCCCCTGTCAAGCCCCGCTTGACTGGAGGCATGGCCTCAGGTATACCAGCCCTGCACCAGGGTGGGGGGTGTGGCCTGAGGTCCCCCATCAAGCTCCACTGGGTAGGGGAGCGCAGCCTCATGTCTCCCGCCCTGGCCCAGCACCATACAGCCTCAGGTCCCTGCTGATTGCTCATTATGGCTCATTACGGAAACCCTGCTTTTGCTGTGGGCGCAGCCATCTTATGATGGTGTGATGGCATGAGGGTCAATTTGCATATTGCCCCTTTATTCTATAGGATTATGTGCTGTTGCTTGCCAATTATACCTCAATAAAACTATTATTTAAAATAAGAAATGACTTTCCAGTTAGCCTTTCACACACACACACACACACACACACACACACACACACTAAAAAGTAAAGCAGGACACATCCTTCTCCTTCTTAAAACCCTTAAAATGCTTTTTATTCATTTCACTTAGAATAAAATCCAAACTCCTTCCCATGGCTTATTAGGTTCTCCAAGATCAGACCCATGCCCACCTCTCAGACCTCTTCTGTGGCTACTGTCTCCCTTGCTAACTACACTCCAGACACACTGATTTTATTTCTTTCCCTCCTATTTGCTGAGCTCTCCCTTCTCTTTGGGGACTTGATGCATGTGATTCCCTTTACCTGGAATGCTCTTTCCTAGAATTTTCTCAAACCTGGATCCTTCTGTTTTTGGTTCTCACTAAAACTTATCTGCTTAGAGGGGTTTAAATGCCTGACCTTGCTAAGTAACTTCTCTCACTTACTGTTTATTTCCTTCCTTAGCACTCATGACAACTGCAATTATTTGATGTGACTATTTATTTAAAGATGATTTTCCTCACTAGAATGTAAGTTCCAGAAGGATGCCATGTTATCTCCAGCCTTAGGCACATAATTGACACTCCATAAATACATTAGTATATTGAATTCATGTTGTTAATACTAAGTACGCAATCCATAATTTTGATTTATTTACTTTTAATCTTTTTTTATTAATAAATCTTTATTGTTCAGATTATTACAGTTGTTTCTCTTTTTACCCCCATATCTCCCTTCCACCCGGTTCTCACCCCACCTCATGCCCTTACCCGCCCCCCACTGTCCTCATCCATAGGTGTATGATTTTTGTCCAGTCTCTTCCCTCACACCCCACACTCCCTTCCTCCAGAGAATTGTCAGTCCACTCCCTTTCTATGCCCCTGATTCTATTATATTCACCAGTTTATTCTGTTCATCAGATTTTTTATTCACTTGATTTTTAGATTCACTTGTTGATGAATATGTATTTGTTGTCACTTTGTTGTTCATAATTTTTATCTTTACCTTTTTCTTCTTCTTCCCCTTCTTAAAGAATACCCTTCAGCATTTCATATAATACTGGTTTGGTGGTGATGAACTCCTTTAGCTTTTTCTTGTCTGTGAAGCTCTTTATCTGACCTTCAATTCTAAATGATAGCTTTGCTGGGTAGAGTAATCTTGGTTGTAGGCTCTTGCTATTCATCACTTTGAATATCTCTTGCCACTCCCTTCTGGCCTGCATAGTTTCTGTTGAGAAATCAGCTGACAGTCATATGGGTACTCCCTTGTAGGTAACTAACTGCTTTTCTCTTGCTGCTTTTAAGATTCTCTCTTTGTCTTTTGCCCTTGGCATTTTAATTATGATGTGTCTTGGTGTGGTCCTCTTTGGATTCCTCTTGTTTGGGGTTTGTTGCACTTCCTGGACTTGTAAGTCTATTGCTTTCACCAGGTAGGGGAAGTTTTCTGTCATTATTTCTTAAAATAGGTTTTCAATATCTTGGTCTCTCTCTTCTTCTGCCACCCCCATAATTTGGATGTTGGTATGCTTGAAGTTGTCCCAGAGGCTCCTTACACTATCTTCATATTTTTGGATTCTTTTTTCTTTTTGTTTTTCCGGTTGGGTGTTTTTTGCTTCTTCATATTTCAAATCTTTGTCTTGATTCTTGGGGTCCTCTAGTCTGCTGTTGGGTCTCTGTATATTATTCTTTATTTCAGTAAGTGTATGCTTAATTTCTAATTGTTCCTTTTTAATATCCTTGAGGGTCTCACTAAATTTCTCAGAGGTTTCTAGAAGATTCTTGAGTAACCTTATAACCGTGGTTTTGAACTCTATATCTAGTAGTTTGCTTTCCTCCATTTCCTTTGTTTGTGACATATTTCTTTGTCTCCACATTTTGGCTGCTTCCCTGTGTTAATAGAGTGGCCTTGTGTGGTAGGTGTCCTATAGGGCCCAGTGGCTCAGCCTCCGTAATTACCTGAGGTTGACACTCTTGGTGCACCCCTTTATGGGCTGTGTGCAGTCTTTTTAAAAAAAATACATTTTATTGATTTTTTACAGAGAGGAAGGGAGAGAGATAGAGAGTTAGAAATATCGATGAGAGAGAAACATCAATTAGCTGCCTCCTGCACATATCCTACTTGGGATGTGCCCGCAACCCAGGTACATGCCCTTGACCGGAATCGAACCCAGGACCTTTCAGTCCGCAGCCCAACACTCTATCCACTGAGCCAAACCGGTTTCAGCCTGTGTGTGCAGTCTTTTTGTAGTTAAGTCTTGATTGCTGTTGGTATCACAGGGAGGAATTGACCACCAGGCCAATTGGCTGTGAGGACCAGCTGTGTCTACAATGGGAGAACTGCTGGGCTGGAGTCATCCTTATGGAGCAGGACTTGCTTCAGTGGGGCTTTGGTGCTCACTGAGTCTGCCCCTTGAGTGTGTCGCTTATGGATGTAAAGAGTTGTACTCATATGGTCTCACTCTGACCACTGAACGGCATACCCAGTTGCCAGCCCGTTTCTGCACGTGCCTCTTTACCTCCACACTTCCGCACCTCTGCACCTCCTACCAGTTTCAATACGCTTTTCTCTTTCCTTCTAGTTGTAGAATTTCCACTCAGCCAGACTTCCTGTGGTTCTGGATGATATCTGTTTTGTCTTTTAGTTGTAGTTTTGATGTGGTTGTGCGAGGCAGCAAGTATAAGTGTGTACCTATGCCACCGTCTTGGTTCCTCTACTTTTTAATCTTTATTGTTGAGAGTATTACAGATATCCCCCCTTCCCCCCCATTTTCCCCCTCTATCTAGTCCCACCTCACCCAAGGCCTTCACCACTATATTGTCTATGTCCATATGTAAGGCATATATGCATATAAATTCTTTGGTTAATCTCTTCCTACCCCCTCATCCCCTTCCCTCTGAGATTTGTCAGTCTGTCCCATGTTTCCATGCCTCTTATTCTATTTTTCATCAGTTTATTTTGTTTATTATATTCCTTGTTCATTTATTTTGATTTTTAGAGTCAATTGTTGATAGATATATATTTATTGCCATTTTATTGCTTATACTCTTCTTCTTCTTCTTCTTCTTCTTCTTCTTCTTCTTCTTCTTCTTCTTCTTCTTCTTCTCCTTCTTCTTCTTCTTCTTTATTCTTTCTTCTTCCTCTTCCTCTTCCTCTTCCTCTTCTTAAAGATTACCCTTCAACATTTCATGTAATACTGGTTTGGTGGTGATGAACTCTTTTACCTTTTCCTTGTCTGTGAAGCTCTTTATCTGACCTTCAATTCTACATAAGAGCTTTTCTGGGTAGAGTAATCTTGGTTGTAGGTCCTTGCTATTCATCACTTTGAATATTCCTTGCCACTCCCTTCTGTCCTGCAAAGTTTCTGTTGAGAAATCAGCTGAAAGTCATGTGGACACTCTCTTGTAGGTAACTAAGTGCTTTTTCTTGCTGCTTTTAAGATTCTCTCTTTGTCTTTTGCCCTTGGCATTTTAATTATGATGTGTCTTGGTTTGGGCCTCTTTGTGTTCCTCTTATTTGAGATTCTCTGTGCTTCCTGGACTTGTAAGTCTATTTCTTTCACCAGGTTGGGTAAGCTTTCTGTCATTATTTCTTCAAGTAGGTTTTCAAAATCTTGCTTTCTCCCTTTTTCTGGGACGCTCATAAGTGAATGTTGGTACACGTGAAATTGTCCCAGAGGCTCCTTACACTATCTTCACATTTTTGGATTCTGTTTTGCTTTTGCTCTGATTGGGTGCTTTTTTCTTCCTCATGTTCCAAATCATTGATTGCTTCTCAGAATCCTCTACTGTACTGTTGAATCCTTGTAAATTATTTTTTATTTCAGGTAGTGTATGCTTAATTTCTGACTGAACCTTTTTCATGTCTTTGATGGTCTCACTAAAATTCTTGAAATTCTCACTAGCCCCTTGATGCCCTCATTAAGATCCTTGAGCATCCATATAACCATTGTTTTGAACCTGTATCTAGTAGGTTGTCTGCTTCCATTTCATTTAGTCCTTTTTCTGGAGATTTTTTTCTGTTCTTTCATTTGTGACATGTTTCTTTGTCTCCACATTTGGGCTGCTTCCCTGTATTTGTTTCTATGTATTAGGTAGAGCTGCTATGTCTCCTGGGATTGGTAGAATGGCCTTATGTAGTAGGTGCCCTGTAGGGCCCAGTAGCTCAGCCTCCCCAGTACATGAGCTAGGCACTCCAGGTGCTCCCTTGTGTGGGCTATGTGCACAGTCTTATAGTTGAACCTTGATTGTTGTTGACATCACTGGGAGGAATTGACCTTCAGCCAATTGGCTGT
>NW_005871050.1:28566806-28569403 GCF_000147115.1 Myotis lucifugus | reverse complement strand
GGGCCTTGAAGTGCCCAGGAGAGACCAACCTGTGAAGCAAGGCATGGTGCTCCTAGTGCCAGGCCTAGGGCCTCTTCTTGAGGGTTATGGGACATGCCAGCTGCTGCTTGTTTGAAAGATTTTAGGGAAGTCTAAAGCCTGAGCCAGGACAGGGCATTCATATGCAAAAGCTTCTGTAAACAGCATAGGTGGAGCTACAAAATAAGTGGGGCTGGGTCTCAGGGGATCACCAGGGCAGAGGAAACAGTATGAGCCTTGTTGGTGGAGACTCAGATATGGCACCTTCCAGTCAGCTCTGCAATGGGGAGGTCTCAGCATAGGAACAATGAACACTGTGAGCACCCCTATCTGGGAGAAAGCTGCCCCCCAGTTCTTGCCCCAATGCCAGACAATCCAGTTCTTTTTCGTATGTCCCTTGATCTTCCCAAAGCCACTGCCCCAGCAGTAGAAATCAGCACTGGAGTCTGAGTAAGTCCATGTGTCAGCCCTTTAAGAGGAACTGCTGCAACACCAGCAGCCTCCTTGTCACTCAGTCACAATCCCCACTAGTTTTTACAGCCCAAAGTTACAGGGACTTCTCTTGCTGGCAATGGGTGTGGGGCTGGGACCCCTTTCTCCTCATGGGAAGACTCCACTGCCAAGACATTTCTCCCAATTAAAAAAAAATGCCACACATGGGTACTAGTCCAGACCATTCTGAGACTCCACCCCTCCTCCAATCTCAGTGTGCTTTCTTCTTTACTTCTCTAGTTGTAGGACTTCCATTCAGCCAGATTTCAGGTGGTTCTAAATTTTAGTTGTAGTTTTGATGTGGTTGTGGAAGGCAGTGGATACTGCAATTACTTATGCCGCCATCTTGGTTTTCCTCCTTCAATACATAATTTTTAAATGAGTGAATGGGTTAAAGTGGAGGACATAACATGGACATTCAAAAGAAAATAAAGAACTCCTATGAAGAACTCTATGCCAACCAGTTTGAAAACTTAGATGAAGTGGATGAATTCCTTAAAAAACACAGGTACCAAAACTCACATGAGGAGAAATAGATAATCTGAAAAGGCCTATATGGATTAAATAAATTGAATTAATAATTAGTAAGTTTTCAAAAGAGAAAGCAGCAGGCCCAGATGGTTTTACTGGGGAATTCAACCAAACACTTAGAAAGAAATTATATCAATTCTCTACAATGTGTGTCAGAAAATAGAAACAGAGGAAATCTTTCCTAGCTTGCCCTATGAGGCCAGAGTTACCCTAATTTTAAATCAAAACAAAGACATTATGGGAAAGGAAAACTACAGACCAATCTCTCTCATAAACATTGATGCAATGATCTTCCCAATTTCATCTATAGATTCAACTCAAACTCAATAAAAATCCTAGGGAGTTACTTTGTGGATATTGTCAAACTGATTCTGTATTTTATATGGAAATATTAAATACTCAGTACAATTAATAAATATTAAAGAAGAAGAGCAAATTCAGAAGACTGAAACTATCTAACTTCAAGGCTTAATCATGACAGTATTGTATTGGCAAAAGAATGGACAGACCAATATAACAGAATAGAATTTCCAAAAATAGATCCATGCAAATATAGTGAACTTAACTTTGACAAAAGATAAGGCAATTCAATAGGAAAAGAATAGTCTTTTCAACAAGTAGTGCTGGAACAACTGAACATTCCATAAGCAAAAAAAAGTGGACCTAGACACTGACCTTATACCTTTCATAAAAATGAACTCAAAATGGATCCTAGACCTAAATATAAAATGTAAAACCATAAAACTTTTAGACAATAACATAAGAGAAAATCCAGATGATGGCATTTTACATACAATACCAAAAGCATGGCCCATGAAAGAAAAAAAAACACACACACACAGTAAGTTGGACTTCATTAAAATTAAAAACATCTCCTCTGTGAAATACAGAGGATGTTAAGAGAATGAAAAAAAAGTCCCAGACTGGGATAAAATATTTGCAAAACAAATTAGATAAAGACTGATACCCAAATTTAAAAGAACTCTTAAAACTCAACAATAAGAAAAAAACTTATTAAAAAGTGGATGAAAGTTCTGAAAAAACATCTAGACAAAGGAGATATACAGATGAAAAATTGGCATATAAAAAGATGCTCCACATTATATGTCACTAGTGGCCTGGTGCATGAAATTCGTGCATGGGGGTGGGGGTATTCCTCAGCCTGGCCTGCACCCTCTCCAATCTGGGACCCCTCAAAAGATGTCCTACTGCCAGTTTACAGGGATCAGGCCTAAACAGGCAGTCGGACATCCTCTCACAATCCAGGACTGCTGGCTCCTAACTGCTCACCTGCCTGCCTGATTGCCCCTAACCACTCTTCCTGCCGGCCTGCTCGCCCCCAACTGCCCCCCACTGCTGGCCTGCTTGCCCCCAAATGCCCCCCCGCCAGCCTGATCACCCCCGAATGCCCCCCTGCTAGCCTGCTCACTCCAAACTGCCCCTGGCTCTCCTATCACCTCCAACTAACCCCCACTGATGGCCTGCTTGCCCCCAACTGGCCCCCCTGCTGGTCTGCTTACCCCCAATGGCCCCGCCCCTCACCAGCCTGATCACCC
>NW_005871050.1:28537698-28564486 GCF_000147115.1 Myotis lucifugus | reverse complement strand
AGGGTGGGGGTCCCCATTGGGTGCCTGGTCAGTCTGGGTGAGGGGCTGAGGGCCGTTTTTAAGCTGGCCGGCGACTGAAGCCCCCAGCCTCTCCTTTTTTTCTTTTTTTTTATTCTGGGATTTATTTACCTTCTATAATTGAAACTTTGTTGCCGTCACTGGAGCTGAGAGCTGGCTCCTGCTCTCTCCAGCTCTGAGGCCACGGCCTGCTGAAAGCAGGTATCTGGGGTTTGTTTAGCTTCTATAATTGAAACTTTGTTGCCATCACTGGAGCTGAGAGCAGGCTCCTGCTCGCTCCAGCTCCGTGGCCACGGCTGGCTGAAAGCAGGTATCTGGGGTTTGTTTAGCTTCTATAATTGAAACTTTGTTGCTTTTGGAGCTCAGAGCCAGGCCATGGCAGGTGGGGAACCTTGGCTTCCTCCATCACTGGAGCAAGCAAGCCTCCTGCTCGCTTCAGCTGCGTGGCTGCCGGCCGCCATCTTGGTTGGGTTAATTTGCATATCATGCTGATTAGCCAATGGGAGGGGTAGCAAAGGTATGGTCAATTACCATGTTTGTCTATTATTAGATAGGATTAGAAAAGGCAAAACCATAATGATTAGAAAGATTAATGGTTGCCAAGGTCTGGGAGGTGAGTGGAAGGTATGAATAAGTGTAGGACAGGGTGTGTGTTTTTTTCTAGACAGTGAAACTATCTGTATGATCCCGTAACTGTGGATACATGTCATACATTTGTCAAAACCCATAGAACCGTATAATACAAGGATTGAACACTGATATAAACTATGTACTTTAATTAATAATAATGTATCATAATTGCTTCATCAATTGTAACTAATGTACCACACTAATTCAAGATGTTAATAATAGAGGCAACTGTGTGCAAAGGAAGAGGGGGTAGAATTCTCTGTGCTCTCCGTTCAATTTTTCTGTAAATCTAAAACTGCTCTAAAAATAGTCTGTTAAGTTTAAAAAGTGGAGGGAATGTGTGAGCAACAGTTTTGGAAGGTGCAAGTGAGGAGACAGAAACTCCTGATATTGCATGGGAGATAGAAGTTGATGTTTAAAGGGAGAGTTAGATGCCAAAAGAGCTGCAAAAAATCTCTTCCTACTAAAACCTATAGCCCGTGTTGGGCTCTAGCAATGGTCTTAACCCCATATGCATTTCAGGCTTCACAAGCAACTGAATTCCATTTGGGGCAATCTCAGATAGGCACAGGAACCCCTCTGCCTCTCACAACCTCTCCTCTCTCTACCACTAAAGTCCCACTGAACTGTTATATAACAGTTTGATTCTATTGAAAGAATGTCCCCCATAATAATTCCATTTGTATTGCCCTCCCAAATGGAAGGGGAAAAGGAAGGAAGGAAGGAAGGAAGGAAGGAAGGAAGGAAGGAAGGAAGGAAGGAAGGAAGGAAGGAAGGAAGGAAGGAAAATAACTAATGTGAAACTAGAATTCATTTTACAACTACCTTTGGTGAAGTACATCCATTCTATTAAAGTGTGGGATATTTGCATGTCTCTTCATTCATACACCCTTCTGTCTCATTGGAAAAAGATGTGGCAAATACATTCGCAGTTTCAATGACTGATACTACGTGTTCTCCCTATCAGAGCTATTTGTAATTACCTAGGGATCTTGGAGTCACATGTTAAGAAGAAATTAGACTCATGGGAGACTTCCAGGCACTAGTGAGTGATGTGACTAGTGGAGAAATTTCCCCCCGGGCTTCTTCTTTATTTTAATCCTCACCCAAGGATATGTTCATTGATTTGAAAGAGAGGGGAGAGAGAGAGAGAGAGAGAGAGAGAGAGAGAGAGAGAGAGAGAGAGAGAGAGCCTCCCACATGCATCCCAACTGAGGATCAAACCCACAACTTAGGTATGTGTCCTGACCTGGAATCGAACCTGCAGCCTTTTAGTGTATAGTACTAGACTCCAACCAACTGAGCTACCTGAAAGGATGTATAAATACCCCAGGCTTTTTGCTCAATCTCATGTTCTGGGCCTTAGGAAACTGAGGAGCAATAGAAGAAAGAGCATAGACAGGCTCAATTTCAAGATTTTCTGTTGTGCTTAATTGGTCATAATTCTGAAAGAAGCCAATCTGAGCATGCTACATACTGCAAAAGTTGCATAGACCAGAGAGGAAGGGATGAGACTTAGTTCTGGTCCCACAGTCCCTCAGAAAATTGTAAGAGGAGGAAGCTGATTGCTCTTGGCTGCTGAGGCCCCGCCAAAATTGAGGAGGTGACTGGACTGGCAAAACTGGAAGGGTTTGCTAGGAGCAAGGCAGCTGAGTGAGCTTTTTATTCAACAGGCACGAAAAATGAAATTTGGCCCCTTACTTGAGAACTTCCAGCAGTGTGAAGGAAGCTGATTCATTTTTTCAAATAAAACTTAATTGCTGTACTGTTTATTTAATAGTGATATAATAACATCTTATGTTCATGAACTGTTTTATAGCCTGAGGGAGTCCACATCACTTTACAAATTTCAAAATATGAAAAAAAAAAAAACTAGACAGGGCCTGTGTCTCCCATCTGAGATGCCATCACCCGAGGGGTTGGGAGCTAGGGTGGGGAGGAATTGGCTCAGACAGTAGAGTGGCTTTATAACAACGATACTTTCTGGATTAACTTCACTTTCTCTTTAGCCCAGGACTCTTGTCCCTAATGGGTGGGGCTACCTCGTAGGGTTTGGCAATTTGTTCAATGCATGACAACCAGTTGAGGAAGGCAGCGAGAGCTGAAGTTGAACTCAAGATCTACTTGCCAAGCTGAGCACCCTGTGGAAGTCTGCATCTGCCTAGGGGAAAAGATAACCTTTTTTTCATTCATCAAAAGAAGTACTTCTAATTCTAATTAATGAAGCATCTAATTTTAATGTGTGTTGCTAGCTGTGGCCCTGATGAAGGGGTCTCTTGGCATGTGTTGTGAGAGGACCGGGCTGCTTTTGATAACCCAACTTCCATGTCAAGGTAGTGCGGTAAAGGCAAACTAGAGACTCACTCTGACGTGAAATAGCTATGCAACCCAAGTAGTGGGGGAGTCGTGGCAGCTCATTTTTAAGGAGGGCTGCTGAAGTGCACAATTCCAGGGGGCACCATTTACAATGTTTCTGAAGAACCTTGAGCTTTAAACTGACTATATAGGCCTGACTGTGTGATGATAGGGCTAACTGTTCCCCTTTTAGTGTGTTTCAGCCAAATGCTGCCACTTACTTTAGGTTCTCTCACATGTGGAGGCCAGTTTGCCCTGCTCCACCCCCCTCAGTATACCCTGGTGTGCTGTACATAAACTTGTAAGATTTTATTATTTTTATGTCCCTTATTAGTCTAGGATCTCTCCAAGGGAAAAATGGGCTCTTTTTTATCTATCTTTGCATATCCACCCTCTGCCCAAACCCCCACACTCCAAGCTCTACACATAGAGTCTAATGTGGTTCTTCTAGCTAATTAAAAGTTTTTAAGCCTGTTTGGTTTCTCTCTCCATCTCTAAAACCTTAACTTTGAGAAAAAGATGGGTGGGGTGGGGTGGGGGTTACCTGGGAGACCACTAAGAATCACTCATTTCCCACCTAGTCCCCTCTTTGGCTCCAGGAGCCTCCTAATAATGCCACCTCACTGCAGAGGTGGGGGGAGGGAGCTGGAGGGATAGAGATTAGCTGATCTCTAAAGCCTCTTCTGTTTCCAGCTTCCTATGAAAACATCCTAGTTGCCCTTAGTAACCAGCTATGCATAAATTTATGAATGTATCTAGTCCTTATGAAAAGGTATTTATACATCCTTTCAGCTTACACTAACTCTCAAGGATAATGAATTCCATACATTTGTTTCCCCTTGCATAATATCACATTTATTTGTGTTTTTCTAAATGAACCTCTTTCAAAGCCTCAAGTGGGCTCTGATAGAATCTCCTAGGTTTTGTGTCCACATCTGCATTCATTCTCTGTGGACCTCCCCCAGTTCTGCTGTGTCCCCCTACATACAGAATTCAGAGGCAGGTGTTTTTTGTGCAAGGGGAAGAGTGGTTCTTTCCAGAACAAGGCCAGTATTTGGTTTCCTGCCTTGACCAGAGTGGTAGGTGGCTATCTGACTTTTTAAAAAAGTTCTTTATGAAAGAGTTCTTTTCTCAGTCTTTTCTGCTCATCCCTCCCACTTCTTATTTCATATCCAGTATTGAAGTGGGTTTTGAAAAACAGGAAATATATCGCAAACAAACTAAACAACTATCGTGAATCCTCGAAGGGTCTTTGGCTGCATTCCAAGAGCTCCCAACTCTTGGGGAGATGGTGTTTTCTCCTGGGATCCTAGAGAAACATGGAGCCTAGGGGATAACAACAAGACCATCCACCATTCATAAAAGATTCCACATTAGAATATGTAGAATTGGTAAAACTGCTACAAAGAAAAGAGAGAGCTCTGAAGAAAAGAGAACCAGGCTAATTATACAGAGGAGTTGAAACTTCTGCTGAGCAACACTGTTGGATTGCTAGGTGGCTATTACCTCAGTTTTTCCATCTGTCTAATAGAAAGGTATGAGAATAAATGATATAGCAAAAATAAATAGCGATTTATAATCCAAGCCTCCTTTTCCAGAGGGTGGTTATTGGCACATGGAAGAAAGGTTCTTAATTCTGTTGAGACCTTGATGGGTTGACCTATTAGATTCTCTAATAGAGAGAGAAGGAATTGTGGGACAGGTAGGAACACAATCTAGGAGGAAGGTGGGTAAAAAAGAGAAGAGAAGGAAAGAGGAGAATGCCAGGGAGTTGGTGGAAGGCTCTGTGCCATTACCCTCCTCCCTGGCACCCTTCTCCCCAAATCAGTAAAGTCTCACCAGACATAACGAATACTAGCAATGAGTAGATTTTTTTAGAAATAAAAGAAAGGACTGAGGTTTTGCCTGGAGTCCCAAAGGAAGCAAAAACAGCCTATGCAGCTGCAGAGCCAGAAGCAGAGTAGGGAGCAAAGGAAAAGAAGCCCTCCAGAATGGTTGAATCTCTTTCCATTGCACTGAACTGCCCCTGGGGTTCTGTGTTGTCCTTCCCTGCTAGGAGAATGCTGTTAGACCTATCTACTTGGTCAGATTTCCCTAACCTGAAAACTCTAGTAAGAGAGCCTGGGGTCCCATTATTTTTTCTTTCATCAGGCCCCTCCCCTCCAATACACACACATCTGGTTTCCTGCTTAAAGGAAGCGGGGGGGGGGGGGTGCCTGAAGAGGCATCAGGCCAAAGATTGTGTAGCAACACCCTTTTTCTTGCACAAAGGTGCACACTGGCCTTAATTTACTTAGCTAACAGGAGCCACTCAAGGGACATTTTTGCCATCTACACTAATAAAAGAGAAACATGGTAATTAGCATACAACCGCTACCCTTCCCATTGGCTAATCAGTGAGTATATGCAAATTAACTGTCAGCCAAGATGGCGGCCGGCAGCCAGGCAGCTGGAAGCGAACATGAGGCTTGCTTGCTGCAGTGAAGGAGGACTCCAAAGTTCCCCGCCTGCGCTGCTGGCCTCTGAGCTGGCAGTTTGAAACTTTGCACCAGATATAGAAGCTAAACAAAACCGCGGGATTTCAGAGCTGGAGTTATACATTGTTTCAATTATAGAACGCAAACAAACCAGCGGAAGCCTCAGAGCTAGAGCCAGAGTTAAAGCTGGCCCAGAATAAAATAAAAAAAAAGAGAAAAAAAAGGAGCGGTTGGGAGCTTCAGTCAACAACCACCAGCCTGAAAGCAGCCCTCAGCCCCTCACCCAGACTGGCCAGGCACCCCAGTGGGGACCCCCACCCTGAAGGGTGTGTGACCAGCTGCAAACAGCCATCATCCCCTCATCCAGGCTGGCCAGGCACCCCAGTGGGGACCCCCACCCTGATCCAGGACACCCTTCAGGGCAAACCAGTCAGCCCCCAGGCCTCTATCCTATATAGTAAAAGGGTAATATGCCTCCCAGCACCGGGATCAGCAGAGCCCCGAGGCCTCCTGGCACCGGATCAGCGTGACAGGGTGCAGCGCCCAAACCCCCTGATCGCCCTGCGACTCTGTGTGTGACAGGGTGCGGCATCCCAACCCCCTGATCAGCCCTGCTCTGTGTGTGACAGGGTGCGGCGCCCCAACCCCCTCCCCCCACAGGCCCTGCTCTGTGTGTGACAGGGTAGAGCCATAACCTCCCCATCAGCCCTGCCCTGAGTGTGACAGTGGCGGCGCCCCAACCCCCTGATCGGCCCTGCTCTGTGGGTGATAGAGGGCAGCGCCCCAACCCCCCCCCCACGGGCCCTGCTCTGTGTGTGATGGGGTAGAGCCATAACCTCCCCATTGGCCCTGCCCTGAGTGTGACAGTGGCGGCACCCCAACCCCCTGATCTGCCCTGCTGTGTGTGTGACAGGGGGCGGTGCCCTAACTCCCCTATCGGCCCTACCCTGTGAGTGACAGGGGGGAGCTCCCCAACCCCCTGATTGGCCCTGCTCTGTGGGTGATAGAGGGCAGCGCCCCAACCCCCCCCCCACGGGCCCTGCTCTGTGTGTGATGGGGTAGAGCCATAACCTCCCCATTGGCCCTGCCCTGAGTGTGACAGTGGCGGTGCCCCAACCCCCTGATCGGCCCTGCTCTGCGGGTGATAGAGGGCGGTGCCCCAACCCCCTGATCCGCCCTGCTCTGTGTGTGACAGGGGGTGGTGCCCCAACCCCCCAATCAGCCCTACCCTGAGCGTGACTGAGGGTGGCATCGCAACCTCCCAATCTGCCCTGCTCTGTGCATGACAGGGGGTGGCGCCCCAACTCCCCAATCAGCCCTGCTCTGAGCCTGACCAGGGGCTGCACCTAGGGATTGGGCCTGCCCTCTGCCACCCAGGAGCAGGCCTAAGCCAGCAAGTCGTTATCTCCTGAGGGATCCCAGACTGCGAGAGGGCACAGGCCGGGCTGAGGGACCCCCTTCCCCCCCCGAGTGCAGAAATTTTTGTGCACCGGGCCTCTAGTAATAAAATAAAACAAAATCAAATAAATGAAATCTGTGAGCTAAGGTGACATGCAGATTTGGCTTCAATAATTTTTAAATTGCCACCACAAGCCTCCAAACCTCTCAAAGAAACCTGTGCAGCTTTCTGGTTTTGAGGCACCTCTCCCCTGGGTCTATCTTTTCACCTACAAATTTTGTTATTGCTGAGGGTGCGGTGGGGGGCAGGATAGATGGATCAATATTTATGAGGAGACCCCCCCATCTTGCTCCCTAGAACAAACAAGCTCCAAAGCATCAGAATCTGATGCTGCACTGCACTCAAGATCTGGACACAGTGGTCCTTCCGGTCTCTCTTTTCTTGTGTGCTGTGAATTAGTTACCCTGGTGGTATTTCATATTGCAAAGTTTGAGATGTTAAAATAATGTAGTGTGGGCCATTCCTGTTATGGAAATCAAAAGGGAAGGATAGTTTCAAGCAGGAAGGACACGGCAGCCTCAGCTGCCTGCCCACCCCCTCCTGTCTTCCACTCTCCATCTGCCTCTCCATCCACCTCCATAGGCTTTCCCTAGAATCCTGAACCAAGATGGATGCTGCCACTGCCACACCAGGCCTCTGACAACCCAGTGTTTCCCTATCTAAGCTGTCCAATTGCGTACAAATCCCTCAGTTCAGCAGAGATAAGGTTGGAATTAGAAATCAAATGCAGACACATAGAAATAGAGGGGTTGGCAGCACTGGCATCTTTGGCCAAAGCAACAAAAATCCATCCAAAGCTTATAAGCCACCCAACTCTTGTTCCTTTTCCTCACTAAAACCTTACTTTGCACAAAGGGTGGATGCTTGGCCAAACCACTCAGACTTGCAGCCCAAAAGATTTTTGAGTTTGTGCATGGAAGAGAGAGGAGGCCCACACAGAAAAGAGATAAGGACACACACACACACACACACACACACACACACACACACACACACATTTTATATGATCACTAAACAAAGGTATCAATAACAACCATAAATGAGCCATAGTACCTTGGGATCTTAATGCTATCAGTTGAAGTGAGAAATATTTTTTATTCTGACAGTTAAGGGCCCAGTTGACTCCATTGATTTGACTCTGTCTCCTATCCTGTGTGCTGTCTAATTCACCCTTGAATTTGCTGATGGATTGGGCATCATCATAGCTACTGGGCCAGTTTTTAGTTTTGAGCTTTACCTCTGTGACAGAAGATTTAATTTAGTCATAGAAGGTTTGTTTTTGGCTTTGAAATAGCCACATTCCTCTTCTCTGAGAATTATGAATTGTTTCAGAAATGGGAGCTTCAAAAAAATCTCCTATTGGATCTGGACTTCAGCCATTCCTGGAACTGTTTATTTCAGCTGGTCCCTGACTCTGCTTGCTGCCACCTACACATACAGGAAACATTGCCTGGGACTGAAATTTATAGGCTCCTGCCCATCATCCAAAATGCTAGATCTTACATTCTGGAAGCTGATGTCTACTAATAATCACAATGTTGAGGCATGCACACAAAATCTATAAATGATTTTGGCCTACTGAAAATAGCCCATATCTTTGGGATTATATGAGCATGAAGAAGGTACTGGCTGTAACCTGACTATACCAAGGAAACCCAACATACAGCCATGGCTCAAAATGAGCCATATAGAGCTGAGCAATGTTGCCACATTTTAATAGGTAAACAACCCATAATCATTGAGCAAGAGGGAAACCAAAGTAAGTTTTCAGTTTGTCTCCTGCAAAACTAGCAGACAGATGTGGCTCTAAAATCTCCCTTGTACACCTCATGTGGATCATGCAATGGCATAAGTGACCAGCAGGGAAGACAGCATCATAGTATAGATAGAAACTTGTGCTTGCCATAAAACTGCCTGGGTTCGAAAACACCTTGAAACACTAACCACAACTTCTTTTGTAAATTAAAGAAGGGAGTAAAGTTGTGTCTCTCTTATTTAACTTAATAAAACTCTTTGAGTCTCCATTTTCTCATTTAAAAAATTGTTATGGTAATAATGCCTGCTAAGCATTTAAAAAAAGATAATTCATGTAAATTTTAGCATAGTTCCTTGTACACCAATGACAGTTCAGTAAATACTAGTTTTATTGTTTATTGGGGCTCAGGGAACCCATGAATCCATGGCAGATTTTGACCCCTGTTTCTAATTCCAAAGAGTGTGATTCTTGAGGCTTCCAAAATCTTAATATAAATTAATATCTCCTGCCATGGAAATACAGTGCCCAATCACTGAGAGAATGGATTTTCAAATCAGATCTGGGGACATATTAGTTAGAGTTCTCCAGAGAAATGGAACCAATAAAATAGAGATCTAGAGATACAGAGATACAGAGATGAGATAGTGATAGAGGTAGACATAGAGATAGAGATAGAAATTTAGTATGAGAAATTGGCTCATGCAATTATGAAAGCTGAGAAGTCCCAAAATCTACAGTCAGCAAGCTGAAGACTCAGGAGAGCCAATTGTGTAGTTCCAGTCTGAGTCCAAAGATCTGAGAATCAAGAAAGCTGATGGTATAAGTTTCAGTTCAAAACAAAGCAGGCTTGAGACTCAAGAAAAGCCAATGCTTCAATTTGGGTCCAAAGACAGGAAAAGATGGATGTCCAAGCTCAACAGTCAGTAAGAGTTTCCTCTTACTGAACTTCTTTGTTCCATTCAAGTCTTCAATTGATTGGATGAGGCCCACCCACATTAGGGAGGGCAATCTGCTTTGCTTAGTCTAAGTATTCAAACGTTAATCTCATCCAGAAACACCCCTAGAGACACAGCCAGAATAATGTTTGACCAAATATCTGAGCACTCTGTGGCCCAGTCATAAAATTAACTATTATAGGGGACATAAACTAAACTCACACTAGCCAAAGTGTTATCTGTGGATCAACAACACTGCCACCCATGGGAAGCCTGTTGGAAATGCAGAGCCTCATGCCCCACCCTATCTGCTGAACCAGAATCTGCATTTTAACAAGATCCTCAGATGATTTGTATGCACATTAAAACTTGAGAAGTGCTGAGCTAACATATTAAAAGCTGTGGTTCTCAAAGTGTGGTCCTTGAAGAACCAGTAGCATTGGCAAGACCTATGAGCATTTCATAAATGCAGATTCATAGGCCATTCTTCAACTTAACTGAATAAGAATCTATGGGAACAAGGCCTAGGAAACTGACCTTTAACAAACAAGTTAAAATTTGAAAACCACTGAGTTACAAGTAGGTTCTCTTCTCCATAATGGTCAAATGATCTGAGGTCTGTTCTATTGTTCAGAATATGACTTTGTTCTCTTAAGCTGATATATTTGACTTCACCATTTTTCTACTCTCTTAGCTCTTTCATACTTTTGACCTTTTTGTTAGTCACTAGTTTAGTGGGGATACTGTCAAGAGATGTTGTTTGATATCACAGGTAGTCCAAATTGCCATCAGCTTTAAGCTCTGCAGCCACCTTTCCTACCTTCCAGAAATGACCAGTCTTCACTAGAGATTTCTGACCTGCCCAAGGAAGAGTATTGCAGTCAGTGCTGGAGGAAGAAAAATATCTGGTATGAACATTGGATAGGAGGTGAGAAGATTCTAAGAACCTTTATCCCCACTACTCAAGATAAATGATGCTGATGCCTCCCCCAAAGACACACACACACACACACACACACACACACACACACACACACTGCTTATCTAAATAAAACAGAATGGGTTTATTGTGACCCCAGCCCCTCCCACACATACAGACATAATTCTATTAAGTTTTCTCTGTCTCCTGCCTCTTTGGAAAAGAAGAGACCAACCTGAGTGACCTAGAAATGCCTGGATCTGGAATTATCTTTTATTGGCTCATAAAAGACATAAGACTTGGCAGAACTGATAATTTTTTTAAGGACTTCATTGTTCTAAGAATTTAAAATATTATCGTTGTTTGTGGGAGTTACTTAGAAATTGCTCTATATATTGCTGATAACTGATATATGAAAATGTGTGTACATATTCATGTGTGTATATATCTATTTATGTGTGTGATTCTTTAATTATATTCATTGTTTGCACTGTGATTTTGTTTTTCCTTTTATGTACTCTCTTTAGACCCTGAAAACTGGGAAAATTTAATAATAATCTTAAAGCCAATGCGAGGCTCATGGAAAATGGAAAGTGAAGGTGGTGGGTCACCAATGTTTATGAAAAATGTACCAGTTTCCTGTAGGGAGATCTCAGGGACTCCAAGAAACTGGCTAATCCCTTTGCCAATATGTTTTGATTTCTAATAAAACTCAAATACTCTTGGCCTTTTATTCTTATCAATCACTCATATCTCAGACTTGGTCCATATAAATCCATTCTTCAATAAATATTTTTGAGCTCTGTGCCATGCACAAGGTTAAAGACAAGTTGGAAATTCAAAGAGAAGAATTAAGAGAGAATCCCAAAGAAGATCTGGAATAAGGATAATGGAGGTCTGAGTTCTTAGGTTCCTTCTTGCCTGGGAATCTCATGTATTTACTCATTCAAATATTTTTTAGTACAGTAGTCCCCCCTTATCTGTGGTTTTGTTTTCTGTGGCTTCAGTTACCTGTGTTCAGCCATGATCTGAAAATATTAAATGAAGAATTACAGAAATAGACAATTTATAAGTTTTAAATTGTGCAATGTTCCAAATAGTGTGATGAAATCTCATGACATCTAGTTCCTTCCTACTTGAGATGTGAATCATCCCTTTGTCCAGTGAGTCCATGCTGTATCAGCTTAATAGTCCTCTTGGTAATCAGATCAACTGTGGGAGTATTTCAGTGTTTGTGTTCAAGTAACCCTGATTTTACTTAATAAAGGCCCCAAAGTGCAAGAGTAGTGAGTGATGCTGACAATTCTAATATGCCAGGGAGAAGCCATAAAGTATTTACTTTAAGTGAAAAGGTGAAAGTTCTCCACTTAATAAGAAAAGAAAAGAAATGTATGCTGAGGTTGCTGTGATCTATAGTAAGAATGAATCTTCTATACATGGAATTTTAAAAAAAAGAAAAAATAATTTTTGGCTAATTAGCAGAGAGAGAGAGAGGGGTGGTGGAAAGAAACCACATTCACATAACTTTTATTACAGTATCTATCTCCACTAATAAAAGAGAAACATGCAAATTGGTATCACTCCTCTACACTCACCAGCCAATCAGGATGAGTATGCAAATTAACCCAACAAAGATGATGGTTAATTTGCATATGCAGGCATGGAGGGAAGACTAAAGACTGAAGACTGAAGACGACTGAAGACTAAAGAGGCTTGGCTTCTCTGCTGCTGTTGGAGTGGAGAAGCCTCAAGGCTTGGCTTCTCTGCTATGGCCAGACCAAAGGCCTGGGTCCCGGGTCCCAGAGGAAAACTGGTGCTGGCAGCCAGGGGAAGGAAGGCCTATTGCACGAAGCTCTTCATGCAATGGGCCTCTAGTATATATATAAAACCCTAATATGCAAATAGACCAAATGGCGGAACAACCAAACAACCAATCGCTATGAGTGCGCTGACCACCAGGGGGCATGCGCAGAACATTGTGGGCATTGGCCATAGCAGGATGGTGGAGCAGGTGATTGGGGGTGCCAGACCAAGGCAGGGTGCCAGTCACTGTCATTGGGGCAAGCTTCTGGTGGTTACTAAAAATTTTTTGCTCCCACACGATGCAATCCTGCCTGGCACTCACACCCACTGCCGGTGCCCGGCATTGGTCCCAATTGCTTGGTGCCATCAGTGGGTGTGAGCGGTAGCTGCCAGTCCCGATCGCTCCTCAGGGCTTCTCCACATCCCCCTGCTCCTGAGGGGCGATTGGGGCTGGCAGCCGCCTCTCACACCTGCTGTCAGCGCCAGCCCTGCTTGCATCCACAGCAGGCGCCACTGCTCGCACCTGCTGCCGGCACCCAGCGGCAGTCCCAATTGGTTGGCACCTTCAGTGGGTGTGAGCGGCTTCTGGCCCCGATCACCCCTGAGGGCTTCTCCACCTCCCCCTGCTCCTGAGGGGCAATCAGGGCAGCAGCCGTGCTCATACCCGCTGACAGTGCTGGCCCCACTTGCACCTGCTGCCTGGCACCGGTCCCAATCACTCCGTGCCCTCAGCGGGAGCTGGGCTGCCAGCAGACAGGGGACCAGGGGCTGTGGCGGGAGGGTCCTGGCGGGGGTGCAGAGTATGAGCCAAGACCCTCCCCTGTGCCCACCGCAGCCTCGCAGTCCACAGTTCCTTTCAAGGTGCACGAATTCGTGCACTGGGACCCTAGTATTGTTATAATTATTCTATTTTATTATGTTATTATTGTTCATCTCTTACCATGCCTAATTTATAAATTAAACTTCATCATAGTTATGTATGCATAGGAAAAAGCATAGTTCTGTACTAATCCCAGCTTCAGGCACTTACTAGGGGTCTTGGAATGTTTCCCTGTGGGTAAAGGGGGATGACTGTACATACTATTTGTGAAACACTAGGCACTAGATATAGAACAATGAATAAGAACAAAACAGACAAAAATCCTTGTCCTTATGAATCTTACATGATAGTGGAGAAAGACAGGACATCAAGTAGTGAGGAATATACAGGGTCGGGGAAAAGTAGGGTTACAGTTGAGTACATGTAACAGAGTTTATTCTTGTATTATTCTTTACAAACAACTGTAAACCTACTTTTGTCTGAATCTGTATATAGTATAATAGATTGTTATTAACACTATGGAAAAAAAATTAAGCAGGTTATGGGGATAGAGATGTCAGGAGTTGTAATTCTAAATGGGAAAAGGACAGAGGAGGACTCACTAAGAATGCAGCATTTGAGTTAAGAATCAAAGACAGCGAGAGAGTGAGCCTTGTGAGTAACTTCAAAGGTAGAGGGAAATATCAAGTTGTGAGGTGGGGGACTCTGGCTGACACATCTATGGAACTGTGTGGAAGCCAGTGTGACTGGAGCAGAGTGAGTGAGGGAAAGAAAGACAGGAGATGAGATTGGAGAGCTAATGGCAGAGCTACAGGTCAGATCATGAGGACCTTGCAGGCCATGGGAATGACTTAGGCTTTTATTCAGAATGAGGTGGGAAGCCATTAGAGCAGTGGTTCTCAACCTTCTGGCCCTTTTAATACAGTTCCTCATGTTGTGACCCAACCATAAAATTATTTTCGTTGCTACTTCATAACTGTAATGTTGCTACTGTTATGAATCATAGTGTAAATATCTGATATGCAGGATGGTCTTAGGCGACCCTTGTGAAAGGGTCATTTGACCGCCAACAGGGTCGCGACCCACAGGTTGAGAACCGCTGCATTAGAGGATTATGAAGAGTGACAGGATCAGATCATTTCTTTAAATTTAAAATATTGGTATATATGTACATGATGAAAAAAGTCAAACAGTGCATAAAAGTATGAAATGAAAACCAAAACTCTCCCTTCCTTCTTTCCATCTATCTCCACCAGACCTTTTCTCCAAAGATAAACACTATTTACAGGATCTTGAATAACCTTTAAGAAGAAAAATACACACATACATATGTGTATGTCTATAGAGAGGCATATTTCCTTTTTTATTTATAAAAATGGAATTATATGAATTATACATTTTATACAGTTCATAGCTTAGAGATTTTTTTCATATTGATCCATACATATGTATCTCCGCTAATTCTTATTAGTATTAGGCTGCATAGCACTACACTGCCTATCATAATTTATTAAACCAACTAGAGGCCCAGTGCACTCAGGGGGGTCCCTCAGCCCGGCCTGTGCCCTCTCGCAGTCTGGGACCCCTGGGGGATGACCACCTGCTGGTTTAGGCCCACTCCCCAGGGGACTGGGCCTAAGCTGGCAGTCAGACATCCCTCTGGCAGCCCAGGAGCCCTCGGGGGATGTCCACTTGCCAGCGGGGAGTAGGCCTAAGCTGCAGTTGGACATCCTTAGCGCTGCAGAGGAGGCGGGAGAGGCTCCCACCACCACCACTGTACTGGCAGCCATCAGCCTGGCTTGTGGGCTGAGCAGAGCTCCCCCTGTGGGAGCGCACTGACCACCAGGGGGCAGCTCCTAAATTGAGCATCTGGCCCCTGGTGGTCAGTGTGTGTCATAGTGACGAGTCATTCCCAGTCATTCTGCTGTTAGGGTCAATTTGCATATTACCCTTAGATTATATAGAATAGAGGCCTGTTGCACAGGTGGGGGCTGGCTGGTTTGCCCTGAAGGGTGTCCCGGATCAGGGTGGGGGTCCTGCTTGGGTGCCTGGCCAGCCTGGGTGAGAGGCTGATGGCTGTTTGCAGGCTTGTCACACCCCCTTCAGGGTGGTGGTCCCCACTGGGGTGCCTGGCAAGTCTGGGTGAGGGGCTGAGGGCCGTTTTCAGGCTGGCCAAGCCCCCCCGGCGACGGAAGCTCCCAGCCTCTCCTTTTCTTCTTTTTTCTGGGATATATTTACCTTCTATAATTGAAACTTTGTAGCCTTGAGAGGAGCTCAGAGCTGGCCAGGGTGGGCGGGAGGGAAGCTTGGCTTCCTCCATCACCAGGGGCAACCCAAGCTTCCTGCTCGCTCCAGCTCCATGGCCACAGCCAGCTGGAAGCAGGTATCTGGGGTTTGTTTACCTTCTATAATTGAAACTTTGTTGCTTTGGGTGGAGCTTAGAGCTGGCCATGGCAGGCGGGAAGCTTGGCTTCCTCCATCATTGGGGCAACCAAGCCTCCTGCTTGCTCCAGCTCCGTGGCTGCCGGCCGCCATCTTGGTTGGGTTAATTTGCATATAGTCGCTCTGATTGGCTGGTGGGCGTGGCTTAAGGCTTAGCAAAGGTACAGTCAATTTGCATGTTTGTCTTTTATTAGTGTAGATTACTTATTGGTGGGTATTTAGGTATTTCTAGAGTGGGTTTTTTTTGCTATTATAAACAATACTGCAATAAATATACTAATAAATGCCTCTTTGGGCACAATAATAATAATGATAGCTAGCATTATTGTGTGCTTACTATGTACTAAGGACTGCAGTAAGCATTTTATATGCCCTATCTCATTTCATGCCTACAACAACTCTATGAGGTAAGTACTTGCTATAGATTGAATGTTTGTGTGCCCCCAAAATTCATATGTTGAAAACCTAATGCCCATATGCCCTAATGCCCTAATGCCATTAGAGGTATTAGAAAGTGAGGACTTTGGGAGGTGGTTAGGTCATTAGAGCAGAACCTTTATGAATGGGATGTGTCCTTACAAAAGAAGCCTGAGATTCCTTCGTGCCTCTTCAATCATGTTAACTTATAGTAAGAAGGAGGCTTCCTGCAACCTGAAAGGCCTTCCCCAGAACTTGACCATGCTGGCACCTTCATCTTGGACTTCTCAGACTTTAGAACTGATAAATTAATTTCTGTTGTTTATAATCCACCCAGTCTGTGGTATTTTGTTATAGCAGTCCAAGCAGATTAAGACAATACTATGATTATCCCCATTTTGCAGATAAGGAAACAGGCTTAACAATGTTGAGGAACTTTCCCAAGATTGCAAAGTTAAGTTGTAGATATAGAACTTGAACATAGGCAGTCTGACTCCAGACCCTGTGCTCTAATTACTATGATATATATGTGGAATTGCTAGGTCAGATGATATGTACATTAAAAATTATACAGTTAACCCTTGAACAACATGGGTTTGAACTGTGTAGATTCACTTACATGTGGATTTTTTTTCAATAAGTATACAGTTGGTCCACCATATCCCCAGGTTTCACATCCACAGATTCTACCAATTGTGGATCAAAAACAGTATTTTTGATTCAAAGTTGTGAATCCACGGATGCTGAGAGCAAATTTACGTTATATGTGGATTTTCAACTGTTCATGGGGATTGGCACCTCTAACCCCTACATTGTTCAAGGGTCAACTGTAATAGCTAAATTGCCTGTTTCCTTATACCCTCATCAACACTGGATATTATAAATCTTTTAAAATGTTTGCCAGTCTGGTAGGTAAAAAAGGGCATCTTGTAGTTTTGATTTACATTCTTTTGTTTAGGAGCAAGGGTGAATATTTTTTTATATGTGTAGTTCCCATTTGTACTTCATTTTTGGTGAACTGCCTATTCATATCATTTGCTTGTTTGCCTTTGGGTTGTTGGCATTTTTCTTATTGATTTATTTGAGCTCTTTGGAAATTAGTCCTTTGTCATAAGTGTTGCAAATACCTTGTTGCAGTTTGTCATTTGTCTTTTGACTTTGTTTATGTAGTTTTGCTATGCAGAAGTTTTAAATTTTCCCTAGTCACATTTATCAATTTTTAAGTGGTTTCTGGATTGTTAACCTGCTTACCAAAGGCATTCCCCCTTTCAAGATTATATGTATTTAAATTCTCTCATATTTTTAGTACTTTTAGGGTTTCATTTTTCACATTAAAATCTTGGATTCATCTAGAATTAATTTTGATGAAAAGAGTGTTTGAGAATTCAGCTAGCCATTATGCAAATATGCTTTTTGAGTAATCCATCTTTTTCTCCTATTGATTTGATATGCTATCTTTAAAATATTCTAATTTCCCACATGTATTGAAGATTGTGAATAGACATTGATTTTTTTTCTTAAGAACCCAACTATTTTTTTTCTTTTCTATATTCTTTTTTAAATTTATTGTTGACACTATTACAGATGTCCTCCATTCTCCCCCCATTTACTCACCTCCACCCAGCCCCTGCCCCACCCCTGGCCATCACCACACTGTTGTCTGTGTCCATTGGCTATGCATATATGTTATTTGGATAAACTCTTCACCTTCTCTCATCCAGTCCCCCCACCCCACCCCTGTCCTCTATCAGTCTGTTCCATGTGTTCATGCCTGTGGCTCTGTTTTGTTCATCAGTTTATTTTGTTCATTAGCTTCCACATATAAGTGAGTTCATATGGTACTTGTTTTTTCTCTGACTGGCTTATTTTGCTTAGCATAATAATCTCCAGGTTCATCCATGCAATGGCAAAGGGTAAAAGTTCCTTCTTTATATGACCAAGTAGTATTCCATTGTGTAAATGTACCATAGCTTTTTTTATCCACTCACCTACTGATGGATATTTGGGCTGCTTCCAAATCGTGTCCATATATTCAAAAGAATATATGCACCATTATGTTCATTGCAGTATATTCTTTTGAATTAATTTTGTGGGTTTCTTTAGATAAATTCCCAAAAGTGGAATCACTGGGTCATAAGGCAGTTCCATTTTTATTTTCTACAGTGGCTGCACCAGTTTGCATTTCCACCAATAGTGCACAAGGGTTCCCTTTTCTCCACACCCTCACCAGCACTTGTTACTTGTTGATTTATTGATAGTAGCCATTCTGGCAGGTGTGTGGTAATACCTCACTGTAGTTTCAATTTGCATTTCTCTGATGATTAGTGATGCTGAGCATCTTTTCATGTGTCTGTTGGCCATCTGTATGTCCTCCTTGGAGAAGTGTCTATTCAGGTCCTTTGTCCATTTTTAAATTGGATTGTGTTTTTTGTGGGGGTTTTGTTGGTGTTGAGTTTTATAACTTCTTTATAAATTTTGGATATTAACCCCTTATCAGATGTATCCTTGGCAAATATGTTATCCCATTCAGTGGGTTGGTGGGTTTTTTTCCATTTTGTTGATGGTTTTCTTTCCTGTGCAGAAACTGTTTATTTTGATGCAGTCCCATTTGTTTATTTTTTAATTTAGTTTGCCATGCCCAAGGAGATATATAAAAAAAAATATTGCTATGAGAAATGTCGAGATTTTAGTGCCTATGCTTTCTTCTAGGATTGTTATGGTTTTTAGTCTAACATTTAAGTCTTTAATACATTTTTAGCTTATTCTTGTGTGTGGTGTAACAGCCTAGTTTCACTTTTTTACATGTACCTGTCCAATTTTCCCAACACCATTTATTGAAGACATCGTCTTTACTCCATTGTATGCTCATGCTTCCTTTGTCTAATGTTAGTTAATTAACTATAGAGATGTCAGTTGATTTCTGGGCTCTCTGTTCTATTTCATTGATATATATGTCTGTTCTTATGCCAGTACCAGGCTATTTTGATTACAATGGCCTTGTAATATAGTTTGATATTTAACATCGTGATCCCTCCAACTTTGTTCTTCTTTCTCAAGATTGCTGAGTTTATTAGGGGTCTTATTTTGGTTCCATATAAATTTGTGGAATATTTCTTCTAGATCTGTGAAGTATGCCATTGGTATTTTAATAGGAATTGTGTTGAATCTATAGATTGCTTTGGGTAGGATGGGTGTTTTAATTATGTTAATTCTTCCATGAAGATGGTATATATGCTTTCACTTATTTGTATCTTCTTCAATTTCTTTCTTCAATGTCCTATAGTTTTCCAAGTACAGGTCTTTTATCTTCTTAGTTAAATTTATTTCTAAGTACCTTTTCATTGGTGTTGTTGTTGTAATAGTAAATGGGATTATTTTCTTGGTTTCTCTTTCTGATAGTTCATTATTGGTATATAAAAATGCCACTGATGTCAGAATATTAATTTTGTATCCTGCCACTTTGCTGAATGTATTTATTAGATCTAGTCAGTTTTTGATGGAGTCTCCAGGGTTTTCTATGTACAATATCATGTCATCTGTGAATAATGAGTTTTACTTCTTCCTTTCCAATTTGGATGCCTTTTATTTTTTCTTCTTGTCTGATCACTGTGGCTAGAACTTCCAGTACTATGTTGAGTAAAAGTGGTGAAAGCAGACATCAGTGAGTTAGAACTCAAATGTTTTTTAAAAATATTTTATTATTTCAGAGAGGGAAAGAGAGATGGAAACATCAATGATGAGAGAGAATTATTGATTGGATGCCTCCTGCACGCCCCACACTGGGGATCAAGCCTGCACCCCGGGGATATGCCCTGACCAGGAATCAAACTGTGACCTCCTGGTTCACAGGTTGATGCTCAACCACTGAGCCACTCCAGCTGGGCCAAGAACTCAACTGTTTTAAGGTAGCATCATACCATGTTTTAATCTGATAGAACTTATCCCTCCTCAAATGTGCTTTTTTTCAGAATTTTTCTGATTTTTTATTTATCCTTTTCCAGTTTATTTTCAGTTTTCCCTTTTGCAAAGAACAGCAGTTATTCCCCTAGCTATCCACACCATCTGGATATTGTTCATTCATTCAACAAATATTTACTGAGTATTTCTGATTGACAGCTATTGTGTTAGGGACTAGAGCTGTAACAATGCATAATTATACAGTCTTTGCCCTCATGAAACACAAACTCACAGTCTATTGGGAGATATAGATAAGAAAACAAGTAATTATAAGACAATATGATTGGTACATTTCTTGAGAGATGCATAAGTACTGTGGTTGCCTGGCAGAAAAGTAACTAACCCAGACTCAGGAGAAGGGAAGGGGTCAAGGAAGACTTGGAGTAGGTGACACACGAGCTGACCCTTAAAAGACTAAGAGGATCAAACTCGGTAGAAGGTAAAGAAATTGGAGGGGGTCCCAGGGAGAACAAGCCTATAGTGCAAAAGATCAGAAACATGAGTTCAACAAATCACAAGGAGCAGTTAGTTTTGGTTAGAGTGTAATATGAGTGGGAAACGTTGGCTTGGGTGGGAGATGTGACATACCTGGAGATGTAGGAGCTGGGTGCTGTCTGGAGAGTTCTGAAAGCTGTGCTAAGTAATGCTGGACTCTACCCAGCAAGCAACAGAACTCCATTGAAATGTTTTAATCAGAGGAGTCACGTGATCACATTCTCCTTTTAGGGTGATCACCCTGGCTGCAGGGTGAAGAATGGGTGGGAAAAGAGTAAAAATGGGAGCAGGAAAATGCGTTAGAAGACTTATGCAGTAAAGTAACACATAAGAGAAGTGATGCTTGTCTGGACTAGGGTAATGGCTATGGAGGTGAAGAGAAGTAGATGGCTTTGAAATATGTTAAAATTTAAAATTGATAAGAATTGAGGGAGAGCAAGATGGCGGTGTAAGTAAACACCTGTACTCACCGCCTCCCACAACCACGTCAAAATTACAACTAAAATACAGAACAACAATCATCCAGCACTGCCAGAAACCTGGCTGAATGGAAGTCATACAACTAGAGAAGTAAAGAAGAAAGCACACTGAGACTGGTATGAGACGTGGAGGCACGGAACAGGCTGGTCCAGCACCCATGTGTGCCACTTTTTTAATTTGGAGGGAGAACATCACTGAGGAGGCCACCCAGAGGAACAAGGGGTCCCAACCCCACACCAGACCCCCAGCCCAGGGTCCCAGAGCTGGGAAAAGAAGTCCCTGTAACTATGGGCTGTAAAAACCAGTGTGGATTGGGGCTCAGTGACACAGAGGCTGCTGGAGACCCAGCTGCTCCTCTTAAAAGGTTGGCACCACAAACTGAACTCACAAGGTCCTACTTCCTCTGAACTCCAGCACCAGGGTGAGGCTCTGAGGACACAGACACATACGAGGAGGAATGGGATTGTCTGGCATCAGGGCAGGAACTCAGGGGTGGCTTTCTCCCAGATGGAGGTGCTCGCAGGAATCACTGTTCCTATGCTGAGACCTTCCCGGTAGCAGAGCTGACTGGCAGTCATTTCTGTTTTCTCCACCTTAGTGATTCCCTGAGACCCCACCCCATCGAATTTGCAGTCCTACCTAACCTGTGTGCCGTGGATTTTGCATACGGCTAATATCTGTCAAACAAGCTTCAGCTGGGTCAGGCAGCCCCAAATCTATCAATAAAAAGCCCAATTCCTGGCACCAGCAATAATCTGCCTTGCTTCACAGCTGGGCCTCATCTGAGCACTTACAAACCCCATACAAAGAGGAGGAATCTGCAGAAATCTCTGTAGCTCCTGTTGGGTGGCCCCAGGCAGTGGCTGACTTTACACCTCCCTGGAGACCCAAGAACCAGTGTACCCAGTGGTCAGTGTCAGACGATACAAGATTACAACTCTACACATCCATAAGCAACACACTCAAGGGGCAGACTGAGTGAGCACCAAAGCCCCACTGAAATGAGTCCTGCTCCATAAGGGTGTCTCCTGCACAGCAACTCTCCCACTGTAGTTGTAGCTAATCCTCACAGCCAATTGGCCTGGAGGTCAATTCCTCCCAGTGACACCAACAGCAATCAAGTCTCAGCTACAATAAGACTGCTTACAGCCCACAAGGGGTGCACCTAGAGCTCCAGCTCAGGTGACTGTGGAGGCTGAGCCACTGGGCCCTATAGGACACCTACTACACAAGGCCACTCTACCAACTCAAAGAGACAAAGAAGCTCTACCCAATACATAGAAATAAACACAGGGGAGCAGCCAAAATGCAAAGACAAAGAAACATGTCACAAATGAAAGAAAGCAAACTACTGGATATAGAGTTCAAAACCTCAGTTATAAGGTTACTCAAGAATCTACTAGAAACTTCCCCAAAATGGGAAAGGACCAGTTAGAAATTAAGCACTACTGACTGAAATAAAGAATAATATACAGGGATTTGACAATGAAGTATAGGATTCTGAGAATCAAATCAACAATTTGAAATGTGAGGAAGCAAAAACAGCCAACCAAAAGAGCAAAAAGAAAAAAGAATCCAAAAATATGAAGATAGTGTAAGGAGCCTCTGGGACAACTTCAAGCATACCAACATTCACATTATGGGGGTGCCAGAAGAAGAGAGAGAGCAAGATTTTGAAAACCTATTTGAAGAAATAATGACAGAATACTTATCCTACCTGGTGAACGAAATAGACTTACAAGTCCAGGAAGCACAGAGAACCCCAAACAAGAGGAACCCAAAGAGGACCACACCAAGACACATCATAATTAAAATGCCAAGGGTTAAAGACAAAGAGAGAATCTTAAAAGCAGCAAGAGAAAAGCAGTTAGTTACCTACAAGGGAGTGCCCATAAGACTGTCAGCTGATTTCTCAACAGAAACTATGCAGGCCAGAAGGGAGTGGCAAGAAATATTCAAATTGATGACTAACAAGGACCTACTAGTACAACCACAATTACTCTACCCAGCAAAGCTATTATTTAGAATTGAAGGTCAGATAAAGAACTTCACAGACAAGAAAAAGCTAAAAGAGTTCTTCACCACCAAACCAGTATTATATGAAGTGTTTAAGAAAAGGAAGGAGAAAAAGAAAAAGATCAAAAATATGAACAACAAAATGGCAACAAATACATGTCTATCAACAATGGAATCTAAAAATAAAAATAAATGAATAAGAAATCTAATAAACAACCCTGGCCGGTTGCTCAGTGGATAGAGCATTGGCCTGAGGACCAAAGAGTTCTGGGTTCGATTCTGGTCAAAGGCATGTACCTTGGTTGCAGGCTCCTTCCTGGCCTGGACCCTGGTTGGGTCTCATGCAGGAGGCAACCAATTGATGTGTTTCTCTCACATCAATGTTTCTCTCTGTCTTTCTCTCTCTTCCACTCTTCCGAAAAATCAATGGAAAAATACCCTCAGGTGAGGATTTTTTTTTAAAAAAATAAATCTAATGAACAGAATAAACTGGTGAATAAAATATAATCAGGGGCATGGAAATGGAACAGACTAATGAGTCTCAGAGGGAAGGGCATGGGGGATGAGAAGAAACTAAACAAAGATCTTATATGCATATATGCATTGCCTATAGACACAGACAATAGGGTGGCAAAGGCCTGGGGCAGGGCAGGAACTGGGTGGAGGAGGCCATGGGGAAAAAAAAGTGGGGCATCTGTTATAATCTCAACAATAAAGATTTTTTTAAGTTACAAAATAAAACGTGAAAGTTGAAAAAAATTGATATGAATTAGTGATTAGAGTGGTGAAAGGGAGATATCAAGAATGTCTTCCAGGTTTACTGACCTACAACATACTAAAAGGAATAGGCTTGGAAGAAATATGTAAAGACAGTGAGTACTGAGGAGTGCCCAGAGTTATGAACCTATTCCTTCCCCTTCCTGTATCAGAATTTATCTATCCTATGTCCTTGTCCTTCAATAGCTCTGTTCTCTCTTTGTAACTTACATTAGGGTGTTACAAGTTAGTTACTCATCACATTGCAAGCAGGTTAAACTCACAGCTGAGAACATTTTCATTTGACAGCACTATTTATTTATTTATTTATTTATTTATTTATTTATATTTGTTAATCCTCACCAGAGGATATTTTGTCCATTGATTCTTAGACAGAGTGGAAGGGAGGGGGAGAGACACAGAAAGAGAAACATCTATGTGAGAAAGACACATCAATTGGTTGCCTCCCACACAGGGACTGAGCCTGCAACCGAGGTACATATCCCTGACCAGCATTGAACCTGGGACCCTTCAGTCCATGGGCTGATGTTCCAACCACTGAGCCAAAACGGCTAGGGCTGACAGCACTTTTTTAAAAATATATTTTTATTGATTTCAAAGAGGAAGGGAGAGGGAGAGAGAGATAGAAACATCAATGATGAGAGAGTATCATTGATTGACTGCCTCCTGCACACCCTCCACTGGGGATCCAGCCTGCAACCTGGGCATATGCCCTGACCTCCTGGTTCATAGCTCAACACTCAACCACTGGACAACATCAGCCAGGCTGGCAACACTTTTAAACCTTTTATTTATAAAAATTATTCTATCCTGGCTGGTTTGACACAGTGGTTGAGCCTCAGACCATGCACCAAGAGGTCACTGGTTTGACTCCTGGTCAGGGCACATGCCCAGATTGCAGGCTCAATCCCCAGCAGGAGTCATGCAGGAGGCAGCCAATTCATGTTGATATGTCTCATCGACCTTTCTATCTCTCTCTCTCCCTCCCTTTCTTTCTAAAAAAAAAGTATATATATATGAACATATTTTTAAATGATTCTAATATTAGGAGTTTTAGTCAGGACAACTGGGAAAGATATTTTTGGCAGGTGGGCTTCAAATTACAGTTGACCTTTGAACAACATAAGGGTTAGAGACACTGACCTTCACACAGTCAAATATCCACCTATAACTTTTGACTCCCTGAAAACTTAACTACTAATAGCCTTACTAATAACATAAATAGTCAATTAACACATATTTCATATCTGTAGTAATAAAAGCATAATATTCTAATTAGACAGGACATCCTTCAGGATGAAGCTGGGGCTGCGAGGGAAGCCTGGATCCCGGATGCCAGAGGGAAGCTGGTGCCAGCAGCTGGGGGAAGGAAGGCCTACTCTTGCATGAATTTTGTGCATTGGGCCTCTAGTTTTTATATAATACTAGAGGCCCGGTGCACAAAAATTTGTGCACTTGGGGGGGGGGGTTCCCTCAGCCCGGCCTGTGCCCTCTCGCAGTCTGGGACCCCTCAGGAGATAACGACCTGCTGGCTTAGGCCAGCTTAGGCCTGCTCCTGAGTGGCAGAGGGCAGGCCCAATCCCTAGGTACAGCCCCTGGTCGGGCTCAGAGCAGGGCTGATTGGGGAGTTGGGGTGCCGCCCCCTGTCATGCACAGAGCAGGGCGGATTGGGAGGTTGCGATGCCACCCTCAGTCACGCTCAGGGTAGGGCCGATTGGGGGGTTGGGGCACCACCCCCGTCACACTCAAGGCAGGGTGCGGCGCCCCCCGCTCATCACGCCCCCCCCCATCACGCACAGAGCAGGGCCAATCAAGGGGTTTGGGCGCTGCCCCCTGTCACGCACAAAGCAGGGCCCATCAAGGGGGTTGGGGCTCCGTACCCTGTCATGCACAGAGCAGGGCCCATCAGGGGGTTGGGGCGCTGCCCCCTGTCACGCACAGAGTAGGGCCGATAGGGGGAGTTAAGGCACCGCCCCCCTGTCACACACAGAGCAGGGCAGATCAGGGGGTTTGGGGCACCGCCCACTGTCACACTTCAGGGCAGGGCCAATGGGGAAGGTTATTGCCCTCTAACCTGTCACACACAAGAAGCAAGGGCCTGTGGGAGGAGGGGGTTGGGGCCCCTGCACCCTGTCACACACAGAAGCCGCAGGGGCGATCAGGGGGTTTGGGCGCTGCCCCCTGTCACGCTGATCCGGTGCCAGGAGGCCTCGCGGCTCTGCTGATCCCGGTGCTGGGAGGCATATTACCCTTTTACTATATAGGATAGAGGCCTGGGGGCTGGCTGGTTTGCCCTGAAGGGTGTCCTGGATCAGGGTGGGGGTCCCCACTGGGGTGCCTGGCCAGCCTGGATGAAGGGATGATGGCTGTTTGCAGCTGGTCACACACCCTTCAGGGTGGGGGTCCCCACTGGGGTGCCTGGCCAGTCTGGGTGAGGGGCTGAGGGCTGCTTTCAGGCTGGCGGTTGTTGACTGAAGCTCCCAACCGCTCCTTTTTTTCTTTTTTCTTTTTTTTTCTTCTGGGCCAGCTTTAGCTCTGGCTCTAGCTCTGAGGCTTCTGCTGCTGAAAGCAGGTATCTGGTTTGTTTGTGTTCTATAATCGAAACAATGTATAACTCCAGCTCTGAGATCCCGGCTGGCTGAAAGCTGGTTTCTGGGGTTTTGTTTAGCTTCTATATTTGTTAGAATGTTTCAAACTGCCAGCTCAGAGGCCGGCAAGGCAGGCAGGGAACTTTGGAGTCTGCAGTCACTGGAGCAAGCAAGCCTCATGTTTGCTTCCAGCTGCCTGGCTGCCGGCTGCCATCTTGGCTGTCAGTTAATTTGCATAAGGATATGCTGATTAGCCAATGGGAAGGGTAGCGGTTGTACACTAATTACCACGTTTCTCTTTTATTAGTGTAGATGTACTATATTTTCACAATAAAGTAAACTAGAGGGAAAAAATGTCATTAAGAAAATCATAAAGAAGAGAAACTACATAGGCAGTATTTATTGAAAATGATTCTATATAATAAAAGGCCAATATGCAAATAG
>NW_005871050.1:28534730-28537481 GCF_000147115.1 Myotis lucifugus | reverse complement strand
GGGCATTGGCCACAGTGGGACTGTGGAGCAGTGAGCAGTGGCACCAGACCAAGGTGGGGCGCAGGTCGCTGTCATTGGGGCGAGTCTCTGATGGTTACTGAAAATTCTTTGTTCCCCCACACAGGGGTCCCACCTGGTGCTTGTGCTTGCTGCTGGCACCAGCCCCACTCACACCCGCTGCTGGTGCCAGAGCTGCCTCTAACACCCACTGCCAGTGCCAGCCCTGCCCGCACCCACAGCCGGCACCAGAGCTGTTGCTTGTACCTGCTGCTGGTGCCCAGCGCTGGTCCTGATCACTCAGCGCCATCAGTGGGTGCGAGTGGCAGCTGCCAGCCCTGATCACTCCTGAGGGCTTCTCCACACCGCCCCCCCCATGCTCCTGAGGGGCGATCAGGACAACAGCCACTGCTCCCACCTGCTGACGGTGCTGGCCCTAATCGCTCTGCACCACCAGCGGGTACAAGTGGGGCCAGTGCCGTCAGCGCATGGGAGTGGCAGGGGCAGAAGTGGGACTGCAGGCAGACAGGGGACCAGGGGCTGCGGTAGGAGGGGCCAGACAGGGGTGCGGAGGATGGGCCGAGACCCACCCCTGTGCCTATGGCTACCTCACAGCCCACAGTTCCTTTCAAGGTGCACGAATTCATGCACTGGGCCCCTAGTCTGCATATAAGTGGACCCATGCAGTTCAAACTCATGTTGTTCAGGGGTCAACTGTATATCATAGCCCATAGTCTGTTACCCAAAGTAGTTCTTCATTCTATAATACCCTAAAGGCGGATCTGACTTTGTCACATAGCATGGACAAGTATAAAGTGGGGGTAGGATAGGTGTAGACTTTCGACTGGTCAGAGACTGGTCCAGATGTGAGCAGAAATAGGTCATATACCTAACTGAAACAATCTACCCTGGTCTAGCCTGCCAAATGTCAGGCTCGCTTTTCCCCAAAATGAGTGTGACCACAGGGTTCTGGAGAAAATAGTCCTGCAAGACAGGAGTTATTAGACAAGCCCATCATTTGAGCTCTTGACACTAAGCACAACATTTACTTCAGAAAGAAAACTGGCATTCTGGATTCCAAAGGAGGGGGTTGGCCTGACATCAGGAGAGAGAGAGAGAGAGAGAGAGAGAGAGAGAGAGAGAGAGAGAGAGAGAGAGAAAGAGAGAGAGAGATTTTCATGTTGTCATGGCAACCATAAGAGTTATACTGTATTGTTTGTACCCAGAATTTAAGAGATTTTCCTTGGGCTAAAGAAAAAGAAAGTGTCATTCCTTTCACTTCAACATCACCACCTCAGGACACCCACCACATTCCTGTGAGAAATTTTTATTTGTTTATTTGTTATATGTCACTTGGATATTTATTGATTTACTAATCTTCCTTCCTTCATTTTTTTCTCCTTTTCTTCCTTCCCTGCATCTGACTGGCACAGCCAAAAGGGGCCGTTTGTCTTCCTGAAGATGGTGCCAGTAAATCAAACTTCTGGCTGGTGGAAACTGGATGTCCTTCCCATCCCTAAGGGCTATTTCTGGTTGGTCCTGGGAGAAATCTGGGGAGAAGGGAGGGTCTCTGGGAAAGGGCTCTCTGTCCAAAACGGTGACAGAAAATCAGGTATTTATAGAACCCTGCAGAGATCATTTTCTCAGCTCAAGCCTGTATTGGGTTACTAGGTAAATTGGCATCTTCCCTCCTGAGATGGCATAGTCTCAGTCTATAACCACACTAGACAGGGAGCTTACTCAAGTTACAGCCTTAGAATTGTCAGAGCAGGATCAGGGACTTGGTAAATGCGTTAAGACCTTTTATGAACCTTTACACAAGCAGGTAGGAATTTCCTCATCACTAGGTATTTCTTCCCATGTCACAGAAGGATAAACTGAGACAGGAAAGGTATACCTAGGCAAAGCTTTAAAAAAGTGAATCAAAGAAGGATCTGGAAACAAAACAGTACTTATTTATTCCCTGGCTACATTTAACCCCTCTTCCTATTGATAACACTGACATCACCTAGCTTTTTAATTCCAAGGCTTAATTGGCATCCTGTTTATTAAGCTTCAAAAATCCTTTTCTTTCTTTCCTCTTCCTGGCTCAGTAATTCTCATTTTGGAAATCTCTGGAGATTTTAATTTCCCGAAGAGCCTCCTGTCATCTTTTACAGTAAGTCTTTTCATTTCAACTCGTTTAAGTATATTGGCTGGTTTAGGGGCTTAATTGCGATGAAGAAGATTAAGTCCAAATTTAATAAGCATTAAGAGTAGAACAACATCCTTTATTTCCTCTGGCTTCAATAATTATTGCCTTTGTTTTTTACTTGTAGTGGAAATTTTCAGATGACCTAAACTGGGGGAAGGAGTGAGCTAAAGAGAAGGGCAAGGAGATGTCTAGCTGGCTTTTTCTAAAATCTGTGGTGGTTGCTGCAGTGGCAGCAGACCAATGGTTAGAGGATGATGGATCTGAAAATGATCTGGGAAGAATGCAAGATGAAACAGGCATTGAGGGAGAAAGGAGTGCCTTCAAGCTCTTCTCTGGTTTCAAATGGGTTCTTTATTTCATCAGCAAGATTGGCTTCTAGAACACTCTAGGTTTTCCAAGTCTCTTGGCATAGGTGTAGACAAATCTCTTTTCCTGTTAGTACAGGTAAGACCAGATTAACATTTTAAAAAAATTAACTAGAATATGAAGGGAAACACAAAACTAAAAAAAGAAAATATAAATGCATAGAACATGAACAACAGAGTCTAACATAAAGTCTA
>NW_005871050.1:28531247-28533974 GCF_000147115.1 Myotis lucifugus | reverse complement strand
CACACACACACACACACACACACTAGAGGTCTGGTGTACGAAATTCATGCACTCGGGGTGGAGGGTCCTCAGCCTGGCCTGCACCCTCTCCGAGTTGCAGTCCCAGAGCCCTCGGGGATGTCCTACTGACAACTTAGGCCTGCTCCCTCTGGACGTCTTTAGCGCTGCTGCGGAGGCGCTCACCAACTGTGAGCCAGCTTCTGGGCTTCTGGCTAAGCAGCTCTCCCCCTGTGGGAGCTCACTGACCACTAGAGGGCAGCTCCTGCATTGAGCGTCTGCCCCCTGGTTGTCAGTGCACATCATAGCTACCAGTCATTCCACAGTTCGGTCGATTTACATATCTGCCTTTTATTATATAGGATATATCAAATGATTTTCAAAGAAAAATCTGAATTCCAACCCTGCCATTTATAATAAAATGATTTTTGACAAAGGTGTCAATACATTTCATCGTCTCAAGAATAATCTTTCCAGTAAATAGTGCTGGAACAAGTGGATATTCACATGCAAAAGAATGGCCAATACCTCACACCATATACAAAAATTAACTTAAAACAAACCCAAGATCTAAATATAAGAGCTAAAACTATGAAAGTCTTTGTAGAAAACATAGTTATAAATCCTTAATTCTTTGAGCTGGAGTATTGTTTTGCCCTTCAGTGATTTTGTTCAAAAACATGAATATCTACAGGGTGGTGTATAAATCGATATTTTTATACCCTGGTCTATGGTAAGCAATAATGTGTGTGTGTGTGTGTGTGTGTGTGTGTGTTCTTCTGTGTCTGCATTTGTATGTGTCTGTGCCTGTGTTTGTGTGTATTGGGAATAGATATGCACAAAGGAAAAAGGAGACTCCACCATCAGCCTTTTCATACTATGGCCATTAACAAAGTGCCATTTTGTGGATTTGTTGGACCAGAAATTTATTTTCATGAGGAAACAGAAATGAGTGGTAACGTAAACTAGATGCCTAAGGCAGGGCCGAGCTGAAATCTGCTACTGAGCAGAGCTGAAATTTTCTTAGCTATGCCTTTAAAAGCACAGCCTTCTTGTGGGCCAGTGTGACTCAGTGGTTGAGTGTTAACCTGTGAACCAATAGGTCACATTTTGATTCCCTGTCAGAGCACATGCCTGGGTTGTGGGCTTGATCCTCAGTAAGGGGCATGCAGGTGGCAGCCGATCAATGATTCTCTCTCATCATTGATGTTTTATCTCTCTCTTCCTCTCCCTTGCTCTCTGAAATCAATAAAATATATTTAAAAAATAAAAGCACAGCCTTCTCAACTTCCAATCCATTCCCTGATCTGTAACCATCTTGGTTTTCTTGTGGGTAGAGTTCTTCTACTCCCTCCACTTCACCCTAATATTAATACTTGTCTCTTTGTATTACAATGAAGTGTTGCCTCTTCCTCCTTTTCTTTTCTAGGTAGGCACATTTATAGTTTGTTACCCTGGATCAGGTTTCCTGGAAACAGACTCTAATGCAGATTGGCATACAGGAAGATTATTAGGGAGTACACTTGAGATCTATGCCTGTGAGAAAGTCAGGTAAAGATGATTGAGAGGATGGAGAAGTTGAACTGGAAAGCCACACCTGTTCTGATGGGGAGCTCTAAAACTGGATGGCCTTCAGAGTTGTCCAAAATTGATGCAAGGTGTGTGAGCCTTTGTACTATCGTTGGATATGTGCTACTTACCACACCCTACCCTGCCTAAAAAGACATAACCTTGGGCAAGGCCACATTTGGCTAAGAGCAATGCCAAGAGAGGGACATAACTGTGAGCCACCAACAACCAACACTTCCAGTAGCTGGGTGGGATCAGATTGGTGCACCAGAACATCCACTGCAGTTATTTACTTGGCCAGGTCTCAGAGAAAGCTTCAGAACAGGTTTCTATCACTCTTTTTACCTTCACCTATCTTCCCACATTCTTTCATGGCTAGAATGGACAATTAGAAAAAGAAGTAAAGAACTCCCAGATTTGGGGCCTGAACAACTGGAGAATACAGAAATGTCCTAGGCTTGAACAAATGGATGGGTGCTGGTGCTGTTTGATGAGATGGATAAGAAAAAGGTTTGGGTCAGAAATCAAGATTTTAATCTTAAACAAGTTAAGTTTGAGATGTTTGTGAAGCATTCAAATGGAGATGTAAACTAGGTGATTGAATATATGGATATGAACTTAGAGAAGTCTGGAATATTGCTATAATTTGGGAGTTAATATATATGTTATGTGGAAAACCATAGAAATGCATGAGCTCACTTAAGGAGACAGTGTAGAAAGAGAAGAAAAAACCTAGAGTTGACTATTCAGGAAACCTTCAATATTTAATGAATGAATAGAGGAAGATGAGGAAATAGATGGAATAGTCAGAGAGGTAAGAAGAATACTGTAAGAGCATAGTGTAACAAAAATCCATGGGAAGAGAATATTTTTTTAAATGAGACATGGTCAGTAGTAATAAATATTTCTGAGAAGTAAAACAAGGTGAACACAGAAAATTTCCCATTGGATTTGACAACATGGGAGACTGTTGCTGATCTTTGTGGAGCTGTTTTAGGAGAATTGTGGGAACAACAGGCCAGATTGGAATGGGTTGAGGAATGAGTGAAACATGAGGAAATAGTGGAAGTAAGTATAGAAAACTCAAGAAGTTGGCTGTGATAAGGAAAAGGAAAAGATACAGTGCAGTTAGCTGAAAGGTATGTGAGTTTTGGGAGTTTG
>NW_005871050.1:28509465-28530525 GCF_000147115.1 Myotis lucifugus | reverse complement strand
GGACTTTGGGTGATTATGATTTGTCACAGTAGGCTCATTGGTTGTAACAAATGTAACATTCTGGTGGGGGATATTGAAAACAGGTGAGATTTTGTATGTGTGTGGCAGAGGGTTTATGGGAAATCTCTGTGCCTTCTGCTCAATAATGCTGTGAACCTAAAACTGCTCTTAAAATTTAAGTATCTTATTTTTAAAAAGAGGGAGAGAGAACACATTCTGACATATTTCAGTAACTAGTCCCTGCAGAGGTAACCATTATCCTAACTTCTAACATCATGGAATAATTTTCCTTATACCAGTATGAGCTCTTTCATGTGTGGCTTTTATCACTACACATTGCCTGTGAGATGCATCCATATTATTGTGTGTAGTAGCAGCGCATTCAGTCTCATGGCAGTATATTATTTCATTGTGTTAATTTATCCATTCTACTATTAAAGGGCATTGAGGTAATTTCCAGTTTGGAGCTATTATAAACTTGTGTGTGTATCTTTTTTAATATTCATATAATATTTAATGTGTTTCAAAAAATCACTTTTCAAAAAACACTCAAACATTTTAAAACATAACTTTGTAAAAAATATATACAAATCTTAAAAATAAACCCTGAAGCTTAAAAATAAGATCTATGATCTAATCCTACAAAGTTAACTTCATGAATTTTGGCAATTTATTAAAAAATTCATAATATAATTCTAGTTATATGCCCATAGGTTGAATGTTACAATGAGAAAGTTGCTCAAAAACTAATCTGCTCTATCAATCTCAAAGCATTTTTCTACTTGAAATAATCAATGAACTCATTTATGTTCAGATTTCTTAAATGGCTGTTATAAAATAAGCCTGCAGTTAAATACTGGACAGAAACTTTTATTTCCAGGTCATATGTGGATAGGCAACAAGTCAAATTCAAGCATTCCACTTTTTTGTTATTGTTCAGTATTACCAATGTCCCCCATTTTCCTCCTTTGCCCTCCTGCAGCCAGCCCCTGCCCCATCCCTGGTCTTCACCACATTTTTGTCTGTGTCCATGGGCTATGCATATATGTATAAAAGATCTTTGGTTTATCTCTTCCCATCCTTCCCCGCCCCTTCCCTCTGATAGCTGTTAGTCTGTTCCATGCATTCAAGCCTCTGGACCTATTTTATTCATTAGTTTCTATTGTTCATTAGATTCCACATATAAGTGGTATCATATGATATTTGTCTTTCTCTGACTGGCTTATTACTCTTAGCATAATACTCTCCAGGCCCATCCATGCTGTCGTCAAGAGTAAGAGATCTTGCTGTTTGACCCAGAGATCCCACTTCTGGGAATCCCGAAGCATCAATCAGAAAAAAAAATGCACCCCTGTGTTCATAGCAGCATTATTTACAATAGCTAAGATCTGGAAGCATTCTATTTTTATAAAAAAAATTATTCAGAGAGAACCAAGATGGCGGCATAGGTAAACACCGGAAATTGCTGCCTCCCACAACTTCAAAAATACAACTAAAATACAAAACGGACATCATCCAGAACTACAGGAAGGCTGACTGAGTGGAAATTCTACAACTAGAAGGAAAGAGAAAAGCACACTGAGACTCAGAGGAGGTGCAGTGCGGAAGTAAAGTGCAGAGGTACGGAGGCACACTTGGCAAGGGCTGGCGGCTGAGGACACAGTTGTCTTTTTGAATCGGGAGGGAGTCTCAAGCTCCCGACTGCTCTGAACTCCAGTTCCGGGCGAGTCTCTGGGGACCCAGACTCATGTGGGGAGAAATGGGACTGTCTGGCAGTGGGCAGAACTTGGAACTCGAGGGCGGCTTTCTCTCAGCGGTGCTTGCACCAATTACCAGGACGCTGAGGCTCGGGGCCTCTTAGGGCAGGACTGAGGAGCAGCCATAGCTGCTTGCCCCACCCTGTTGATTCCCTGAGACCCCGCCCCACCCAAGCTGCGGCAGAGGCTTTTGCATATGAATGCCCTGGCCCTTTGCAATCTGAAAATTACCTAGCAAACTGCAGCTGGGCCAGACAGACCCAGAACTTCCAAGAGAAGGCCCAATGCCCCACAGCAGCTTGCATTGCTTCACAGCTGGGCCTCATCTGGGCACCTCCAAACACCAAACAAGGAAGGGGAATCTGCAGATCTCTTCATAGCTCCTTCTGGGTAGCCTCAGACAGAGGCTAAATTAGCACCTCCTTAGATCCAAGAGCCAGTGTACCCAGTGGTCAGAGTGGGACCATCCAGATTACAACTCCTCAGATCCATAAGGGACACACTCAGGGGGCAGACTCAGTGAGCACCAAAGCCCCACTGAAGCAAGTCTTTCCCCAGAAGGGTGTCTCCAGCACAGAAGTTCTCCCACCATAGACACAGCTGATTCTCACAGCCAATTGGCCTGGAGGTCAATTCCTCCCAGTGATAACTACAACAATCAAGACTTAACCACAACAAGACTGTGCACAAAGCCCACAAAGGGGTGCACCAAGAGTGTCCACCTCAGGTAATTGGAGAGGCTGAGCCACTGGGCCCTATAGGACACCTAGCACACAAAGCCACTCGACCAACACAGGGAAGCATAAAAAATGCGGAGACAAAGAAACAGGTCACAAATGACAGAAATGGAGGAAAGCAAACTACTGGATATAGAGTTCAAAACCACGGTTATAAGGTTTTTCAAGAATTTTCTAGAAACCGCCGATAAATTTAGTGAGACCCTGGAGGATATGAAAAAAGACCAACTAGAAATTAAGCATACACTGACTGAAATAAAGAATAATATACAGAGATACAACAGCAGACAAGAGGATCGCAAGAATCAAGTCAAAGATTTGAAATACGAAGAAGCAAAAAATACCCAACCAGAAAAGCAAAAAGAAAAAAGAATCCAAAAATATGAAGATAGTGTAAGGAGCCTCTGGGACAACTTCAAGCATACCAACATCCGAATTATGGGGGTGGCAGAAGAAGAGAGAGAGCAAGATATTGAAAACATATTTGAAGAAATAATGGCAGAAAACTTCCCCTAACTGGTGAAAGAAATAGACTTACAAGTTCAGGAAGTGCAGAGAACCCCAAACAAGAGGACTCCAAAGAGGACCACACCATGACACATCATAATTAAAATGCCAAGGTCAAAAGACAAAGAGAGGATCTTAAAAGCAGCAAGAGAAAAACAGTTAGTTACCTACAAGGGAGTAACCATATGACTGTCAGCTGATTTCTCAACAGAAACTATGCAGGCCAGAAGGGAGTGGCAAGAAATATACAAAGTGATGAATACCAAGATCCTACAACCAAGATTACTCTATCCAGCAAAACTATCATTCAGAATTGAAGGTCAGATAAAGAGCTTCACAGACAAGAAAAAGCTAAAGGAGTTCATCACCACCAAACCAGTATTATATGAAATGCTGAAGGGTATTCTCCAAGAAGAAGAAGAAAAAGGTAAAGATAAAAATTATGAACAACAAAGTGACAACAAATACATATCTATCAACAAGTGAATCTAAAAATCAAGTGAATAAAAAGTCTAAAAAAACAGAATAAACTGGTGAATATAATAGAATCAGGGGCATAGAAAGGGAGTGGACTGACAATTGTCATGGGGGAAGGGAGCATGAGGGGTATAGGAAGAGATTGGACAAAAATCTTACACCTATGGACGAGGACAATGGGGGGTTGGGTAAGGACAGAGGGTGGGGTGGGAACTGGGTGGAGGAGAGCTATGGGGGGAAAAAAGAGGAACAACTGTAATAATCTGAACAATAAAGATTTAATTTAAAAAATTATTCAGGTGAAATTCACATAATATAAAAATTAACTATTTTAAAGTGAACAACTCAAAAACAACAAGAAGGCCCACTGCATGGGAGAACATATTTGCCAATGATATAACCTATAAGGGTTTAATCTCCAGCATTTACAGGGAACTCATGGAATTTAACAATAGGAAGATAAACAATCCAATCAAAAAATGGGCAATGGACCTAGATAGACACTTTTCGAAAGACGACATACAGAAGGCCGGAAGACATATGAAAACATGCTCAAAGTCACTAATTATACGAGAGATGCACAACAAAACGACAATGCAGTATCATCTCACACCCGCCAGAATGGCTATCATCAACAAATCAACAAATGACAAGTGCTGGAGAGGATGTGGAGAAAAAGGAACCCTTCTGCACTGCTGGTGGGAATGCAGACTGGTGCAGCCACTGTGGAAGACAGTATGGAGTTTCCTCAAAAAACTAAAAATGGAACTCCCATTTGACCCAGTGATCCCACTTCTAGGAATATATCCCAAGAAGCCAGAAACACCAATCAGAAAGGTTTTATGTACCCCTATGTTCATAGCAGCTCAATTCACCATAGCTAAGATTTGGAAACAGCCTAAGTGCCCATCAGCAGATGAATGGATTAGAAAACTGTGGTACATCTACACAATGGAATACTATTCTGTGGTAAAAAAAAAAGAAGGAACTCTTGCTATTTGCAACAGCATGGACGGAACTGGAGAGCATTATGCTAAGTGAAATAAGCCAGTCAATGAAGGAAAAATACCACATGATCTCACTCATTTGTGGAATATAGAGAACAACATAGACTGATGAACAGGGACAGATCCAAAGACAGAGAAACAGCGATCAGACTATCAATCCCCAGAGGGAAAGTAGGGGAAGGTGAGGGGAAGGGGAAGAGATCAACTAAAGGACTTATATGCATGCATATAAGCCAAACCAATGGACATGGACAACAGTGGGATAAGAGCATGAATGGGGGGGGAGTGGGGGGTTAATGGGGGGATGAGGACACATTTGTAACACCGTAACCTATAAAGAAATTAAAGATTAAAAAAATAAAATAAAATAATAAAGTGAACAACTTAGTGGCACTTGGCACGATCCTAATGTTGCACAACCACCTATATCTTGGTTCCAAAATATTTTCATCATCCCTAAAGGAAAGCCGTATGCCCGTTAAGCAGATGCTCCCCAATCATTCTTCCCCCTCCCTCTGCCCTTGACAACCACCAATCTTCCTTCAGTCTCTATAGATTTATTCTGGATATTTCATATAAATTCTGGGTGTAGAAATTGTATCATATAACATTAATGTAACCTTTTGTATTTGACTTTTTTCACTTAGCATAGTGTTTCTGAGGTTCATACATATGTTGTAGCATGTATTGATACTTTATTCCTTTTTATGGCCAAATAATATTTCATACACACACACACACACACACACACACACACACACAACCATTTATTTATGCATTGATGGACATTTAGACTGTTTCCATCTTTTGGCTATTGTTAATTGTACTACTATAAATATGAATATGCATGTATTTGTTTATCTATTTTCAATTCTTTCACACATATACCTAGGAATAAAATTGCTGGATCATATGGTAAGTCTATGTTTAACTTTTTTGCTGGGTCATATAATAATTCTATCTTTAATTTTTTGAGAAACCACTTAAATGTTAGGCATAGTGGTTGAACTATTTTACATTTAAACTAGCAATGTACAAAGCATCCAATTTCTTTACATCTTTACCAGCATTAGTTATTTTTTTTGTAATATCTATCCCAGTTAGTATAAGGTGGTACCTAATTGTAATTCTTATTTGCATTTCCTTTATGACTAATAATGCTGAGTACATTTTCAGGTGCTTGTTAGCCATTTGCATATCTTCTTTGGATAAATATACAAATTCTTTTTCTATTTTTCAATTCGGTTGTTTGACTTTTTGTGATGAGTTGTAAGAATTCTTTATATATTCTGGACACTATGCCCTTATTAGATGTATGATCTGGCACAACTAGCATGGCTCAGTGGTTGAGCATTAATCTATGAACCAGGAAGTTATGGTTCGATTCCCAGGGTTGCAGGCTCCATCCCCAGTGTGGGGAAAGCAGGAGGCAGCCAATCAATGATTCTTTCTCATCATTGATGTTTCTATCTTTTGCTCTCTCCTTTACTCTCAGAAATCAATAAAAAGATATTTTTAAAAAGATATATGATCTGCAAATATTTCCTCCCATTCTGTAGGTTGTTTTTTTTCATTTCCTTAATAATGTCCTTTGATGCAATTGAGATGATCACATGGGTTTCTTTCCTTTCTTCCATTAATTTAGTGTTACACTGATTGATTTTTGTATGTTGAACCACGCTTGCATTCCTAGGATAAATCCCACTTGATCATGGTGTATAATCCATTTGATTCAATTGGCTAGTATTTTCTTGAGGATTTTTGCATCTATATTCATAAGGAATATTAGCCTATAACAAGGGGGGAAAAGAAAAAAAGAAGAGAACAAATGTACCAATGCACTTTAGTCAAGAACAAAATAAGGAAAAGGCAAAATTACACCACAGCAGTTATAACTTTGAATAGTATTATTGTTACTGCATTAGGAAGCATAATTGGTCATATATCTTACAGGGAAATTTCCTTCAAGAGGATCCTGCTTAATCTATCCAAGAAAGTTAAAAGCAACTAAAACTTAACCTCATCAAATCATCTCTAGGCAAGAAAACAGTACCACAGAAGTTAAATGATTCGTGTACAGTGACTTTTATGGTAAGCAGGAATTGGCACTTTTATTTTGTAACCATTTACCTGAAGCACTTTCCACTTAACCACTCTATCCTTTATTACCAATCTCTAAGACTTTAACTTCTTTACCAAAAAACTCATACCACAAATACTTCTCTTGCTTCTATCTAAAAGAAAATCTTCCACAAATTTAAGGTAATTTCTCTCCTGTATTTTCTTTGGTGAGACTAGAAAACAACCAGTCAGTATCTTATATAATAAAAGGCTAATATGCAAATAGACCAAACAGTGGAACAACTGAACAACCGGTCGCTATGACGTGCACTGACCACCAGGGGGCATGTGCAGAACATGGCGGGCATTGGCCGTGGCAGGATGGTGGAGCAGGTGAGCAGGGGTGCCAGACCAAGGCAGTGTGCCAGTCACTGTCATCGGGGCGAGCCTTTAGTGGTTACTGAAAATTCTTTACTCCCATGCTCTGCAGTACCACCTGGTGCTCGCACCTGCTGCCAGTGCTGGCCCCACTCACACCCGCAGCCAGCACTGGAGCCGCCGCTCACACATGCTGCCGGTGTCCGACGCCAGTCCCGATCACTCGACACCATCAGCAGGTGCAAGTGGCAGCTGCCAGCCCTGATTGCCCCTGAGGGCTTCTCCACCTCCCCCTGATCCTGAGGGGCCATCGGGGCAGCAGCCGTTGCCCGCACCTGCTGCTGGCCCTGGTCCCAATCGCTCTGCACCATCAGTGGGTGTGAATCAGGCTGGCACCATCAGCGCATGGGAGCAGCAGCGGCGGAAGCAGGGCTGCCAGCAGATAGGGGACCGGCAGCCTCACGGCCCACAGTTCCTTTCAAGATTCACAAATTCGTGCACTGGGCTCCTAGTTTTATTATAAAAACCTTTCATATACTTGAAGTACAATGAACTAGGTTGCCAAGTTCTTTAACATTGTCTTTGTTAGTATTATTTCCCAAGCCTTTTGGGCTACATGGTCCAGGACAGTACATTTTCTCTGTATCTCTCAAGGATATGAAATCAAAAGTATAATATATTGCCCTAATAGAGGGAAACTCCCAGGATAAAGCAACTGTTGATTGTGAAAGGGGGAGTGGTATTTCAGAGTTTGAAAAGCAGCATGGAAATGTCAAACCTATTTGAAATATTAAGGCTGAAATATTTAACTTAAGAGTAATGTTGAGAGAAAGAAGAGTAAGAAGGTGAACAATAATCATTTAATTCACATGCATGAGTCAATCATATTTAGTAAGTGAGTGGGACTGAAAGTGGGTGGAAATAAAATGTTGAAAACTAGAAAAAAAAACAGCAATAAAAAAGTAAGGGTCAATTCAAAGTTCAGATGAACCATAAGTGAATCAAGTTAGATTCCTGCAAAATAATTTATGCAATGATCTGCTATATATCAGGCTTAATATGACATGCTGCTTCTGGTATCTGTATGAGGAAGTGCTGAAGGGCCCAACATTTCAGTATTTTCAGTGGTAATTTCTAGCTCTGTAGCTCCAGCTCTTTTTTTTTTTTTTATCCTCATCTGAGGATAGGCCTTTATATTGATTTTAGAGAGAGAGAGAAAGAGAAACATCTATGTGATCGGTTGACTCCTGCATGTGCTCCCACTGGGGATCAAACCCACAACCTTTTGGCATATGGGGATGAGGCTCCAACCAGCTGAGCCACCTGGCCAGGGCTATAGCTCCAGCTCTTTGACAGTAGTACTCTGTTTCTATTGTATTTTGTCCTTTTTAACTTTTCCTACTTTTCCCTTCTTTTAGTGGTTCTTTCTACTCATTTTTATCCCCCGTTGCTGGTACAGGCCATTGCCTCCTCTTGTCCACCTCTTCACAGCCACAGTGCCCCCATCCTGGCCACTGTGCCTCCTCAGTAGCAGTGACTGCACTGCTGCCACTATCTAAAGACAGTCAATAGCTCTCTCTCACTTCCTTTTTCTCAGGCTCCCAGAGACTGTGGCAGCATATATCTATATATCTATATCTATATCTATATCTCTAGATATAGAGATAGAGATAGAGATAGAGATAGAGATAGAGATAGAGATAGAGATAGAGATAGAGATAGATAGAGATAGAGATAGAGATAGAGATAGAGATAGAGATAGAGATAGATAGAGATAGAGATATATATTCAGCTTTAGAAGATACTGCCAAAGCATTTGCCCAGTGTTTGTACCAATTTATAATCCAAAAAGCAATTAATGACAATCCAAGTTTATCTTCATCCTCACCAACAGTGGGTATTTTCCTTTCCTTTTTTAATTTTAGGCATTCTGGTGGATGTGTATCTTATTGTGGGTTGTTGGGTTTTGTGTCTTTCATTTAACGATTTTGAAATAATTTGACTTAGGAAAAACATAAAAATAATACAAAGAATTCCATAAACTCCTCACCCAGTTTCCCCTAATGTTAACATATTATATACCCATAGTGTGACTACTGAAACCAGGAAATTAACACTGATACATTATTATTAACTAATTTATGGATCTTAATTGAATTTTGCCAGTTGTCTCACTAATGTCCTTTTTCTGGTCTTGGATCCAATTGCATTTAATTATCATGTTTGCTTAGTCTCCTCCAATCCATGAAAGTTCCTCAGTCTTTGTCTTTCATGACTGTGGAAAATTGAATAATGGCCCCCGAAGATGTCCATGTTTTAATCTCTAGAACCCGTTAAGGTTATCATATATGTCAAAAGGGACTTCGGGTATGATTAAGTTAAGGGTCTTGAGATGGGGTGATTGCCCCACATTATCCAGGTAGGCCCAATATAATCACAAGGGTACTTATAAGGGGAGGCAGGCAGGAAGTCAGTCAGTAGGATGAGATGTAACAACAGAAGCAAGATGATGGAGCAATGCAAAGAAGGGACCAAGAACCATGTAATGCAAGCAGTCTCTGGAAGCTGAAAAGTCAATCTCCTTAGAGCCTCCAGAAGGAATGCAGCTCTGCTGAAACCTTTGACTTTAGACTTCTTACCTCCAGAATTATAAGAAAATACTTTTTTTTTTTGCTTTAAGCAACTAAACTTATGGTAACATGTTACAGCACAAATAGGAAACTAATACAATGACTTTGACACTTTTGAAGAGTACTAGTTTTGTTGAATGTCTTTAATATGAGTCTGTCTGATGTTTTCTCATGATTTAATTGAGGTTATGTTGTTTAGTTTTTGTTTTGCAATACCCCAGAGATGATGTTCTGTTCTTTTGGTTATCATGTCACAGGGTATGTGATATCAGTGTGCCCTATTACTGGTGATGGTAAACTTATGATGGTATCTACTAGGTTTCTCCATTATAAAATTTTTATTTTTCCTTTTGTAACTGATAAATATTTTCCAGGAAATACTTTTATACTCTACTAATGTCATGTTTCTCCTTAAACTTTTGCCCACAAATTTTAGCATCCATTAATGTTTCTCGCTTGCAATAAACATTACTGTGGTATTTGCCCAATTATGCTTATCTGTTTCTATTATTGCCTCTACATTTATTAATTGGAATTCTCCTATAAGAAAGAGCTACCCCTAATTTGTTCATTTATTTATATACTTACATTAGTGTGGACCCAGGTATATTTATTTTATTCTATGGTTTATAATCTGTTTAATCCATTGCTATAATTATTTATTCTGTCATTCAAGTTGCCCCAGATTTGGCCACTGAGAGCTCTTTCAAGTTGCCTGCTCTATAACGGTATTCTCCCAAGCTTTCTTCTGAAAGTTTTATTGTTTTACCTTTAAAACTTATATATTCAATCCATATGGAATTTATTTTGTGTGTGTGGTATGAAGAAGGGGTTGAAATACATCTCCTCCTGTATGGTTAACCAAGTGACACAACACCATCTATTGAAAAGAATATTCTTTCCCTCACTGAACTGCAATGTCATCTTTGACACAAATCTGCTGTGTGTATGTTATTCTGTTCCACTAAACTGTATATCTATTCTTACATCATTACCACATTGCCTTTAATAATAAGATAAATAAATATTCCATCTTTTTTTCTTTTTTAAAATAAATTTTTATATTCTAGGTCCTTGGAATTTTCATATAAAATTTAAAACCAACTTGCTGATTTTTTAAAAATATATTTTATTGACTTATTTACAGAGAGGAAGGGAGAGGGATAGAGAGCTAGAAACATCGATGAGAGAGAAACATCGATCAGCTGCCTCCTGCGCACCTCCTACTGGGGATGTGCCCGCAACCAAGGTACATGCCCTTGACCGGAATCAAACCTGGGACCTTTCAGTCCGCAGGCTGACACTCTATCCACTGAGCCAAACCAGTTAGGGCCCATCTTGCTGATTTTTACCAGAAAAAAATATCTGCTGGGTTATAGATCAGGATTGCATTGAATCTATAGGACAATGCATAGAGAATGGGCATTTTATAAGAAAATGGGGAGAGATTAACCAGGGAACTTATATGCATATATGCATAGCCCATGGACACAGATAATAGTGTGGTGAAGACCTGGGAGGGGCATATGCAGAGTTGTGGCATCAGTAGGGAAAAGGGGGGGGGCATCTGTAATACTTTCAACAATAAAGATAAATTCTAATAAAAAGAATATAATTGATTTCTACATACTGATATTGTGCCCTACAACTTTGCCAAACTCACTTATTTTGCAGAGGAAATAACTTTTTCCCCCAGAGATAATAGAAGAAGTAAATATAAACCACTCTGTAAAGATATTTGGCCATGATAACTAAGTAGGAGATGGAGGACAGTTAGCTGAAGGGTTGTGTGAGTCTGAAGGATTTTTGTTATTGTTTGGTTATATACTCCTCTTTGCCTTTTAAAATTTATTTTTATTGAATTTACTAGGGGCCTGGTGCACAAATTCGTGCATGGGTGGGGTCTGGCTGGCCCGCCCTGATCAGGGCCGATTGGGCCTGGCCTGCTGTGGGGAGGGGCATTGGGAGGTTGGCGGGCCGGCCCCAGTTGAGGGGACAATTTGCATATTACCCTTTTATTATATAGGATTGGGATAACATTGATTAATAAAATTATAGAGGTTTTCAGGTGTACAGTTCTATAATACATCATCTGTATATTGTATTGTGTGTTCAACACCCCAAGTTAAGTCTCCTTCCATCACCATTTCCATCACCATTTATCCCCCTATGCCCTCTTCTACCTCTTCCCACACTTATTTCCCTCTGGTAATCATGATGCTCTTGTCTGTATCTATGAGGGCTTTTTTTCTGTTTTGGGTTTTTTGGGGTTTTTTGTTTTGTTTTGTTTTTGCTTAATCCCTTCACCTTAAAAAAATTTTTTTATTAATCCTCACCTGAGGCATGAAGATATTTTTTTCCATTGATTTTTAGAGATGGTGGAAGGGAAGGGGGTGGGGGAGAGATGGAGAAAGAGAGAAACATCAACATGAAAGAGACACAATGATTGGTTTCCTCCCACATGTACCCTGACTGGGGCTGGAGATTGAACCTCCAACCAAGTATGTGCTTTTGACCAGGAATTGAACTGGCAATTCTTCAATTCGAGGGCTGATGCCCTAACCACTAAGCAAAACCGGCTAGGGCTCCCTTCACTTTTTTTCCAATCCCCCAACAACTCTCTCCTCTGACAGCTTGACAGACTGTGCTCTATCTATGAGCCTGTTTCTATTTTGTTTGTTAGTTTAATTTGTTATATATAAACTAGGGGCCCAGTGAATGAATGCATGCACCTTGAAAGGAACTGTGGGCCACGAGGCTGTGGTAGGCACAGGGGTGGGTCTCAGCCCATCCTCTTCGACCCCACCTGACCCCTCCCATCATGGTCCCGGTCCCCTGTCTGCCAGCAGCCCCACTCCTGCCACCACTGCTCCCACATGCTGACAGCACTGGCCCCGCTCGCACCCACTGACAGCGCAGAGCAATTGCGACCGGCGTCAGCAGTGGATGTGAGCAGCGGTTGCTGCCCTGATCGCCCCTCAGGAGCAGGGGAAGGTGGAGAAGCCTTCAGGGGTGATCAGGGCTGGCAAGCAGCTGCCACCCACACCTGCTCATGGTGCCCAGTGATCAGGAATGGCACTGGGCACCAGCAGCGGGTGAGAGTGGCAGCTTCAGCACCAGCTACAGGTGTAAGCAGGGCTGGCGCTGACAGTGGGGGTGAGCAGTGGCTCCAGCACTGGCAACGGGTGGGAGGGCCAGGTGGGTCCACGGTGCGCGGGAGCAAAGAATTTTCAGTAACCACAAGAGGCTCACCCCGATGACAGTGACTGGCACCCCACCTTGGTCTAGCGCCCCTGCTCACCTGCTCCATCATCCCTCTGTGGCCAAAGCCCGCCATGTTCTGCACATGCCCCCTGGTGATCAGCACATGTCATAATGACTGGTTGTATGGTTGTTTGGTTATTCCCTTGTTCCACCATTTGGTCTATTTTCATATTATTATATATATATATATATATATTAATTATTGATTTCAGATAGGAAGGGAGAAGGAGAGATAGAAACATCAACAATGAGAGAATCATTGATCAGCTGCCTCTTGCATACCACCTACTGGGGATCAAGCCCCCAACCCGGGCTTCTGCCCTTGACTGGAATCAAACCCAGGACCTTCAGTCCTCAGGCCGACACTCTATCCACTGAGCCAAACTGGCTAAGGCTAGTTTAATTTGTTCATAAGATTCCACCTATGAGTGAAATTATATGGTATTTGTCTTTCTCTGATTGGCTAATTTCACTTAGCATAATATTCTCCAGGTCCAAAGGGAAAGATTTCCTTCTTTTTTGTGACTGAGTAGTATTCCATTATATAAATGTACCACAGGCTTTTTATGATTTTTAAAATCTACCTTTATTGTTGAAAGTATTACAGATGACCCCTTTTATTCCCCCACTAACCCCCTCCACCCAGCTCCCACCCCCACCCAAGGCCCTCACTGCACTATTGTCCATGGGTTATGCATACATGCATATAAGTTCTTTGGTTAATTACATCCCACACTTCCCCTCTGAAATGCCTATTAATTTCCAAAATATATAAAGAACTCATACAACTTAACAAAAGGAAGACAAACAATCTAATTAAAAAATTGGCAAAGGACCAAATAGACACTTCTCCAAAGATGACATACAGATGGCCAAGAGACATATGAAAAGATGCTCAAAGTCACTAATCATCAGAAATGCAAATTAAAATAACAATGAGGCCCTAGCCGGTTTGGCTCAGTGGACAGAGTGTCAGCCTGTGGACCGAAGGGTCCTGGGTTCAACCCTTCTGGTCAAGGGCTCATGCCCAAGTTGCAGGCTAAATCCCTAGTAGGAGGCAGGCAAGAGGCAGCCAATCAATAATTTTCTCTCATCATTGATGTTTTGATCTCTCTCTCTCTCTCTCTCTCTCTCTCTCTCTCTCTCTCTCACCCTTCTTCTCTGAACACAATAAAAATATATTTTAAAAAAACCTATGAGGTATCACCTCACAACTGTCAGAATGGCTACTGCCAACAAATCTAATTTCTAGTAGCTCTTTCTTGTACTCTATTCCTTTTTATTTTTAAGAAATCTATTTCTGCTTATTATATGAAATATCTTATCTCCCAAAGGATAGCAATTATTGGATTTTTTAAAGTTTCCTGCTCCATGTGTCGTCTGTTTCCTTTGAGTTCTCTTGCTCTATCTATGTGTATGTGTGTGTGTTCATTTTTTTCATGTTAATGAATTTCCTCAAATGCTTGGTGATCCTCTGTTGTCTATTTATATTTTAAAATTAAATTTATTTTTTAAATTTTATTTTTTAATTAAAGTTTACATTCAATATTATTTTGTATTAATTTCAGGTGTAAATCTTAGTGGTTAAATAATCATATACTTTAAAAAGTGTTTTCCTACCTGGCTGGTGTGGGTCAGTGGTTGAACATCGATCTATGAATCAGGAGGTCAGAGTACGATTCCTGGTCAGGGAACGTGCCTGGGTTTGGGGCTCAATTCCCAGTAGGGGGCATGCAGGAGGGAGCCAATCAATGATTCTTTCTCATCACTAATGTTTCCTTTTTTAAATATATTCTTTATTGTTGATAGTATTACAGATATCTCCCATTCCCCCTGTTTCCCCCCACTCCTCCCAACCTCTACACACCTAGGTCTTCATTACCCTATTGCCCATATCCATGGGCTATGCATATCTATATATATAAAAGGCTAAGCGACCATCTAACTGTCCAACCAGTAGCTATGAGGTGCACTGACCACCAGGGGGCAGACGCTCAATACAAGAGCTGCCGAGCTGTGGTGACTTGGCAGCAGCAGTTCTTGGATGATGCATCCCAGAACCAGAGAGGAGGGAGCTCGATTTCAGTTGCGTCACCAGAGAACCACTCTCTTGCAATCCAGGACACCTCAGGGGATGTTGGAGAGCCCGTTTTGGCCCGATCCCCGCAGGCTAGGCAGAGGAACGCTTCCTTCTGGAGGGACCCTGCTCACGCTGCAGAAGCCTTTCGAGCTGCCCCAGGTGCAGCTGGCTGGAAGGGACCACGGAAGGTTGGCTGCAGGGTGTGTCCAGCTCATCTTGTCCAGCCCCACCCCACCAGCCACCTTCTAATTAATTACCTTTCAATGTGCACGAATCCATGCACTGAAGTACTAGTAAGTATATAAGTTCTTTGGTTTGTCTCTTCTTATTCCCCCAACCCCACATCTAGATATGTCAGTCAGTTCCATACCTCCCTGCTTCAGGTCTTATTTTGTTGGTCAATTCATTTTGTTCATTAGATTCCACAAATAAGGGGGATCGTGTGATATTTGATTTTCTCAGTTTGGCTTATTTCACTTAGCATAATAGTCTCCAGGTCCATCCATGCTGTCCCAAAGGGTATGAGATCCCTCTTTTTTAAAGCTGCATAGTATTCCATTGTGTAAATGTCCCACAAAGTTTTCATCCATTCATCTACTGATGGGCACTTGGGCTCTTTCCAAATCTTAGCTATTGTAAATAATGCTGCTATGAACATAGGGGTGCATATATTCTTTATGATTGGTGTTTTGGAGGTTTTAGGATATATTCCCAGAAATGGGATTGCCCTGGGTCAAATGGATGTTCCATTTTTAATTTTTTGAGGAAACACCATACTGTTTTCCACAGCGGTTGCACCTATCAGCATTCCCACCAGCAGTGAACTAGTGTTCCCTTTTCTCCACATCCTCACCAGCACTTTTTTTCTGTTGATTTGTTGATGATAGCCGTTGTTACAGGCGTGAGGTGACATCTCATTGTGGATTTAATTTGCATTTATTTGGTGATTAGTGACTGTGAACACTTTTTCATATGTCTCTTGGCCATTTGTATGTCCTATATGAAGAAATGTCTATTCAGGTCTTCTGCCCATTATTAATTGGACTAGAGGCCCAATGCACAAAAATTTGTGCACTCAGGAGTGTCCTTCAGCCCGGCCTGTGCCCTCTCGCAGTCTGGGACCCCTCAGAGGATGACCACCTGCTGGCTTAGACCTGCTCCCTGGGAAATTGAGCCTAAGCTGGCAGTCAGACATCCCTCTGGCAGCCCGGGAGCCCTTGGGGGATGTCCATTTGCCAGCAGGGAGCAGGCCTAAGCTGCAGTTGGACATCCTTAGCGCTGCTGAGGAGGTGGGAGAGGCTCCCACCTCCACTGCTGTACTGGCAGCCATCAGCCTGGCTTGTGGCTGAGCAGAGTTCCCCCTGTGGGAGCACAATGACCACCAGAGGGCAGCTCCTGCATTGAGTGTCTGCCCCCTGGTGGTCAGTGTGTGTCATAGTGACCAGTCATTCCCAGTCTTTCTGCTGTTAGGGTCAATTTACATATTACCCTTTTATTATATAGGAGTTCCTGGCCAGCCTGGGTGAGGAGCTGATGGCTGTTTGCAGGCTGGCCACAGCCCCTTCAGGGTGGGGGTCCCCCTGGGGTGCCTGGCCAGCCTGGGTGAGGGGCTGAGGGCTGTTTGCAGGCTTGCCACAGCCCCTTCAGTGTGGGGGTCCCCACTGGGGTGCCTGGACATCCTGGGTGAGGGGCTGAGGGCCGTTTTCAGGCTGGCTAAGCCCCCCAGCGGGGACCCTCACCCCATGAGTGTGTGGCCAGCCTGGGTGAGGGGCTGATGGCTGTTTGCAGACTGGCCACAACCCCCAGCCACCCAAGCTCCCAGTGGAGGCTGGCTGGAAGCAGTTATCTGGGATTTATTTGTCTTCTATAATTGAAACTTTGTTGCCATGAGTGGAGGCCACAGCCGGCTCCGGGCAGGTGGAAGCTTGGCTTCCTCCATTGCCCGGGCAACCAAGCCTCCTGCTTGCTCCAGCTCCGTGGCTGCCGGCCGCCATCTTGGTTGGGTTAATTTGCATATAGTCGCTCTGATTGGCTGGTGGGTGTGGCTTGGGCATAGCGAAGGTACCGTCAATTAGCATCTTTGTCTTATTAGTGTAGATTGTTTATCTTCTTTTTGTTGCGTTGTATGAGTATTTTATATATATTGGATATTAACCCCTTATCAGATGTATCATTGGCAAATATGTTCTCCCATTCAGTGGGTTCCCTTTTCAATTTGATGGTGGTTTCTTTTGCTGTGCAGAAGCTTTTTATTTTGATACTAGAAGCCCGGTGCACAGATTCGTGCACATTGAAAGGAAATTACTTAGAAGAAATATTTTAATACTAGAGGCACGGTGCATGAAATTCGTGCACAGGAGGGGGGTCCCCTCAACCCAGCCTGCACCTTCTCCAATCCGGGACCCCTCGGGGGATGTCCAAATGCTGGCTCCTAACTGCTCACCTGCCTGCCTTCCTGATCGCCCCTAACTGCCCCCCCCCCCTGCCAGCCTCATCACCTGTAACCACCTCTGCTTGCTGGCCGGATCGCCCCTAACTGCCCCCCCCTTGCTGGCATGGTCACCCCTAACTGCCCACCCACTGGCCTGGTTTTCCCCAACTGCCCACCCTGCCGGCCTGGTCACCCCACACAGCCTGCTGTTCAGTCGTTTGGTCATCCCTCACTAACTCCCTTGCTGACCTGGTTGCCCCATGCAGCCTGCTATTCAGTCATTTGGTTGTCTCTCACTAACACCCCTGCCAGCCTGGTTGCTTCACGCAGCCTGCTGTTTGGTTTTTTACTGTGATGGTGTCCTAAACAATTTGCATATTCCTCTATTATTAGTATAGATTGCTATTCGCCCTTTCTCTATAATAGAAGTATCAACCAAATTCAAAATCAACAATGACAGATGGAAACACATGCATGCAATTGGAGCCAGCAAGAGCTTTATATATATATAGATAAACTTGCTTAATTAGACCTGCTTTCTGATGTAGCTTTTTTCCATCCCATTGAAGCACCCCAACGTCTCTTTCAGGTAACTGTCAGCAACACAGCAGTAAATATCAACATAAAGCAGGTTATTATTGTAGATCACGCAGGGAGAACAAAGGGTGAAATGTTTAATTACAGCAGTGTTTGACTATATTCTGCGCAGTGAGAAAACCTGAAGTCATTTTCAAGGTCCACCATTTCTTAATTTTTTTCAGTGGGGTCAAGTTTCCAAACTTTCTAAATCTCCATTTTCCAGCTAATTAAAAGAAAATAGGACTACACTGAGTCTCCTATCTACCTACTCCAGGACTTCTGTGAGGATCAAATGAGATGAGGCATGTGAAAAAACTTCACAAACATTTGGTTAAAGTTTAAAATGTTTGCACCTGGCTATAAAGCAAGTTATGCTCCTGGGCTGAAGAAATTTCAAGGAGGCTAATGGCTAGGGAGAAGAAGCCAGGCATTGCTATATTACATCATTACCCGATGCCCACAGTGACCATTTAAGGGCTGGGCTGGACTGTGGGCCACATTTTGCACCATGGGGTCTTGGCAGTGTAGGCTGCGATTTGGTGGGCTGTTGCTCCGGGGTGGTGGTGGGGCCTGTGTCCCACTTGGGGGAAGCTGAGTGTTGGTTTGCCGGCACCAGGTCCACGGTGCCGTTTCTTTTTAAATGGCCAGTGTGCATCATGACAGCTCCTGTGTTGAGCATCTGCCCCCTGGTGGTCAGTTCACATCATAGATTCCAGTCGGACAGTTGGATGGACACTTAGGCTTTTATATATAGAGATAGTCCCATTTGTTTATTTTCTCCTTAGTTTCCTTTGCCCTAGCAGATGTAGCCATAAACATATTGCTACATGAGATGTCTGAGATTTTACTGCCTACCTTTTCTTCAAAGATTTTTATGGTTCCATGCCTTACCTCTAAGTCTTTTCTCCACCTTGAGTTTATTATTGTGTATGGTGTAAGATGGCGGTCTAGTTACATCTTTTTGCATGTTTCTGTCAAGTTTTCCCAGCACCATTTGTTGAAGAGACTGTCTTTACTCCATTGTATGTTCTTGCCTCCTCTGTCAAATATTTATTGGCAGTAATAGTGCGGGTCAACTTCTGGGGTTTCTGTGCTGATCCATTGATCTATATGCCTGTTCTAGTGCCAGTACCAGGCTGTTTTGTTTATAATGGCTTTGTAGTATACTTTGATATCCAGTATTGTGATCCCTCCTACTTTGTTCTTCTTTCTCAAGATTGCTGCAGCTATTCAGGGTCTTTTATGGTTCCATGTAAGTTTTTGGAGTATTTTTTCTATCTCTGTGAAGTATGCCATTGGTATTTTAATAGGGATTGCATTGAATCTATAGAGTGCTTTGGGTGGTATAGACATTTTAATGATGTTATTTAATTCCATGAACATGGTATATGCTTTCATTTGTTTGTATCTTCCTCTATTTATTTTTTCAGTGTCCTATAGTTTTTCAAATACAAGTCTTCTACCTCCTCGATTAAGTTTATATCTAGGTATCTTATTTTTTTTCTTGCAATGGTAAATGGGATTGCTTTTTCAGTTTCTCTTTCTGAGAGTTCATTATTGGTGTATAAAGATGCCATCAATTTGTGGATGTTGATTTTGTATCCTGCCTACCTTGCTGAATTCATTTATTAAGTCTAGTAGTTTCCTGGTGGAGTCTGTAGGGTTTTCTATGTACAATATCATGTCATCTGCAAATAATGGCAGTTTTACTTCCTCTGTTTCAATTTGGATGCTTTAATTTTTTCTTCTTTTCTGATTGCTGTGGCTAAGACTTCCAGTACTACCCTATATAATAAAGAGGTAACATGCAAATTGACCGTCACACCCTCACACAAGATGGCCGCCCCCATGTGGTCAAAAGATGGCTGCCCCCATGTGGTCACAAGATGGCCACCACAAAATGACCAGCAGGGAGGGCAGTTTTGGGTGATTAGGCCAGCAAGGGTGGGCAGTTGGGGATGACCAGGCCTGCAGGGGAGGGAAGTTGGGTGGGGGGGACAAGGCCTGCAGGGGAGGAAGGGCAGTTAGGGGCAACCAGCAGGGGAGGGAAGTTGGGGGCAATCGGGCTGGCAGGGGAACAGTTAGGCATCAATCAGGCTGGCAGGGGAGTGATTAGGGGTTGATCAGGCTGGCAGGCAGAAGTGGTTAGGGGCAATCAGGCAGGCAGGCAGGCCAGCGTTTGGGAACCAGCAGTCCCAGATTGTGAGAGGGATATCTGACTGCTAGTTTAGGCCCAATCCCACAGGGGTCCCAGATTGGAGAGGGTGCAGGCTGGGCTGAGGGACAGCCCCCCCCCCAGTGCATAAATTTTGTGCACTGGGCCTCTAGTGTTGAATAAGAGTGGTAAAAGCAGACATCCTTGTCTTGTTCATATTCTTAAGGGAAATGTTCTTAGTTTTTGCCCATTGAGTATGATGTTGGCTGTAGGTTTGTCATATATGGCCTTTATCATGTTGAGTTATGATCCCTGTATTCCAACTTTACTGAGAGTTTTTATTTTACAAAGGGTGTTGGATTTTGTTGAATGCTTTTTCTGCATCTGTTGATATGATTATGTGGTTTCTGTCTTTCAATGGGTTTATGTGATGTATCATGTTTATTGATTTGTGAATATTGTGCCAGCCTTGCATCCCTGGAATAAAGCCCACTTGTTCATGGTGTATGATCTTTTTAATGTATTGTTGGATCCAATTTTCTAATATTTTGTTGAAGATTTTAGTATCTGTGTTCATCAGGGATATTGGCCTGTAATTTTCTTTCTTTGTATTGTCTTTATCTGGTTTTGGAATTAGGATAATGCTGGCTTTGTAAAAAGAGCTTGGAAGTGTTCCTTTCTCTTGAATTTTTTGGAATAGTTTGAGGAGGATAGGTGTTAATTCTTCTTTGAATGTTTGATAAAATTCACCAGTAAATCCATATGGTCCAGAACTTTTGTTTGCTGGAAGTTTTATTCCCTATGCTGCACTTTACATCCTCATGACTATTCTATAACTACGAATTTATACTTATTAATCCCTTCACCCTTTTCACCCTCTCCCCAAGCCCCATTCCCTCCAGCAACCATCAGTCTGGTTTTTTGTGTGTCTTTGAGTCTGTTTCAATTTTGTTTATTTGTTTTGGCCTTTTTTAGTTGGTATGTTTCTTAAATGCAC
>NW_005871050.1:28506177-28509230 GCF_000147115.1 Myotis lucifugus | reverse complement strand
TTCTTAGTTTCAAATACATAAAATAAACTGCAAAACTGTTATTCTTGGGAGCATTCAAGTCTTTCTCTCTGACATATGTTATTAATTTGGCTCAAAAAAAAACTCATAAGAATTCTCTACAGGTGAAACGAAAAGTTCTCACAATTTTGATATAAGTGTGACTATATCTTTAGAAATTAATTTTTCTCCTCTCTTAATACACCTCTCAGACACCTTGCCTTTTCCCCAGGTAATCAGAAACCCTCTAGGTAGCAGCAGACAGTAGCTGAACCTGACTAATGGTCACATGGTCTGGACCTCTGGCAGGCTAAAAATAACATCTTGACCTAAATTATGTTTCAGTTCCTGAGGCCTGAGGTGGAACTACCCCCTGGATACTTTTTCATAAAACCAGATAAAGGGCCCCAGCCAGTTTGGCTCACTGGATAGAGTGTCAGCCCTCAGACTCAAGGGTCCCAAATTTGATTCTGGTCAAGGACACATACCTTGGTTGCAGGCTCAATCCCCAGCTCTGGTTGGCGCAAGTGGGAGGCAATCGATTGATGTATCTCTCTCACATTGATGTTTCCCTATCTCTGTCTCTCCCCCTCCCTTCCACTCTCTCTAAAAATCAATGGAAAATATCCTTGGGGGAGGATTAACAAAAACAACAATAAAAAAACAAAACAAGATATAAAGGGACATTGGAAAAGACCTCAGAAATTTCTTCAAGACCCTTATCTACCCTGATTCATCACCTTTTTCACACCTCCATCCAATCAGCTCCCAACACAACTCCAAATGCCTAACCCATGGAGTCTTTTGATTTACCCAATATAATCAATAACCTACAGGCCATCGGTAAATTGGGTCTTTTAGAGTATTAGCTTGCATGCACTCTAGATTAGCTAATTCTATAAAATTCTTTCTACACTGTAAACTCCAGTTCAAGTATTTATTTTTTCCAGTGCACATAAAGAGACAAACTCAAGGTTGAATGTTTCTTATTTCAACATTTACTTGGCATAATATGTCAGGATTCTGACGAAGGCCACCCAAAACAGTTACTGGACAGGAGTCGGACCTGAAGTGGGTCTGCCTTGGGCTGGCCTGCGGTGTATGGGTTCTTGACTTTGTGCAGGAAAGATTTCACAATATGAGTCCAGTGGTCTTAAGAGTACATTTATTAAAGCTGGGGACAGTGAAACAAGGAAGGGCTTAGGTAAGAAGAGGTAACAGGAGAGAGCCTAAGTGGGGCTGCTTCGGCTTTCTAGAAATGTTATAGGAAAGAAATGAACCTAAGCAGGGATGCTTTGGCTCACTGGAAAGTCAGAGAAAAGGGTGGCTTGGAGACAGGTTTAGGGGGTTAAGCCTGATAAAAGCTACCTCTGCCAATTGCTCCCCTGGTTGCAAGTCTCATGCGGACCCTTAAAGTTTATGAGAAGCACTCCTGAGAGGGAAGAAAAGTGTAGACATGCTCCCAAGAGGGAGAGTACTCTCATCCATTTATTTTGTTCTGTAGATTTCACATATAGGTGAAATCATATGGTATTTGTCTTATACTGACTGATTTCACTTAGCATAATATTTTATAGGTCCATGCATGCTATCACAAATGGTAAGATTTCATTCTCTTTTTTTAAATTGTTTTATTGCTAAAAGTATTGCAAAGAGTATTATATATGTCTCCCTATTTTTTTCTCCCCTTGACCCTCCCCTAGCCTCCCATGCCCTCCAGTGTCTTGTGTCCATTGGTTATGCTCGTATGCATGCATACAAGTCCTTTGGTTGATCTTTTACTCCCCCCCTCCCACCCCACAACCCTCCCCAGCCTTCCCGTTGTAGTTTGACAGTCTGTTCGATGTTGCTCTGCCTCTGTATCTATTTTTGCTCATCAGTTTATAATGGTCTTAATTATCCATAAATGAGTGAGATCATGTGGTATTTTTCCTTCATTGACTGGCTTATTTCACTTAGCATAATGCTCTCCAGTTCCATCCATGCTGTCGCAAATGGTAATAATTCCTTCTTTTTTACAGCAGCGTAGTATTCCATTGTGTAGATGTACCACAGTTTTCTAATCCATTCATCTGCTGATGAGCACTTAGGCTGTTTCCAGATCTTAGCTATGGTGAATTGTGCTCCTATGAACATAGGGGTGCATATATCCTTTCTGATTGGTGTTTCTGATTTCTTGGGATATATTCCTAGAAGTGGGATCACTGGATCAAATGGGAGTTCCATTTTTAACTTTTTGAGGAAACTCCATACTGTCTTCCATAGTGGCTGCACCAGTCTGCATTCCCACCAGCAGTGCACAAGTGTTTCTTTTTCTCCACATCCTCGCCAGTACTTGTCGTTTGTTGATTTGTTGATGATAGCTATTGTGACAGGTGTGAGATGGTACCTCATTGTTGTTTTGATTTGCATTTCTCAGATGATTAGTGACTTTGAGCATATTTTCATATGTCTCTTGGCTTTCTGAATGTCCTCTTTTGAAAAGTGTCTATTTAGGTCCTTTGCCCAATTTTTGATTGGATTGTTTATCTTCCTTTTGTTAAGTTGTATGAGTTCCCTATAAATGTTGGAGATTAAACTCTTATCAGTGATAATATCAGCAAATATGTTTTTCCATGCAGTGGGCTATCTTGTTGTTTTGTTGATGGTTTCTTTTGCTGTGCAGAAGCTTTTTATTTTGATGTAGTCCCATTTGTTTATTTTCACTTTAGATTCCAATGCCCTAGGAGCTGTATCAGTGAAGAAATTACTTCGGCATATGTCTGAGATTTTGTTGCCTTTGGATTGCTCTAGTATTTTTATGGTTTCCCATCTTACATTTAAGTCCTTTATCCATTTTGAGTTTATTTTTGGGTATGGTGTAAGTTGGTGGTCTAGCTTCATTTTTCTGCATGTATCTGTCCAATTTTCCCAACACCATTTATTGAAGAGACTGTCTTGACTCCATTGTATGTTCTTGCCTCCTTTGTCAAATATTAATTGAACATATTGGTTCAGGTCAATTTCTGGGTTCTCTATTCTATTTTATTGATCTATATGTCTGTTCTTGTGCAGTA
>NW_005871050.1:28460073-28506077 GCF_000147115.1 Myotis lucifugus | reverse complement strand
TTTTCTCAGAATTGCTGCAAGCTATTCGGGGTCTTTTTTATTCCAGATGAATTTTTGGAGAGTTTGTTCTAGATCTGTGAAAATATGCCATTGGTATTTAATGGGAATTGCGTTGAATTTATAGATTGCTTTGGGTAGTCTGGACATTTTAATGATGTTGATTCTATCAATCCAAGAACATGGTATGTTCTTCCATCTGTTTATGTCTTCCTCTATCTCTTTTTTCAACGTCCTGTAGTTTTCTGAGTAGAGGTCTTTTACCTCTTTAGTTAAGTTTATTCCTAGCTATCTTAATTTTTTTGGTGTGATGGTAAATGGGATTGCTTTTTTAGTCTCTCTTTCTGTATGTTCACTATTGGTGTATAGAAATGCCATAGATTTCTTGGCATTAATTTTGTATCCTGCTACATTGCCAAAATCATTTATTAAGTCTAATAGTTTTTTTGATGGAGTCTTTAGGGTTTTTTATGTATAATATCATGTCATCTGTGAATAAGGACAGTTTTACTTCTTCTTTTCCAATTTGGATGCCTTTTATTTCTTCTTCTTGTCTAATTGCAATGGCTAATACTTCCAGTACTATGTCGAACAGGAGTGGTGAGAATGGGCATCCCTGTCTTTTTCCTGTTCTTAGGGGAAATGGTTTTAGTTTTTGTCCATTGAGTATGATGTTGACTGTGGGTTTGTCATATATGGCTTTTATTATGATGAGGTATGATCCTTTTATTCCCACCTTGCTGAGAGTTTTTATCAGAAATTGGTGTTCGATTTTGTCAAATGCTTTTTTCTGCATCAATTGATATGACCATGTGGTTTTTTTCCTTCAATTTGCTTATGTGATATATCAAGTTTATTGATTTGAAGATATTGTACGGTCCTTGCATCCCTGGGATAAATCCTACTTGGTCATGGTGTATGATCCTTCTGATGTACTGCTGGATCCGATTTGCTAAGATTTTGTTGAGGATTTTGGCATCTATGTTCATGAGGGATATTGGCCTGTAATTCTCTTTCATTGTGATGTCTTTACCTGGTTTTGGTGTTAGGGTGATGCTGGCTTCATAGAATGAGCTTGGAAGTGTTCCTTCCTCTTGAATGTTTTGTAGTAGTCTGAGGAGAATAGGTTTTAGATCTTCCTTGAATGTTTGGTAAAACTCCCCTGTGAAGCCATCTGGCCGTGGACTTTTGTTTGCTGGAAGCTTTTTGATAACTGCTTCAATTTCTTCCATAATTATTGGCCTATTGAGATTTTTAGATTCTTCCTGATTGAGTTTTAGAATGTTGTATTTTTCTAGGAATATGTCCATTTCCTCCAGGTTGTCTAGTTTGTTGGAGTAGAGTTGTTCATAGTATTTTTTTAACAATCATTTGTATTTCTGTGGGGTCTGTTGTTATTTTGCCTCTATCATTTCTGATTTTGTTTATTTGGGTCCTCTCTCTTTGCTTCTTGGTGAGCCTGGCTAGAAGTTCATCAATCTTTTTTATCCTTTCAAAGAACCAGCTCTTGGTTTCGTTGATTTTATGTATTGTTTTTTGGTCTCTATGTCATTTATTTCTGCTCTGATCTTTATTATCTCCTTCCTTCTGCTCACTCTGGGCTTTTCTAGTTGCTCTCTTTCTAATTCTTTGAGATAGATGATTTACTACCATTTTTTTCTTGTTTTTTGAGGTAGGCCTGTAGAGCTATAAACTTCCCTCTCAGGACTTTTTCATTGTGTCCCATAGGTTTTGGATTGTTGTGTTTTCATTGTCATTAGTTTCCAGGATGTTTTTAATTTCTTCTTTGATCTCATTGGTATCCCAATCAATATTTAATAACATGCTATTCAGCTTCCAAGTGTTTGAGTATTTTGGGTTGTTTTTATTGTAGTTTATTTCTAATACTATGCCATTGTGATCTGAGAAGATGTTTGGTATGATTTCAATCTTCTTGAATTTGGGAGACTTTGCTTGTGAGCCAATATGTGGTCTATTTTTGAAAATGTCCCATGTGCACTTGAGAAGAACGTATATTCCCTGGCTTTGGGGTGAAATGTTCTGAAGATGTCAATTAAGTCCATCTTATCTATTGAGTCATTTAGGATTGCTGGTTGTTTGCTGATTTTTTGTCTAGAGGATTTATCCAGTGATGTCAGTGGTGTATTAAAGTCCCCTACTATGATTGTATTGTTGTCAATCTCTCCCTTGATATCTTCCAGGAGTTTTTTTATGTATTTGGGTGCTCTTGCATTGGGTGCATATATGTTTATCAGGGTTATATCTTCTTGTGGAATTGATCTCTTTAGTATTATGAAGTGGCCTTCCTTATCTTTCGTTATGGCCTTCACTTTGATGCCTATTTTGTCTGATATAAGTATTGCTACCCCAGCTTTTTTTTTCATTTTCATTTGTGTGAAAGATATTTTTCCATCCCTTCACTTTCAGTCTGTGTGAGTCCCTTATTCTGAGGTGGGTCTCTTGTAGACAGCAAATATATGGGTCATGGTTTTTTATCCATTCAGCCACTCGATGTCTTTTGATTGGAGCATTTAGTCCATTTACGTTTAAAGTTATTATTGAAAGGTACTTGTTTGTAGCCATTTCTTTTTTTGTGTGGCTCTTTTCTGTCTGAGCTTTTTATTTCTTCTTTTTACAGCAGTCCCTTTAGCATTTCTTGCATTGCTGGCTTGGTGGTGATAAACTCCCTTAGCCTTTTTTTGTCTGTGAAGCTTCTTATTTCCCCTTCAATTTTGAATGATAGCCTTGCTGGATAGAGTATTCTTGGATTCAGTCCTTTGTTTTGCATCACTTTGTAAATTTCCGTCCATTCTTTTCTGGCCTGATGTGTTTCTGTTGAGAAATGATTTGATAATGTAATGGGAGATCCCTTGTATGTAACTTTCCATCTCTCTCTTGCAGCCTTTAAGATTCTCTCTTTGTCCTGAACATTTGCCATGGTAATTATGATGTGTCTTGGCGTGGGTATTTTCGGGTTCATCTTGTTTGGGACTCTGTGCTTGTGTGACTTTTTTCTTCCCTACCTCAGGGAAGTTTTCTTATATTATTTCTTCCAATAGGTTTTCTAACCCTTGTTCCTCTTTCTGTTGTTATTACACCCCTACTAGTCGTATGTTGTTTCGTTTCATGTTGTCCCAAAGCTCCCTTAGGCTCTTCTCCTGTGTTTTAAATTTTTTCTCCTATTGCAGTTCAGTTTGGGTGTGTTTTGTTTCCCTGTCTTCTAATTCGCTAATCCAGTCCTCTGCTTCTCCTAGTCTACTGTTGAAACTTTCAATGGTGTTTTTTATTGCAGCTATATCACTCTTCATTTCTTCTTGGTTCTTACATAAGTTATTGATTTTTTCATCCATTTCTTTTTTCTTCTTACATAAGTTGTTGATTTTTTTCATCTGTTTCTTCTTGATTATTGTATAAGTTGTTGATTTTTTCCTCCATCCAGTTTATGCACTCTAGGACCCTTAATCTGAATTATTTTTCTGACATGTTGCATGCCTCTGTTTCACTTAGCTGCTTTTCTGGCAAGTCCTCCTCTTCTTTCCTTTGGGGGTTTCTTTGTCTACCCATGTTTGATCTCACCGACAGATCTAGATGTTGAGTCGTTCAGGGGCTGCTCCTTGGGTGGCTGTGGCTCCTCAGGCTGCGGTTGCTCCTCGGGTGGTTGTGGTAGCAGTTGCTCCTCAGTTGGCAGCAGCTCCTCTGGTGGGTGTTGTTCACAGCCGTGGTGGCTCCTCTGGCTGGTGCGGGGAGGCTTCTCACACAGCTGCTGTTCTTCAGACAGAGGGTGTGCTGATCACGAGGCTGCTGTTCCTTTGATGGGGGCAGGCTACACACGCAGCTGCTACTTCTTGAACTGGGGCGGACTGCTCACGTGGCTGCTGTTCCTTGAATGGGGGCTGGCTGCACACTGCTGTTGTTCCTCTGATGTGGTGGGCTGCTTGTGAGACTACTGCTCCTTGGACTTGGACAGGTTGATTGCAAATCTGCTGCTCCTCAGATGGGGGTGGGCTGCTTGCACGGCTGCTGCTTTTTGGACAGGAGTGAGCTGCATGCGTCGCTGCTCCTCCTCTCCAGGTGTCTGGTTATGTGGCTTGCTCTCTAGCACTTTAGCCAGACAGGATAAAATTCACCTTAAGAAGACATGACTCAAGGGGAACAAAGCATGAATGTACTCACGACACCAATAACCCCAATATAAGTGACCACCTGAGAAAAGAGAATTAGGGGAGAGAAAAGAGAGTACAAATGATACCTAAGAGAGAGAGAGAGAAAAAAAGGAGAAAAAAGGAGAGTGTATATATATATATATATATATATATATATATATGGAGAGAGAGAGAGAGAGAGAGAGAGAGAAAACACCACAGAACCAATAGATAAACCAAACAAATACAAACACCAAACACCCAGTAAAGAGGGTGGGGGCAGAATCTGTAGAGGCTGAGCTGATATACAGGAAATAAGGTTAAGAATTGGATAAATATGGGGAGGACCTCACTTCAGTATAGTGGAGGTAGAAAAGGGATGAGTGGATAAGAAGAGACAGAAAGGGAACAAAATAATATATTTACAAAAAAATTGATTTAAAATGGTATAAAAATAGAAAATAACAAATAAAAATAAAATAAAATTGAATGATGAAAAAATAATGTGAAAAGAAGTAGAAAATAATGCAACAAACAAAAAAAAAAGGGAAACAAAGAAAAAAGTAAAAAAAAGCTAATAAAATAATAATAAAAAAATAAAAATGGAAAATTAAAATGTCATTCCTTTGGCTGGCTTAAGATCCCAGTTTTCTGGAGTGTCTGTGATTTTTTTTTCCTGTTGCTGGGACTGAAGGCTCCTCTATAGGCCAGACCCTGTTAACTCCCAAGGACTAATCAGATTTGTTTAATCCTTCATACCATTCAGGGTGGAATCTGGATGTGGCTGTATTCCTTGCCTTGGGGCTGGAGGGAGGAGTTATATCCTCAGGAGAAAATGGCTGCCCAAGTCCTGGGCTCAGACGTGACTCAGCACTCAATTTGCTGCCACCTCTCCTGGACCCCCTTCTCTCCCAAGCCTCTTCCCAGATTCCACTCATCCACACCTTCTCCTGCTCCTGAGCACAGGTGAGTGTCTGTATCCGAAATGTCCTATGAACAGGGTTCAGTGAAAACAAACAAACAAATGCCGGCCACAGAAACGAGGAAGACTGAGTCTCTGTAAGCTCCTCTCTTCCTGGCACTGCATGGTCTGGTCAGCGCTTCAGGCTGCCCCCTTTAGGCTCAGTCCTCCGTAATTATGGAACCCAGATCTCAAATCCCCCAGTGCCAACAGTCTTGCAGATTTCCTTTCCCCAGTCAGGGGCTGTGTCTGTCCCAAGGGACGCGGCTGGGTGTCGCGCGGTCTCCCTCTGACCCTCTGGGCTCAGAGATCTGGCAAACTTTCCTGCCCAGATCCCTGGTTTTTACCTTTCCAGGGGAACTCTGCCCTTCCCAGCTGCAAACTGTCTCACCAGCTGAGTATACTTCGCCAATTCGGGGGTGGATGTTATCTTTTTCAGCTGCTCATTTTATTTGCTCAGGGACAAGCCTTGGGACGCGTCTGCCTATTCCGCTGCCATCTTCACTCTCCCGGTGAATTCAGTTTTGATGCAAAACTTCCTGGAGCTTGTATGCCTGGCTTTCCACTTTTCAGTGTTGAGGTCGAATGCTTAGGCCTTCCAGCTCTCCTGCTCAGCTAGGGAGGTTTGTGCTGTTTTTCAAATTGTTTCTTCACTCTGAGATTCTGTTAGAAATAAAGAAAACAGGAATAGAACCAGCTGTGTAAGTTCTATTTCAGAACCAAATTGCCTACAATTGAGATGGACATCTGACTTTCATTCAGATTTCATTCTTTTTGATGACCAAATAATATTCCATTATGTATATGTACCACAGTTTTATTCAGTGGACATACTGAATATTCACTGGTCTATTGATGAGCACTTGGGTTGCTTCCATATCTTGGTTATTGTAAATAACATTGCAACGAACATAGGGGTGCATATATTCTTTCAAATTAGTGTTTCAGATTTTTTCAGATATATACCCAGAAATGGAATCATTGGATCATACAACAGTTTTCTTTTTAATTTTTGAGGACCCTCTATACTATTTTCCATAGTTGCTGCACCAATCTGCATTCCCACCAACAGTGCATGAGGGTTCCCTTTCTCCACATCCATGTCAACACTTGTTGTTTGCTGATTTATTGATGATAGTCATTCTTAAATGTGTGAGGTGATATCTCACTGTGGTGTTAATTTGCATTTCTCTGATGATTAGTGTTTTTGAGCATCTTTTCATATGTCTATTGGCCATTGTATGTCCTCTTTGGAGAAACGTCTATTCAGGTCCTCTGTCTAAAATAGAAGTTCTTCTAAGGTTTAGTAACTGGTAGCCTGATGATTGAACAGGAGCCCAAAACTTTGATGGAGGGATGACAATAGTCAGTATCAGCAATCCTCATTTCTCATGATTCTTACATGAACAAATTTCAGTTACCACTAGTATCCCAACAGCACAGTTCAAATTTCACAATAAGTACACAATATATTAACTGTGAGTAATTGCATAAAGTATAAATTGCACTGTTAGCTCTTCAGCCCACAAATCACTATGTAAATAACAGATGTGCATCAAGACCATGTCACTTCTTTCATAGCCTCTTGGTGACTGGTCACTCTGAATCTATTATTCAGAAAAAACATGGTCTGTATTGTGTTGCCTCCTTGTCTCCCAGTAATAAACCCACATGACATTTTACAAAAATGAATAATCAAAACTGAAAATTGGTTAACAAAGATGAAAGTACAGCAAATAAAAGAAAAGTGAAAATGCTGGAAATGAAATTGGGACTGATTTAAAAATAGCAACAGCAAAGCAAATATAGGATGAGACCCAGGCCTGAACAAACAACATTTGACAAATTCAGTTACCAAAAACAAGGTAAAGTTGTATCAACATATTTTTTAAGTTGCACTAAAAACAGGAAGCTGCTTATGATTGAAATGAAGTTTTACTTCTGCTTTGAAATAAAGACTGCAATTTTAAAATAAAATCCCAATCAGTTTGGCTAGTGTTCAGGCCAAAGCATTGAATTATTGCCAGTAAATGCTGCTTTAATCATTTCAAAAGTTGGCACAAATTGTCTAATGTTAATCTATCAGGTGAAGCTATTAGCACAGTTGAGAATACTGCTATAAAATTTGCACCCAGATTCCAAATATTAGTTAAAGGAGGTGTTTATAATGATCATTAACCATTTAATGTTGATGAGACTGGTCTTTTTTTGAAAGGCAATTCCATCAATAAGTTACATGACAAAAGATGAAGGATCATGAAGTGGCCGTAAAGGAGATATTCTAGGTTTGTAGCCATAGAAACTTAGTGAAGAACAAGTGACTGACATAAACGAGGAAATTGGTTTTGACAAAAAAGATGAAGGTGCTCCAGAGGAAGTGCTGCTGGCATAAAACTTCACATTAAAGGAACTCTGAGATGTTTCATTGAAAGTGCAAAGGCTAAAATATTGGAAGCTGATCCAAATTTAGAAAAGAATATGATAATTTTTATGTGAAAGCATAAAAAAGATGCTTGTTCCATATCATAAATTAAACTACAATAAGAAGGCAAGCATTTTTCAAGCTACTTCTTGAGTACTTTTATAAATAAAACACTTTAATTCTCAATGTCCCTAATGTTTTAAATTTCAGTGTACTAAATAAGTATCAGTTTTAGTATTTCATCATTTTCCTATATGGTTATACCTGACAGTAAGAGATATTTTAATTTTTTGACAAAAAATTATAATGGTCATGGAATAATTGTTATTTTTCTCATTGACTATTAAGATCACTTTGCAGGGTCTCAGCTTGCAGTGGTCATTTTTATGGTCCCACCTTACTATGAAAACAAGGACTGCCTGTGTCCTTAGATCTGTTCTCTGGGTCATCTGGTTTCTCTGGAGAGCAATCCTCCACTCTTTTTTTAAAATATATTTTTATTGATTTCAGAGAGGAAGGGAGAGGGAGAGAGAGATAGAAACATCAGTGATGAGAGAGAATCATTGATTGGCTGCCTCTTGCATGCCCCACACTGGAGATTGAGCCCACAACCTTGTTATGTGCCTTTGACTGGACTCGAACCCAGGACCCTTCAGTCCACAGGCCTATGCTCCATCCACTTAGCCAAACTGGCTAGGGCAGCAATCCTCCACTATTACTTGGTGACTATAGTAGTCACACCCTGTCCACAAGGGATATGTTCCAAGACACCATCTGGATGGCTGTAACCCCAGAAAATACAAAACCCTATATATAGTATGTATCTATGTTAAAGTTTAATTTATGAATTAGGCACAGTAAGAGATTATTAATAATAAATACTAGTAAAATAGAACAATTATAAGTATACTAGAGGCCCGGTGCACAAAAATTTGTGCACTGGGGGGGGTCCCTCAGCCTGGCCTGTGCCCTCTCGCAGTCTGGGACCCCTCGGGGGATGTCCACCTGCTGGTTTAGGCCTGCTCCCCAAGGGAATGGGCCTAAGCTGGCAGTCAGACATCTCTCTGGCAGCCCTGGAGCCCTTGGGGGATGTCCACTTGCCAGTGGGGAGCAGGCCTAAGCTGCAATCGGACATCCTTAGTGCTGCTGAGGAGGCGGGAGAGGCTCCCACCACCACGACTGTGCTGGCAGCCATCAGCCTGGCTTGTGGCTGAGCAGAGCCCCCTCTGTGGGAGCACACTGACCACCAGGGAGCAGCTCCTTCATTGAGCATCTGCCCCCTGGTGGTCAGTGTGTGTCATAGTGACCAGTCATTCCCAGTCATTCTGCTGTTAGGGTCAGTTTGCATATTACCCTTTTATTATATAGGATAGAGGCCTGGTGCATGGGTGGGGGCCAGCTGGTTTGCCCTGAAGGGTGTACCAGATCAGGGTGGGGTCCTGCTTGGGTGCCTGGCCAGCCTGGGTGAGAGGCTGAGGGCCATTTTCAGGCTGGCCACACCCCCTTCAGGGTGAGGGTCCCCACTGGGGTGCCTGGCCAGCCTGGGTGAGGGGCTGATGGCTATTTTCAGGCTGCCCACAGGGTGAGGGGTGTCCCACTGGTGTGCCTGGCCAGCCTGGTTGAGGGACTGATGGTCGATTTTTTCAGCAACTCCTTGAGCAGAGGCCAGGGCAGGCTGGAAGCAGGTATCTTGGATTTATTTATCTTCTATAATTGAAACTTTGTTGCTATGAATGGAGGCCACAGCCGGCCAGGGCAGGTGGGAAACTTGGCTTCCTCCATCGCCAGGGGCAACCCAAGACTCCTGCTGGCTTCAGCTCCATGGCGGCTGCCTTCTTAGTTGGGTTACTTTGCATACTCGCTCCTGATTGGCTTGTGTGCGTGGCTTGAGTGTAGCGGAGGGATGGTTAATTTGCATGTTTCTCTTTTATTAACTAGGATACTGTCATAAAAGTTATGTGAGTGGCTTTGAACTGTTATTAAGTAAAATGAAGGTTATTTGATCATAACCACTGTGATACCTCCACAGTCAATCTGACAACCATGACAGCTCCTAGATGACTAACAGGCAGGGATTGTGTGCAGCAAAGAGATGCTGGAAAAAGAATTTATTCATGTCTCAGGTGAGACAGAGTGGAAGGCACAAGATTTCATTCCGATATTAAGAATGGCCAAAATTTAAAACTTACGAATTGTTTATTTCTGGAATTTTCCATTTAATATTTTCAGACTGCAGTCGACCATGAGTAACTGAAACTACAGAAAGTAAAACCATATGTAAGGGAGTATAATGTATATATCTAACTGCTAACATACTTGAAGCCAAATGGCACAAGAGGTATGGGATTCTCACCATTGAATATGTAGGCTTTTGTTTAATCCTCTGTTTTCAAATGGTACCATGCTCTGTGCCTGATATCTCCAAAAATAAAGTATCTCCAGTTCAGTTTCTTCGTGGAATAAATCTCGTGTCTACTATCAGGATGGGGGAAGAGATTCAAGGTGTTAATCTTTCTTATACAGGTTTTCAGGCAAACATTTTCTTCACAGATTTACACAATTCCCACCCCAACTTTACTCATTAACTAGCATCTCCAAGTCCTGAGCTTCTCTGGGATTCTGTAGGTGATTTGGCTCACTTCTCATCATCCTTTACATAGGATTTCTATTTAGCCTTTTCAGCTCTGCTAACTCCTCCACCTGCTTTCCATCTTGCAAAAATGTGTTCACATCATATTTTCTGGGTTTTTTCTGCTCTTTGGTCTCATGAATTTATACTTTTTAAAAAATTACTCCCATTTTGATGGGTTTTAATGAGGGAATAAATATTCAATGTGCTATGTTTCACTGGAATAATCTATTATCATAAATGTATAGTGATGCCAGTTTGCCTTATTCTGTAACTTTTTTGGCAGTGCTTGAGTTCTTTGGTTAAAGAACCAAGAAAGTAGATAACAGGGTTCATCCAGAATTAGGGCTTTACCAGGCAGGTGCAGCAAAAAGTCAGAGGTTTTAAGAGAGTTTGGTACAGTAAAAAAAAAAAAAATGAATGATGAATCATGTAATATAAGCTGAGTACAAATAGAAAAAAATAGAGAGGTAATGGGTTGAGAGAAAAGTAATGCCTCTATATACTAAGGTGCTGATTCGGTCAAAAAAAGGTCACAGTGGGATTAGTTGAAAAAGTAATCAAGAAGAAGAAGCTGTTGGTCATACAGTGAGATGTTTGAGTAACTTATTTTTGGAGATGTAAAAGTCATGGGTGGCTGGCCCTGTTCAGGTGGCTCAGATGGTTGGAGTATTGTCCCCTACACCAAAAGGCTGGGGACTCGGTTCCCAGTCTGTGCACATACCTAGGTTACAGGTTCAATCCCTAGTCAGGGCTTGAATGCAACCAATTGATGTTTCTCTATCACATTGATCTCTCTCTCTCTCTCTCTCTCTCTCTCTTTCTTCCTCTCTCTAAAACATATCCTCAAATGAAGATTTAAAAAAGAGTCATGGGTGGCTGAACTGATATAGAGAACACAGTTATTGGAATTAAGTACCAAAGAACTACGAGGCTTTGGTACCCTCAGTTCATATGGATGTTGAAGTCATACAGGTTAATGAGCAAAGGTCATAGTATCTGAATTCTCTTAGCAAGCGGGCCTTTTGGGGAATAACAACAATAGCAACCAGAAAGGAGGAGGAGAAAGAGAAGGATAAAATTCTGTTTCAGTCAGGATCAACCTCTGTTGACAGAAAAACCAAAATAACAAAATAGTTTATCTCTCATGTGTCAGGTTCAGGGATCAAGGCTACTTCTAGCTCAGTATTCTGCCATTCCTACAGTATTGCCCTTGTTCTCATAGTCCAAGGTGGTGATCTAAAGCTCCAACCATCAAATCTGCATTCTAGATAGTAGGATGAGGAAGGTTCAAAGAAAAGGCAAAGGATATGGGCAGCTTTTTTAAAGAGGGTTCCTAGAAGCTGACACATGTCACTTAGCTTATACCACCACCACACCCGCCCCCCCCCCCCCGCCCAGCCTGAATGTTACATACTACTGGCTTACACCCATGGCCACTTCTAGCTAGAAGGGAAACTAGGAAGTAGATTATTTTTTTCTGGGAAGCCATGTACCTAGCTAAAATTTTTATTGCTATAGAAAAAAAAGGAGAATTGACATGAGGGTACAAACAGCAGGCTCTGCCACAGCCCTGAAAATCAAGTATGAGGAGAGAACTGGAAAAAGATTTGTTAATCAGAGAAGACTATTGCCATCATTAACTGGTTTTCAAAAATAATTTTAAATTCTTTATGTCTCGCTTTCCTCAAAAAATTTTCGGTTAAGTTCTTAGTATTCCTTAACGGAAAAATCAACAAGAACTCAGATATGCTGAATTAAATAATCAGCCCTTTAAAGTTTGTTTGTAAAATTGTACTCTCTTTAATAATAATAAAGGCTACTGTGGTAGGCTAAAAATGCCCCCCCAAATGATTTTCACCTCCTGCTCTCTAGAAACTGTGAATATCACCTTATATTATAAAAAGTGTGTGTGTGTAGGGGGGTGTCTTTGCAGATGTGATTAAATTAAACATCTTGAGATGGGTAGAATTGTTTTTTCCCTCTTAACCCCAATGGTGTGGGAAGGAGTAGCAGTCTAGGGTTCTAGGGATGGTCAAACACATGACACCTGACACTAGACACATGAGGTGAACAGCAGTTTATTAGTCACATATACTCACAGCTTAGGGGAGGAGGACACTACATGTCATGTAGGGCCACACAAGGGTTACACTTGGGAACAGAGTAAACTGGAAAGGACTGTTGGGGGCAGGCTTTGTAGTAACAGAGGGTGGGGTTTGTTTCCCTAGGTTCCTGAGTGAGAATGTGATTGGCTTGTCTGAATAATTTCACAGGCTGTCAGGGAAGTTAAGGACTGGACCTGGTGTGATGCAGATTATCTGGCTAATAGGGGGACTAGCTGGGTGTAGAGCCTTTCCCACTAGCAAGAGCAGAGGAAAGCACAGTTAGAACTTTGAGGTCCTGTGAGACTCAAAGATGTTAAAGCATACATGAAATTTTGGGTCTTACACTACACAAAATTATTCTGGATTATCCAGGTAAACTCTGTATACACTACCATGTGTCCTCATAAGAGAAATACAGAGGAGTATTGAACACACACACACACACACACACACACACACACACACACACACAGAAGAGGAGAAGGTAATGTGACTACAGAGGCAGAGATTGGAGTGATGCAGCCACAAGCCCCAGAATGCTGGCAGCCACTAGAAACTGGAAGAGGCAAGAAATAGATTTTGCTCTAGAGCTCCAGAGGGAGTGAGACACCTTGATTTTAGCTTGCTTTTAATTGTCTGGCCTCCAGAACTATGAGAGAATAAATTTGTGTTGTTTGGGGGTCCCAGGTTCGATTCCAGTCTGGGCATGTACCTTGGTTGCGGGCTTGATCCCCAGTAGAGGGCGTGCAGGAGGCAGATGATTGGTGTTTCTCTCTCATCCATGTTCCTAACTATCCCTCTCACTTCCTCTCTGTAAAAAAATCATTAAAAAAAAATACATAGCCAGAAAGAGCCATTTATGAACCAGAGGGCAGGTTTTCACCACAATCCAAACATGCTGACACTCTGATCTTGTACTTTCAAAATCCGAGATCACAACTATGAGAAATGAATTTCTGTTGTTTATATGCTACCCAATCTGTGTTGTTTTATTATAGCAGCCACAGTGTTCACCATATGCCAGGTATTTTGCTAAATTCTTTACATGTGGTATCTCATTTAATCTTCACAACAGCCTGAAGAGGTAAATACTATTGTTAACCTCACTTTACAGATAGAGAAACTGAGATTTAGAAATGGTAAATAACTTTCCCAATATCACACACCATTCAATGGTAAATTGAGGGTGCTACCTCGTATCTACACAGCCCTAATGCCTACCCAATGTTACAATTTGAATATCCAGTTTCAGGACCTTGAGAAAGGCTTCCTGAAAGAATGGGAAACAGGATAGGGAAGTTTTGATAGTAAAGGAGGAAGTCAGGCATAGAAAATGCTAGGGAGTGGACAAGAAACTCTCTGGATGCAAAGACTAACAAAGCAAATGTTAGTTTATTGAATCATTCATTTTACAAATATTTACCGAGCATCTATTATGTGCTCAGCACCTCTGCCAGATGTTTTGGGGATAGAGATGATCAATTACTGAACTTTTTAAAAAATTTAATTATTTTTTAAGAAATCTTTTATTTATTTATTTGTTGTTGTTGATCCTCACCGGAGGATATTCTTCCATTCATTTATAGTAACAATGGAAGGGACTGGGAGAAACACAGAAAAACACCGATGTGAGAACTGGTTGCCTCCCACATATGCCCAGACCAGAGCCTGGGATCAAGTCTGCAACCAAGGTACTTGTCCTTGACCATAATTGAACCCAGGACCCTTCAGTCCATGGGCCAATGCTCTATCCACTGAGCCAAACTGGCTAGGGTGACTGAACTCTTTTTGAACCTCTCTTACCTCCTTTGTCCCAGAGTGAGCCACATGTGGCTTTCTTGGGCGACATTGGCCAGAGACACTGTTGTACCTTCCTGCTGAGGACCAGCTTGAGCTTTATTCATTCCAAAATCCAGCCAGCCAGCCCCCAAGTCACTCAAGACTCTCAGTTAAGGAAGGTCAGATTCAAGGGCAAACTTTTCTAAAATGCTTATTACTCTCCAGTATCTTCTACACTAATAAAAGAGAAATATGTAAATTGGTCATCACTCCACTATGCCCACAAGCCAATCAGAGCGACTATGCAAATTATCTTCTACACTAATAAAAGAGAAATATGTAAATTGGTCATCACTCCACTATGCCCACAATCCAATCAGAGCGACTATGCAAATTAACCCAACAAAAATGGCGGGTTAATTTGCATATGCAGGCACAGAGTGAAGACTGAAGGCTCCAGCCCGAGTGAAGACTGAAGACGACTGAAGACTGAAGACTGAAGAGACTTGGCTTCTCCGCTGCAGCCAGAGCGGAGAAGCCTAGCCTCGCTGCAGAGAAGCCTAGCCTTGAGGCTTGGCTTCTCCACTGTGGCCGGACCAAAGGCCTGGGTCCCGGGTGCCGGAGGAAAACCGATGCCAGCAGCCAGGAGAAGGAAGGCCTATTGCGCAAATCTTCGTCCAACGGGCCTCTAGTCTTAATATAAGAACAATCCTGCCTTAGCTGGTTTGGCTCAGTGGATAGAGTGTTGGCCTGCTGACTGAAGGGTGTCTGGTTCAATTCCAGTCAAGGGCATATGCCAGGGTTGTGGGCTCAATTTCTCAGTAGGGGGCATGCAGGAGGCAGCTGATCAATGATTCTCTCTCATCATTGATGTTTCTATCTTTCTCTCCCTCTCCCTTCCTCTCTGACCTCAATAAAAATATATTTTTAAAAAAGAATAATCGTAGGCTTTCCTTAGGCCTACCTTCCACCCACTGGTGGAATCGCTCTGAACAGCAGGGCTGTTTCAGCTGTGGAAAGGGGGGTTCTGAACTGAGTTTGCTTGAAAAGTAATATCCAAGAAAGACATAGGAACCATGAAGAGGCAAGTCTTGTTCTTCACTATTTGCCCTGCATTATTGCTTTTGGAAGACCTATACTTAACCCCTTGCTGCCTTTACCCATATATTCACTAGTTTTTTCTGATGAAACCAGTCTAGTTGGAATGAATGAATACAGCCATGTCTATGCATGAGCTTGGTCCACTTCCCAATATGTAGACTGTCTTATGATAAAGCTTCCATGAATACATTGCATTGTAAAAACAGGAACTACAAACAAATTGACCTTTTATCATTTTAAAAGATCTTTCCTGAGGACTTTCTAAGCCTAAAAGCAATGGAAGAAGTTACAAAGGAAAAATATAGATAGATTTGACAAAGTCGAAATAAAAAAGATAAGCATAAAAAACATAGACACTGCTGGTGGGTAAATTGGTAAATTTCATGGAGGGCAATCTGGTATATGTATTAAAAGTCTTTCATATGTGCTTACCATGTCACTCGGGAATCCCACTAACAATTTATCCAAAGGAAATAAAAATGTATGAGCAAAAGATTTTGCTATGAGGATGCTTACCTGTTTTAATTATTATAGTAGAAGTTTGGAAGCAACACAAATGTCCAAGAATATAGGGCTGATACAATTGAAGTGATGAAATACAATGGAGACATTAAAAATCTAATTTTTAAAGAATATTTAATATCATAGGAAATACTCAGGTTATAATTAGATAAAGAAAGAAGGATATAAAATTGTGCACACAGATAGTTTTCAATTAAAATAAGTAGATGTACTCATTATTTCAACAAATATTTATTGAAGATATAATATGTGCTGGGAACAGTGACAGATTCTGGGACTACACCAGTGGGCCAAACAAGTACAACTTTTGCCCATATGGAGGAAAAGAGAGTGGAAGGAAATATACCAAATCCAAATCATCAAAGGTACCTATGTCTGGGTGGGATTAAGTGTCATTTTAATTTTTTATTGATACCTCGCTATATTTTCTGTAATTACATAATGCTTTCTTAATCAAAAAGTTAGTTTTTCAAAATCTTCTTAATACATAAAAAGATCTTGTAGTTAAAGAACGCTTTATAATTTGGGCCCCTCCCATGGTCGCCACTTCATTTGATCCTAACAATCTTGTGGAGATTGTTAAGGCAGGAATTACCATGCCCATTGTATGGATAAAAATACTAAGGCAAGTGATTGCCCTGGAAAGTAGTGTGAGTTGAGGGCTAGAATCATAACCCTAAGATCAGGTTTCAGGGCTCTCTTAGTTCTACCTGTTTGGCTAAAGGTGTTGTGAAGGAAAAGGGCTTCCCAAGGCTTTGCCCCCAATTCTCTTCCAGACATTTCACCCACTCCCTGGGCTCTGTTGTCTTTCTCCCTTTTTTCAACTGACTGGATACTATGGAATCCCCAAGTAAGCAAGAGGAATAACCAAATCATTTCACCTTTTTGCCTCTCCAAAATGTGGAATCACGGAAGAAAAAGGATCTTGGAAAGCATTCCAGACTCCCATCCAAGTTGAGATTGCCTGCAGGGTACCCCTGTTTCTGATTTGTCTTTCCATCTCACTCTGTCAGGTGTAGGCACCCCATCTTCACCTCCCTACCCTCTGCACCTCCACCTCTTTCGAGAAGCCTGCTAGGTGCTGTTTAACTGAAGAAACAAATTAGAACTAATGTCTTCAAGCTGGCAATGGACCCATGTCTGAATACCACACTTCCGTGATGTTTGCATTTTAACTAGGAACTCTGAAGACACCAACCCCAAAGGAACTATGAAATGTCACCCAGAACAGCAGGCTAGTGAGGGAGGTATCTCTGATCAGAATTAAGTTTTGGCAGCTCTGCTAAAGATTTTACAAAACCTAGGCAAGCTTCCTTCTCCTGCTTATTGCATATAAGGTCAACCCCATCCTCAGGGAGCTGGCTCTGCTGGAGGGGAGACCTGAAGATCCAGGCCTACAGTGACCCGCCTTTCTGGCCTCTGTCAAAGGTTAGTGGATGCAGCCAGGCGCAGTGCCCTCAATCACTCAGGAAGAAGCAAGGGAGCCTGATGAACGGGGAAAGGAATGAGTTGCTAGTGGGAAGATTTCCAAAATTTCCCAGAGAAAAACAAATCCAATTCCTATTCATTTGCCTTCCAGTTCCAGCTTCCATCCACCCTGGTTTCCTTGGGTCAATGGCAAATCTGAGTCCTTTGTTGTCAGCTTCCTTGCTTTGGTCTGGTCTCTACTTGAGCTTGCTGCTGCTGTTGATGCTGAAGACCACCCTCCATCAGCACAGCTGGCTCCCAATTTGCTTGCAAGGGAAAATTGAGATTTTGTGGCTCTGGTTCTGCTTCTCTGCTTCCATTTCAGGGCTTGCCCCCCAGGGCGTGCAGACTTCACTGCACCCACCATTCTACTCCGATGGATTCTCCCCAAACTTAAAGCTATTTCCCAAAGCATCATTGTTGGGACCAAAGGCACTGAAAATCAGACTTAGGCCAGACCTGACTAGATGGTGACTGCAGTGGTCACCTGCTTGGTATCGTTCCAAATGGCATTAGGAAAAGATTCCCTGTCTGGAACTTTATTCCCAAATTGCTTGCCAAGGTAATAATAATAACAATAACTAATATTTATAAATAATCAAATGCATGCCAGGCACTGTGTGACAAGCAATTTACCTGCATAAATCCTTTAATCCTCAAAAAGCCCATGTAATAGGCACCACTATTCTCCCCATTGACCATTTTTTCAGTTCAAGATGGTAGGCTGAACACAAACACTTAAGTCATCTCCCTCCAGAGACCTCATTAAAATAATAGTACAGAAATTTTAAAATGCATAAACCCACCACAATAAAGAGAACAGGAGGGGAGCTGTCAGTGGATGAGAAATTTAAATAAATTTCCAAAGTCAGAAAGCATCTGGAGGAGTGCTAACTGATGAAGCACAGTGAAGCAAACAATCAGTTTAAAGTATGTGTGGAAGTGCTGCAGCTAAAGAGGCAGCCCACCTACCTTGCAAACTCTAGCAGTGTCTGACCTCAGAGACTACAAGTGTGACACAAAGTAGAAATGAGAAGTGAGGCTGACAACAATGCCTCACAGCTGAAGGTCTACACAAGTAAGAGTGGACTCTCAACCCCTACATGGAAACAAATTAGCTGTCAAATATGTACTTGCAGCCTGAAAACAAAGGGTTTCTTCTGTACAGAAATTGAACAAAAATCTAGAGATAATTAGGGCAAGTAATTGGGTGTTAGTGCCTCAGAGTTAAGTCTTCTGCAGTCTGGTATTTGAACCTGTCTCCTCCAGCCCTGTGAATCCACAGAAAACTCATAATCACCTGCCCTCTCATCGTCTTTAAGCAAAATCTGCCCATTGATAAGATCTGCTCATACACCTAGCTCCCATTCAGACTCTCTATTGCCTCATTTTAAAAGATGAACGGGAAACAAAGGAGCATTAGACATATGAGGAAAGGTTGAAACATTAAAAAGAAATTACAAGATAAATGGAACAAGGGAGTTAATTTAGGGAACTCCAAAACTATTTACAGAGAACTTTGAGAATGTATTTACATTCCGTATATCAAGAATAGAAAGGTATAAAAAATAAAAAGAACACAATTGAATGCTTTGTAAAACTTGTCAATACAAACCTTTGCATATTCCTTTGATTTTTGAACCACATGGAATATATTGCTTATATGAAATAAATGAGTTTATTTTTTAAATGATGAGCTCTGGGAAATAAAAATATATAATGGGCAAAGTAAATAAGTCATAGAAGGTGCCACAAGCTTACGGGCTAAAAACAACACATTTATTATTTCAGTTTCTGCAGGGCAGAAGTCCAGACACAACATAGCAGGGCTCCCTGCCTGGGATCTCACCAGAATTCAATCAAGGTGTCCCCAAGGTATGTTCTCATCTAGATTTCAGAGTTCTTTTCCAAGCTCATTTAGGTTGTAGGCAAATTTTATTTTTTTAAAGTCATAAGAAGGAGACCCTCAACTCCTTGAAGCCATCACTCTCCTTAAGAGTTCACACTGTGGTTGTTTTCTTCTTCAAAGACAGCAGGAGAATGTCTCTGACTTCTATCTCTGATGCTTAGGTCACTTTAAAGAGCTCATCTGATTAAGTCAGGCCCACCCAGAGTAATCTCTCTTTTGATTAACTAAAAAAGGACTGATTTGGGACCTGAATTATATATATAAAATGCTTTACCTTTCTCATATAACCTAATCATGGGAGTAATATCCCATCATATTCACAGGTCCCACCCACACTCAAGGGGAGGGGATTGTACAGGGTGTGTACACTAGGGACAGTAATCTTATGGGCTGTCTTAGAATTCTGCCTACTACAGTGAATTGGAAGATAAAGATAAGAAAATCTCCCACAATGAAGAAAAAAGAATGACAAATAAAAGAGAAAAGAAAAACAATAAAGATGAAATTCAAGCCCTAGCTGGTTTGGCTCAATGGATAGAACGTCAGCCTGCAGACTGAAGGGTCCCAGGTTTGATTCCAGTCAAGGGCACATGCCTGGGTTGTGGGCTTGATCCCCAGTAGGGGATGTGCAGGAGGCAGCCAATCAATGATTCTCTCTCATCATTGATGTTTCTATTTCTCTTTCCCTCTCCCTTTCTTTCTGAAATCAATAAAGATATATATTTTTTAAAACAAGATAAAATTCAAGAGGTTCAGTGTCTAAAATCCAACTATTAGTAATTCCAAAAAGAAGGAAGAGAGAAAATTTTCAAAGGAATATTATGGACAAATTTCCCAAAGTTGATGGAAGATATGAGTTTTCTAACAGAAAAAATGAACTGAATGTCATGCAAAATTTTTCAAACCCATAGTTCTTAACCATGTGTAGCTTTTATATGCCAAATGTTATAAAACACTGATTAAAGAAATCAAACCTAAATAAATGGGGAGACATACCATGTTTGTGGACTAGAAGACTCAACATGGTTAAAATGTCAATTCTCCCAAACTGATTGATAGATTTAATGTAATGTCTATCAAAATCCCAGAAGGTTTCTTGTAGATATAGATAAGCTTATTCTAAAATTAATATGGAAAGACAAATTAGAAAAGCCAAGACAGTATCTGAAAAAAAAGGATAAAGTTATAGGAATCACCCTGAATAATTTTAAGGTTTATATAAATCTAGGTAATCAAGATAGTATGGTATTGGTGAAGGGATAGGCATATAGATCAATGGGGCAGAAGACAGTCCAAACAAAGACCTATGAAAAGAGATAAAGATGCAAAGGCAATTCAATGGAGAAAGTATAGTCTTTTCAACAAACAATGCTGAAACAATAGGTAGTTGTGTGTTTAAAAAAACAAAACAAACTGATCTAAATATCATACCTTATATAAAAATTAATTAAAAATGTATATTAACCCCGGCCAGTATTGCTCAGTGGTTGAGCTTCGACCCATGATCCAAGAGGTCACTGGTTCAATTCCCAAGTCAAGGCACATGCTCAGGTTGCAGTCTCGATCCCCAGTAGGTGGTGTGCAGGAGGCAGCCGATTGATGATGTTTCTCTCTCACCCATATTTCTATCTCTATTCCTCTCCCTTCCTCTCTCTAAAAATCAATTTTTAAAAATGGATATTAAGTCCAAATATGAAACCTAAAACTATAAAACTTTTAGAAGACATAGGAGAAAATCTTCATGACCTTGGGTTAGGAAAACAGTTTTTATACACGGCTTCAATAGATCTATATATATAAAAGGCTAATATGCTAAGTGTCCAACAGTCTTACTGGTCATTATAACATGCACTGACCACCAGGGGGCAGACACTCAACACAGGAGCTGCCAAGCTGCAGTGACTTGACAGCAGCGGTTCTTGGGTGATGCACACTGACACCAGAGAGGAGCAACCCCAATTCCTCGCAGGGTCTCATGATTCCACCTTCGGCCATGGGTTATGTTGTTGTTGGGGCACTAATGGCCTGGACTCTGGTTTACTGCACACTTCCATTTGAGTTCCACACTCTGTACAACAGCAACTTTGTAGAGTGCCCTCTCACACTCTGGGACCCTTCTGGGGATGTCGAAGAGCCGGATTTTGCCCGATTCCCACAGGCCAGGCTGAGGGAGCCCACCTGCCGGAGGGACCCCGCTCATTCTGCAGAAGCCCTTCCAGCGGCAGTGCCCCAGGTGTGGTCAGCCAGGGAGGGACCACGGGAGGTTGGCTCCAGGGTGTGTCTGGCCCACCTTGCACAGTCCTGCCCTGCCAGTCACCTTCTAATTAATTTCCTTTCAATGTGCACAAATCCATGCACCAGGTCACTAGTTGATCCATAAAAGAAAAAAAATTGATAAAGTGGACTTTATCAAAATGTAAAGCAAGCCTAGCTGGTGTGCTCAGTAGTCGTGCATCAGCTACTATGAACCAGAAGGTCACGGTTCGATTCCATTCCCATTCAGGGCACATACCTGGGTTGTGGGCACAATCTCCCAGTGTGGGACATGCAGGAGGCAGCCAATCAATGATTCTCTCTCATCATTGATGTTTGTATTTCTCTCTCCCTCTCCCTTCTTCTCTGAAATCAATAAAAATATATTTTTTAAAAAACTGCAAGCAATAATGTACCTCTCTACAGTCACTTGAAATTAAAATTTAAAAATGTCAATATCAGGTTTGGGCAAGGATGAGGAGCAGTTGGAGTTCATTGACTGTTGGTGAGATTTTAAAATGATACAACCACTTTGGAAAACCTATACCTACCATATGACATAGCCATTTCACTTCTAGAGAGAAAGGAAAAACATATGTCCACACAAAAACTTGTACATGAATGTTCTTAGAAATTTTATTTATAATTGTCAAAAATTGGAAATAACGCAAATGCCCAGTAAAAACAAATATATAAACAAATTGTGGTATAGCCGTACCATGAAATACTACTTAGCAATAAAAAGGAATTGACTAGTGATTCATACAAGAACATAGATGAACCTCACAAATATAATATGTGAAAGAAGTCAGACACAAACTATACATATTGCATTATTACAATTATACAAAATTCTATAGTGACAGAAAGTGGGTCAGTGGTTGCCTAGGGATGGGGGAAATGAGTTATGAAGGGCCCAAGGAAACTTCTAGGGGTGTTGGATATGTTCAATATTTTTATTGTGGTGGTGGTTTCACAGAAATATGCATATGTAATAACTTATTATATTGTGTACTTTACATAAGTGCAATTTATTGTAGGTTGTTTATCTATATATATAAAACCTTAATATGCAAATAGACCAAATGGTGAAACAACTGAACAACTGGTCTCTATGACATGTGCTGACCACCTGGAGGCACGTGCAGAACATGGTGGGCATTGGCCACAGCAGGGTGGTGGAGCAGGTGAGCAGGGGTGCCAGACCAAGGCAGGGCGCTCATCACTGTCATCAAGGTGGGCGGCTGGTGGTTACTGAAAATTCTTTGCTTCCACGCACCATGGTCCTGCCTGGCGCTTGCACCTGCTGCCGGCACCAGCCCCACTTGCACCCACTGCCGGAATTGGAGCCACTGCTTGTACCTGCTGCCAGTGCCCGGGGTCAGCCCTAATCCCTCAGCAGATGTGAGCAGCGGCTGCCAGCCCCGATTGCCCCTTGGGGCTTCTCCACCTCCCCCTGCTCCTGAGAGGTGATTGGGGCCAGCAGCCGCCACTTGCACCCACTGCTGGCACAGGCCCCAATCGCTCCGTGCCATCAGCGGGTGTGAGCAGGGCCGGTGCCATCAGTGCATGGGAGCGGTGGCGGCGGAAGCAGGGCTGCTGGCAGACAGGGGACCGGGAGCCAAGGCAGGAGGTGCTGGGCAGGGCCACAGAGGATGGGCAGAGAACTGCCCCTGTGCCCGCTGCAGCCTCACGGCCCACAGTTCCTCTCAAGGTGCACAAATTCATGCACTGGGCCCCTAGTTTCTTAATAAAACTGTTTTAAAAGATAATAAAAATTACACTAACTTAATTTAAAGATTCACACATGAAAGGATACATAAGTATAATTCTATTACATAAAGTTTGAGACCATAAAAATGTTTTACTTTATTTTAAAATCAGAAGAAAAAATGAACTTTTGAGTAAAAGAAAATACTTTAATATGTGATATTAAATATTTGTCTTTACACTAATACAACCATAAAATATCATTTTGATCTTTTTTATAAAGAAAGGGCTCATGAAAGCAAAATTGCCTAGGGCCCATGAAAATCATAATACATCCCTGTCTGCAGTGAATTATATTTAGAAAGTTACAATAATATACAACATTGTGTATTAGTTGTCAATTTTCACAAATCATGGGTGATGTAATCATAGTTATAGAAGAGAATGTAAATCTTATCAACCTTGACAATGTAAAAAGTAACTATAGATTTCACAGAAACTAGAGGTAGAAGGGGAATAGAAGTGGAGGGCAGGGTACAGACTTGAAAAGTTCCAACTGATAAAAGTGGGGAGTCAAGAGATGCTGTCTATAGTTGATGGCCCAATATATAAGAGTTTATGTGCATTATTTAATGTTACAAAGCTATTTGTAATAGAGCTACAATATTATACACCTACTAGGGGCCCAGTGCACAAATTCATGCACCTTGAAAGGAACTGTAGGTGCGATGCTGCGGTAGGCACAGGGGCAAGTCTCGGCCCATTCTCCGCACCCCAGCCTGGCCCCTCCTGCTGTGGCCCCCAGTCCTCTGTCTGCCAGCAGCCCCGCTCCTGCTGCTGCCACTCCCACATGCAGATGGTGCGGAATGATTGGGCCAACGCCAGCAGCGGGTGCAAGCAGGGCCAGCACCATCAGTGGGTGTGAGCAGCGGCTGCTGCCCTGATCACCCCTCAGGAACAGGGGGGGGTGGAGAAGCCCTAAGGGGCAATTGGGGCCGACAGCTGCTCACACTCACTGACAGCCCCCAGCGACTGGGACCGGCGCCGGGGTGCTGGCAGCGGATGCAAGAGGCTCCGGTGCTGGCAGAGGGTGCGAGAGGCGGCTGCCAGCCCCGATCGCCCCTTAGGAGCAGGGGAAGGTGGAGAAGTCCTGAGGGGCTATCGGGCTGGCAGTTGCTGCTCACACCCACTGACAGTGCCGAGAGATTGGGGCCAGCACCGGGCGCTGGCAGCGGCTGCAAGCAGCAACTCTGGCAGCTGGTAGTGGGTGTGAGCACTGGGTGGGACCACGGCATGCGGGGGCAAAGAATTTTTAGTAACCACCAGAGGCCCGCCCTGATGACAGTGACTGGTGCTCCGCCTTTGTCTGGCACCCCCACTCATCTGTTCCACCATCCCACCATGGCCAACGCCCACCATGTTCCATGCTCTGCCGCCTGTGGCTGACTCCTGCCATGTTCCGTGCGCACCTCTAGATGGTCAGCGCACATTATAGCAACTGGTTGTTCGGTTGTTTGGTTGTTCCACCATTCAGTCTATTTGCATATTAGGGTTTTATATATATAGATATTGGGAGGTGTGGAGAAATAGAAGAGGGTGAGATGTTGACCACTGCACTGTCATCTATCTTAGTAGAAATCCAATAGATGAATATCTCAAATTGACAAATCCAAAAAGAAAAAAGAAAAAGAGAGAACAAAGCATGTTATTTAGAGAAATAGAGGTCAGTCAAAAGAATTCAAACAGAAAGGTTAAAAGTAGCAGCTTTGTGGGACTGAAGGTTGAGGTGAACAAAAGTTTCTGCTTTTTATTGTAAGTTTTAGTGTAGTGTTGACTTCTTTAAATCAGGTGCATGTGTGATTTTGGGAAAAATGAAGTAAACATCTCTCACTCCTGTTATTCTCTACTTGAGCACCATTTGTATCCTTCACTGCTCTTATCCCAACTTGTAATTACATTAGTTATGTATGTGATGATTTGGTTTGTTTTTCTTCCATTAGACTGTAAGTTCCATGAGGACAAGAACAGCCTGTCTTTTTCACCATTCTATACCCAGTGCTTGGCACAGAAGGTGGCCCAGAAATTTGGGTCCCACCATATATATCACCCTGGGAATGCCACATTCAAAGGCCTCTCCAAACTTCCTCGCTAGGACCAGCTAGCAGTTGATATGGAAAATGTCCTGTTGTAGAAAGTCAGTGGCCTCCCAAGGGGGGAGAGCAGGTATGGGTATTAGAGGAGAAAGGATCTATAGCCAAACAGTGCCAAAGAAATGGCTCTAAATCTTCCTTGTGAGGGTGTGAGCTGGGGCAAATCAGGTGTGTGCTTATCCCTGGACCACTGAAATCCTCTTTAAAAGAACATCAAAGAGTGCCCTGAAGGGGAAAATAAGTTATAAATGGGCCTCCTGCAGGGAGTATAAGAAAGAGAGAACAGGAGCATCTCTTAACCTACCCAATAGGCCCCTGGCAAGACACATGGGCATGCTTCTTAAAAATATTGTCAACTGAACCCAGGGCAAAGGCAGAGCCACGCCCTGGGGGCAGTCCTAGCCAAGAGGCAAGGAAGCCATTCAGTCTGACCTTTCCAGCCCAGGTGCTAGGGGTGTGGATCCCATTATGTCTCTAGGAACTCAAGGCCCACCAGATGTGATGTAACTTCCTGTTACTTCGAGTATAAATAAAGATCCTACTGGTGTGGGGGGCGGCTCTGTTCATCTATCAGAGGGCAGACGCTACACCCAGGCCCAGCTTTCCCCTCTATTTCTTTCTCAGTCTTGTTTTTTTCATTCTTCCTTAACCCTCGTGGTGTTCTAATCAATATTCATGAGCACTTTTGGCACTGGTCAAGGGAAGAGAGAATGTACCCCCATACTTCAGCATTTTGACACTAACTGGGGAGTTGGCCTGCTCTCAGTAGGTCTGGATTTCTGCAGGCCAGGAAGCAGAGGTGGGTCTAGTAGATGCAAGTGATTTAGTGGACAACTCTGAAGAAGAGTCTGGAAACTTCTTGGTGGATAAGCTGTAGATTATCTTGGGGTCAGAAAAAAAGAGCATGGGGCTGGGAGCTCTGGAAGCAGGCTGTCATAATCTTATAGAGCCACTTACCTTAGGCCCTAGGGCAGTGATGGCGAACCTTTTGAGCTCGGAGTGTCAGCATTTTGAAAAACCCTAACTGGTGCCGTGTCACATATAGAAATTTTTTGATATTTGCAACCATAGTAAAACAAAGACATATTTTTGATATTTATTTTATATATTTAAATGCCATTTAACAAAGAAAAATCAACCAAAAAAATGAGTTCGCGTGTCACCTCTGACACACGTGTCATAGATTCGCCATCACTGCCCTAGGGGATCCTGGAGGGAATGTTTACTGGACCTATGAGGTCTCTCCTCCTGACCTCACCCCCATATCTGGCCACTGGAAAAACATGAATAGGGAGATTTTGAAGTTTAAACAACCCCATGGAACCCCCTTGTGCTGGCTGGGCTTTCCTGGAGAAAGCATTCTTCTAATAACGTGAACCAAAAGAGTGGAGCCTGGAAAAGAGTTAATGAAGAATTATGGGTGGCGCTGTTGGAGGAGCTGGAAGACTGCAAGATGGCTCACAGGGAGAAGGTCCCAGCTTAGCAAGCTTAGCATCCCAGCTCCCAGAATTTTCCCTTTTCCAGGGAGGTAACTTCAGCTTTGTCTGCCAAGTGCCTGGAACCTGTCTCTGGCCAGATTCCCAGGGCTGTGTGAGTTATCAACAGGCACTGCAGTCATTCAGAATCTTTCTGGAATAAGTAAAAAACAGGAGTTTGTTTGATCCATTTTGAACTAATGCTGCATGTAGGTCAGTCTTCGGCTCCTCCTCAGGAGACAACTGACAGATTCATTCAGGTGAGGGAAGGATGGGGAGTTGTAAGTAGAAAAATGAACACTGGAGCCATTTTTCATAATTGGAGAGGGCTTGGAGTCAAAAGTATGAAAAATGTCCCTCCAGTGTGAGGCATGTTTCTCAGGGCCCAGGGCAAAGATGGGACCCTGTGTTCCTTCTCTCACAGTGATTGAAAAAGCTGGTGGTAGCACACAGTTTACTGCTGGGCTGGAACGCCATGCTTTCCTTAGCACCATCCTCCAATGGCTCAGGGAAAACAGGGAGTCTCAGTTCTTGATACACAACTTCCTCAGCCCCCAACCATTTGGAGAACAGCAGTGGCTACTCCAGTCTGGGCAGTGAATAGTCTCTAAGCCTTACTATATGCAAGTGATTAGGAGCCTAATGGCTGATTTCTTCCCATTGTTGGCCTGGTTTCCTTTCTTTTCCAATTTGGCCACCAAATACCCAAATGGAACCCCATATTTGAAATAATCTCCCTCTCCTGTGTCTGGAGGAGTAGTTAAGTCAGACTGCCAAGGTTTACAGCCCAACTCTGCCATTTGCCAGCTCTGCAGCCTTGCACAATTTGCTTATCTTTTATGTGCCAGTTTTTCATCTCTAAAATGAGAGTGACAACAGTACTTAATTCATAGAGTTGTGAGGATTAAATGAGACAGGTAACGGATCTGGCACCTAGTTAGGGTTCACTAATGTTAGCTATTATCATTTTGAATAAAAAATTTTTTTTTCTTTTGCACTCTCCTACTCCTAGTTTTGAATACCTACTTCTCCCTTCCCTAAATAATTTCTTCATTCTCCTACACATATTATGAGCCTTTCAGTGCTACATTTTCTTAAAGAAGAGATTTCCATTTGATACTTTTCATCTCCTATAGATAGACCCCAACGCTGGGTAATCATTGGCTACCAGAATTGGAAAGGCCTTTTATAAATCATTTGGTTTAATTTGTTCTTTTTGCAGATGTCAAAAGTCTGAGCCAGAAAGATAAAGTGACTTAATAAAGATCACACTGAACTAGAACTCCAGTCTAGCCTTACAGATATTAGCAATGTCAGATACCAAGGCCTACCACATTTAATTCTCAAAGATCCAACAAATACCTGGTAAGGATCTCCTATGTACGCGTGTGTGTTTGTGTGGCATGTGTGGTCCTAGGCTGGATATTAAGAGGGTCACAAAAATGGTTTCAAGGCACTTGTCCTGCTGGAAAAGTTGAATCTTAGGAGGTTGTGAGATGTCTTGGGATGGGGAAAACTCTGCATTTGTTTTATATATAGATTTCAATCTATAAATATTGGTATATATGTGCACATTATTTTATGTATAGTTTTGCATATGTATTGTTATATGTGTGTGAATCTTCATATATACATATATGCGTATATAGTCAAATTTAGTTTCACTTGAAGAGTTTAGCGAGCCCCCTACTTTTCCAAATAGCATCCTTCTGCCCTAATACAGTGGGCATATCTATGCTAGATGATGGGGCTTGTATATAGTCTTAAATAAAACTACAATGTAGCCCTAACCGGTTTGGTTCAGTGGATAGAGCGTCGGCCTGCGGACTGAAGGGTCCCAGGTTCAATTCCGGTCAAGGGCATGTAACTTGGTTGCAGGCACATCCCCAGTAGGGAGTGTGCAGGAGGCAGCTGATCGATGTTTCTCTCTCATCGATGTTTCTAACTCTCTATCCCTCTCCCTTCCTCTCTGTAAAAAATCAGTAAAATATATTTTAAAAAACAAACAAACAAAAAACTACAATGTAATTGGTTTGGGGGACAGGCCCCTCTGGCCCTAATGTAGCCCCCACCCTGAAAGAAGAAGAAAGACAGGTCCTACTATTCTTGGTGGGAGCTAAGTAAAGGAGGGTGTAGGGGGGATAAATGGTGATGGATGGAGACTAGACTTGGGGTGAACACACAATACACTATACAGGTGATGGGTTGCAGAATTGTGCTCCTGAAACATATAATAATTTTGTTAACTAGTGTCACCCCAATAAATTCAATAAAAAGGAAAAAAATGAAGAAGACAGAAACAAAGCAGTATAGGTCTCTGCGAGACCTGGAAGGTATTGAAGACCTACTGATTACTCACAGAAGGCTTAGCATGGACTAGAGAAAAGGAACATGCTTTTCTTAGAGCTAGATAGTAGCCAGGAATAGATTGGAGTGAACTAATACTTCTGAGTCAGGGAATGCCTGCACAACATAAAACTGGACTCTGAGTCTCTACTGTAAATATGATGTACAACATGCATTTGTTCCCCAGAAAGTCTTTAAGTGTTGAGAAAAGTGTGGTGGTAGTAGTTTATTGCTTACTCTAAAGAGGTGTCCTGCCAATTAGAAGGCACCATGCTCCCGAGGCTGTGTTCCTAGGAAGGCAGGAAGAAGGCCCAAGCTGCTGAGTTTGGTGCCAATTTCCTTACCTTCAGTGAATTAGCAACACCCCAAGGCTGTCTCATCTTACTGGAAGCCTTCCTCAGGTCAGGAAAGACTAAATTCTCTCTTGCAACCTGAGACTAAATAGGATACAGCAGTGATGGCGACACGCGAACTCATTTTTTGGTTGATTTTTCTTTGTTAAATGGCATTTAAATATATAAAATAAATACCAAAAATATAAGTCTTTGTTTTATTATGGTTGCAAATATCAAAAAAAATTTCTATATGTGACACGGCACCAGAGTTAAGTTAGGGTTTTTCAAAATGCTGACACACCGAGCTCAAAAGGTTCACCATCACTGGGATACACTGAGATTCTAGGTCTGAACCCTTTGATCACCTTTCATAGATTCTAGAACTGAAGTGGGCCTCGGTGTATTTGAATGGATGAAGGGAGGAAAGAAGGGAAAGCATGGGAAGGGGCAGTGTGTTACACAAGTTCTGGCATGCAAACATTAGAAAACTAGCCTTCCTTCTCTTCAACATCTGTCTTATTAACCTACTTACTTTTCTGCACCCAGTATTCCAGCCCTCTCAGCAGCACTGAACGAAGTTGGCCTGAGACACTCTCCTTTCTAGGTTCTCATACCGCCACACCTTCTTGGCTTGCCTCCTACCTTGTGTTTCTCTCTCTGCTTCACTGCTCCTTTCCCTCTCCTCTACCTCTAAATGTTGGACATGCTCCAAGGCTCAACTCTAAACCACTCTCTTTCAAGATAATTTCATCCAGTCCCATAGCTCTAAATAGCATTAAGATAGCACCCCCAAATTTCCATGTCTAGCCCTTACCTCCTTTTTGAGCTCCCAACATATGGCATATAGCACATACTCTGGAGTCAGACAGAGTTTGAATCCTAGCTGTACCTCTTACTATCTGACCTTGAGCAAGTTATTTACCCTTTTTTGCTTCCATTTCTTCTTCTGTAAAGTGGGGTAATAATAACATGAGACCTTGAAACCGGACAACCAATGAGTCCGGGCTGACTGTCACTACTTGAGACAATTCAACAGAGACAGGGTTGAATCATATATGAGCATTTATTACAATACTGCCAGCTATATGAGAGAAGCAGGTCATCCACAAAAATCTGCTCTGCACCTCACCATAAGCCAGCTTCTTATATAAGGTAGGACAATGATTACATGGGGAAGTAGGCTATATAGGCTGGCGTGGGACTCCATTCTTTGGGCAACTAGGTTCTTAATCTTTCCATAATAATAGGCAGTTCTTGAATGAGAATGGACCACATTCCAAGGTTGACTCCCAGGTCCCTGGGCATACAACTCCCAGCCAGGTTAGAATGTCTTTTTTTAACTAGAACAAGACAATCATGGTTAACAGGGCATGATTAATATTTCCCATAACCATAGCTAGTCCCCAATATTCTATTTTTGCCCCTAACAACTTCAAGGACTTGATGTGAGAATTAAATGATCTAATATGTGTAAAACATCTGGGACAGTATTTGGCACAAACTCATCATCAATAAATGTTAGTTGTAGTTGTTGTAATAAGCATCAATAAATGTTAATTGTAGTTATTATTATTATTTTTTAATTATTTCTGATTGTCTGCTTGGCATCTCTTTTTGGGTGTCACATAGGCATCTCAGACTTATCATAGCCAAAATAAAACTCTTAATTTCTACCCCCTCCAAATCATTCCTTCCCACCTTTCCTCATCTTTAGTACATGGCACCACCAATTATCCAGTTGCTCAGGAAAAATCCAAGTGTCATTCTTTTACCTCATCTCTTATATCCAGTCCTTTAATAGATCTTATCAAGCTCCCAAATATATCTATCATCTATCCATTTCTCTCTATCTCCATTGCTGCCACTGTAGCCCTAGCCAGACACTTCTCTCACTTAGATCTTCCTTCACACAGATGCCAATGATCTAATTAAGGCGTTGGATACAGAGTTTCCTGCTTAAGATTGTTTAATGGCTTTCTATTGGCTTTAGACTGGAATCCAAACCCTCACCATGGCCTGTAAGGTCATCTAGAATCTGTTTTTTTTTAAAATATATTTTATTGATTTTTTACAGAGAGGAAGGGAGAGAGATAGAGAGTTAGAAACATCGATGAGAGAGAAACATCGATCAGCTGCCTCCTGCACATCTCCTACTGGGGATATGCCCGCAACCAAGGTACATGCCCTTGACCGGAATCGAACCTGGGACCTTTCAGTCCGCAGGCCGACGCTCTATCCACTGAGCCAAACCGGTTTTGGCCAGAATCTGTTTTATTACTATCTCTCCAAACTCACCACCACATTTACTGACCTTTAGGTTCTTAGTTCACACTAACCTAGTTTAAGCCTCAGGTCATTTGCACTGGCTGTGCCTTCTATCTAGAATGTCTTTCCCCAAATCCTCATATGACTGGGTCCTTTTATCATTCAGAATTCAGATTAAATGTCACAATGTCACTTCTTCAGAAAAGCATTTCTGGACTACTTAATCTGAAGTAGCTTCCTCCATCACTGTTTTATTTTCTGTATAGCACTTATCAATATCTAAAAATATCTTATTTGTTCCCTTGTTGACAAGATTTTGTCTCCTCTCCTCCCTGGAGTTTAAGTTCCATGGGAGCAGGAAACTTGTCTGTCCTGTTCACCAGTGTATCCTCAGTACCCAAGAGCATGGTAGGGTTAAGGGATTTATTTTTTTAAAATATATTTTTATTGATTTCAGAGAGGAAGGAAGAGGGAGAGAGATAGAAACTGAAAGGGTTAACTGGACAACACAAAGCTTGAGCCTTACAAAAATCTAACAAATGTCAAAGGGAAACTCATTCTATAAGCCTGAGTTTTATAAAAACATGTTACCCTTGAGCAATTATCTTACAGGAACTTCTGAGACCACAACTCTTGCACAGCCCAGATACAGTGAGTTAACAAGAACCCGCCTGCAGCATGATCCAGATACGGTCCAGATACGAGTGTCAGCCTGTCAGCCGAAGCCTACAGCTCTCCCTAGGCACATAAAAAGCCTGCTCCCACCCCATTTGGGGCTGACTTCTTTATCGAACTCAGCCCATCTGCACCCAGATGCCTTGAATAAATATCATTTTTATTACACTGAGCCTTGAGTCGGGTCTGTGGGACTCCGGCCTAACTCAGAACCTTTCAGAAACATCAATGATGAGAGAGAATCATTGATCGGCTGCCTACTGAATGCCCTACACTGGGGATCGAGCCTGCAACCAGGGCATGTGCCCTGATCGTAAATCAAACCCTGACCTTCTGGTTCCTAGGTCGATGCTCAACCACTGAGCCACCTTAGCCAGGTAGGAATTTATTTTTAAAAGAATTGCTTTTTTATGTTGTGCTAAAATATACATTAAAAAATTTACCATTTTAATCATTTTAGGCTTATAGTTCAATGGCATTAAGTACATTCATATTGTTCTTCAACCATTACCATCATCCATCTCCAGAACTCTTTTCATTTCACAAAACTGAAACTCTGTATCCAAAAAAAAAAACCTCCCTATTTTCTCTCCCCTCCCCCCAATACCTGGCAACCACCCTTCTACTTTTTGTCTCTCTAAATTTCACTACTCTAGGTACCTCCTATAAGTGGAATTGTTATAGGCTGTGGAAACAGCACCAGATGTCTGACCGGTGGGGTCAGACCAAACCTGGGTTCAGCAAACTCAGTACTTGGAAAGAATTCAGAGCCAAGACCCAAACTGTAAAAGAACATATATTGGGTAAATTACAGAGATAGAAGAAGTCATTCCTAGAAGAAATGGGCTTAGCAAACAAGTTCTAGAGGTAAAGGAAGAGCCCTTGGAGCTTGGGAGTGAGGGAGCTAATAGTAATGTGCCTGGGGGAGGGACGGGGAGGGGAAAAGGCAAGGGAAAGGCAAGGGAAAGGCAAGGGGGTGCTCCTGGGAGAGAGGACACACTGGGTTCTCCATCCTAAGGGTTTTAAGAGTTGAGATTTTTAGGGGAGTCCCCAGGGGAAAATCTCATTAAAATATTCAGCAGTTTTCCAAGTGTGTCCTTTCAGGGCTGTGTTCTCCACTGATTTATTGGCCAGAACCAAGGCAGGGGATCATTATGCCCTGCAGCTGGTCCTGAGGTCAGCCTTGGCTGGTTTTATTGCTTATCTGGGCCTGGAGCTGAATACAACTTGAGACCTAGATGCTATCTCTAGAGAAGAAAGATCAGGGACTCCAAACCTCATGATCATGGTATGCTAGGGGAAAGAAGGCCACCCTGGGGATGAGGTTCCACCTACAACTGTCCTTTGCTAGGCACCTGGGGCTTTCTACCCTGGTGACCTTATCTACCTGGCCCATCATCCTTGCTCTGCTCATGTCTCTCTAACTGCCTGCAACAGAATCATACAATATTTGTCCTATTATGTCTGGCTTATTTCAATTCACATAATGTTTTCAAGTTTCATCCATGTTGTAGAATGTGTCAGAATTTATTTACTTTTTAAAGTTGAATATATTCATCATATATATGTATATCACATTTTGTTTATACACTCATCTGTTGATGGACATTTGGGTTATTCCCACCTTTTGGCTACTGTGAAAAATAAACATGGGTGTGCTAATATCTGTTTGAGTCACTGCTTTCAATTCTTTTGGGTATATACCCAGAAATGAAATTGCTGGATCATATGGCAATTGTATGTTTAATTTTTTGAGGAAACACATACCATTTTCCATAGCAGTTGCATTACACTATTTTACCTTTCCACCAGCAGTAAATATGAGGGTTCTAATTTCTCCACACCTGAGGAAACACTTTGTATTTTCTATTGTTGTTATTTATAACTAGAGGCCCGGTGCACAAAAATTTGTGCACTGGGGGGGGGGGGTCCCTCAGCCCGGCCTGTGCCCTCTCGCAGTCTGGGACCCCTCAGGAGATAACGACCTGCTAGCTTAGGCCTGCTCCTGGGTGGCAGAGGGCAGGCCTAATCCCTAGGTGCAGCCCCTGGTCGGGCTCAGAGCAGGGCTGATTGGGGAGTTGCGGCGCCGCCCCCTGTCATGCACAGAGCAGGGCAGATCAGGAGGTTGCGATGCCACCCTCAGTCACGCTCAGGGTGGGGCCGATTGGGGGGTTGGGGCACCGCCCCGTCACACTCAAGGCAGGGTCGATGGGGAGGTTGCGGCGCCACCCCTGTCACTCACAGAGCAGGGCCCATCAGGGGGTTGGGGAGCTCCCCCCTGTCACACACAGAGCAGGGCAGATCAGGGGGTTGGGGCACCGCCCTCTATCACCCACAGAGCAGGGCCGATCATGGGGTTGGGGCGCCGCACCCTGTCACACACAGAGCAGGGCCCATCAGGGGTGGGCGCCTACCCTGTCTCGAACAGAGCAGGCAGTAGGAAAGTTGTGCCCTGTCCCCTGTCACACACAGAGCGCAGGGTGATCAGGGGGTTGGGCGCTGCCCCCTGTCACGCTGATCTGGTGCCAAGAGGGCTCGCGGCTCCGCGATCCCGGTGCTGGGAGGCATATTCCCTTTTACTATATAGGATAGAGGCCTGGGGGCTGGCTGGTTTACCTGAAGGGTGTCCTGGATCAGGGTGGGGTCCCTTGTCTACGGCCATACCACCCTGAACGCGCCCGATCTCGTCAGGGTGGGGGGTCCCCACTGGGGTGCCTGGCCAGCCTGGATGAGGGAATGATGGCTATTTGCAGCTGGTCACACACCCTTCAGGGTGGGGGTCCCCACTGGGGTGCCTGGCCAGTCTGGGTGAGGGGCTGAGGGCTGCTTTCAGGCTGGTGGTTGTTGACTGAAGCTCCCAACCGCTCCTTTTTTTAATTTTATTCTGGGCCAGCTTTAGCTCTGGCTCTAGCTCTGAGGCTTCGTATCTGGTTTGTTTGCCGTTCTATAATCGAAACAATGTATAACTTCAGCTCTGAGATCCTGGCAGGCTGAAAGCTGGTTTCTGGGGTTTTGTTTAGCTTCTTATTTGCAACATAGTACATAGTTGCTTAGAGTTGCAACTCAGAGGCCGGCAAGTCAGGCGGGGAACGTTGGAGTCTGCAGTCACTGGAGCAAGCAAGCCTCATGTTCGCTTCCAGCTGCCTGGCTGCCGGCCGCCATCTTGGCTGACAGTTAATTTGCATAAGGATATGCTGATTAGCCAATGGGAAGGGTAGCGGTCGTACTCTAATTACCATGTTTCTCTTTTATTAGTGTAGATAGCCATCATAATGGGTGTGAAGTGATATCTCATTGTATTTTTTATTTGCATTTTCCTAATGATTGGTGATCTTGAGCATTTTTTTATCTGCTCATTGGCCATTTGTCTATCTTCTCTGAGGAAATGTCTATTCAAGTACTTTACCCACTTAAATTGGATTGTTTACTTTTTTGTTTTTATAGGAGTTCTTTACATATTCTGGATATTAATCCCTTATCAGATACATGATTTACAAACATTTTCTCCAATTACATGGGTTGCCTTTTTACTATGTTAATAGTGTTCTTTGATGCACAAAAGTTTTTAATTTTTTTTTTAAATATATTTTATTGATTTTTTACAGAGAGGAAGGGAGAGAGATAGAGAGTTAGAAACATCGATGAGAGAGAAACATCGATCAGCTGCCTCCTGCACATCTCCTACTGGGGATATGCCCGCAACCCAGGTACATGCCCTTGACCGGAATCGAACCTGGGACCTTTCAGTCCGCAGGCCGACGCTCTATCCACTGAGCCAAACCGGTTTTGGCAAAAGTTTTTAATTTTAATGAAAATAGGATTTCTTTTTAAGGGCTAACAATCTGTGGAGGGACTGAGACCCAGCATGAGGTTTGGGGTGGAAAGGCTTGTGTTCAGATGAGCACACCAGCAGGTACACCAGCAGGTCTGAAAGGGTCATGGAGGGAAGTGCTTGGTAATCCAAGGACGGCATGAGGTCTCTGAAAGCACTGGGTAGGAGGGCAAAAGAGGGGAGAATAATAATAGATAGTATTTGATGAGATCTTACTATATACCATGATGGCGAACCTTTTGAGCTCGGCGTGTCAGAATTTTGAAAAACCCTAACTTAACTCTGGTGCCATGTCACATATAGAAATTTTTTGATATTTGCAACCATAGTAAAACAAAGATGTATATTTTTGATATTTATTTTATATATTTAAATGCCATTTAACAAAGAAAAATCAACCAAAAAAATGAGTTCGTGTGTCACCTCTGACACGCGTGTCATAGGTTCGCCATCACTGCTATATACCAAACACTGTGCTACATACCATATGTCCATTACCTCATTTAATTCTCCTAGCAATTCAGTCAGGTAAGTATTTTTATTAGCCTTAATTTGTAGATGAGGAAATGAAGGCATAGAGAAATTAAGCAATTTACCTAAAGTGACAGAGCTGGGATTTTAACTCTGTCAGTCTGTTTCCAGAGCCTGTTCTCTCATCCACTGAACTTATGCACTAGACAATTAGAGGAGATATGGGGCAGGGCATGGAGGACATTGTAGGTTGTTAAAACTATGATAAAAAAACAAGTCACAGGATAGCATGAAAGCAGGCCTTGAAGAGTAGAAGAAGTAGTCAAGGGTGGCCCTTTTTAATACGTTGGCTCCACAAAGGCAATTTTATTTGTCAGAGCAGAATAGAGTGGTGGTGAAGTTCGTGGGCTTTGGCATTAGATAGACCTGGGTTTAAATTCCAATGCTGCCACTTACTAGCTAGTGACCTTAGGAAAATTATTTCACTTCTCTGTGCCTTGGTTTCCTCACTTACAATAAAAGATAAAAGACTTACCTTGCAAAGTTGTTATGAGGATTTAATGAGATTGTTGGTGTAAACTTCATTGTACCATGACTATCTCCTGAAATAGGCCCAGTAAATATAGGCTTTTGCACCCCAACCAACCAATAGTGTGGCTCCTCCCCCAGCTAGTCCACCCACTTCTTTGGTTTAAAGAGAAGATTTCTCTGGCCTGGCTGAAGTAGTTATATTTAAACTAGTGAATTAAAACTAGTGCACATTAAAAAAGGAATTAATTACAGAAAATATTTTAATACTGCTATTTGCCCTTTCTCTATAATAGAAGTGTCAGAGATGAAAGAAAATTAGTAAAATGTATATGAAATTCTTCCTCCTGTCAGAGTCTGGGGCGCACCGTGGGACCCAGAGTCAAGTCCCCGCACACCCACATGCGCCTTGAAATCCTATGAGATCCAGACCTGGCCGGCCCCACCCCCATTGGACTAGATCCGGACCTGGCTGGCCCCACCCCCGTCAAGCCCTGCCAGGTGGGGAGCGCAGCCTCAGGTTGCCTGGCCCAGCACCAGGGTGGGGGTCGTGGCCTGACGTCCCCTGGCCCGGGCCGGGGGGGTGCTTTGAGGTCCCCTGGCCCAGGCCAGGGGGTGCCGCCTGAGGTCCCCCGTCAAGCCCTGCCAGGCAGGGGGTGCAGCCTCAGGTCCCCCGTCCCAGGCCGGGGCAGGGGGCACACCTTGAGGTTTCCGTCAAGCCCTGCCGGGTGGGGGTGTGTGTGCCTGAGATCCCCTGTCAAACCCTGCTGGGCAGAGGGTGCGGTCTGAGGTCCCCTGGCCCGGCACCAGGATGGGGGGCACAGCCTGAGGACCCCAACCTGGCACCAGGGCGGGGAGCACGGCCTGAGGTCCCCTGTCAAGCCCCACCAGGCGGGGGGCGCAGCCTCAGGTCCCCTGCCCCGGCCCAGTGCCACACAGCCTCAGGTCCCTGCTGATTGCTTGTTAAGGTTCCTTACAGGAACTCAGCCTCCACTGTGGGTGCAGCCATCTTGTGTTATGGAATCTCTGCCTCCACTGTGGGTGCAGCCATCTTGACCATTATGGTGTGATGGCCAATTTGCATATTCCCTCTTTATTAGATACTATAACTTAATGAGCCATCAAGGTTTATGAGTGGATAGGTGACTAAGTGATCCCTCCCAGAGCAGAGATAGGTTCTTCCTTCCTTAAGGACACATTCTTACTGCCCCTTCCCTCCATTGAACTCAAGGACTCAATGACTATCTTAGAACAACCACTTTGTCCCAGCTTCCAGTTACCTAGGGTTTGGAAAATCAGAGCATCTTGCTAGGCAACCAACATTTTTTCAAGGACATTTACATGTTTTGTTTTGTTTTGTTCTTGTAAAGTTTAATCTAATGGAACAGGAAGTAAAAAAATGACTGTTTGGCTCAACAGCAGACACTGAGCAACCGGAGGAGAAAGGGTCGGATGAAAGACAAACTGACTGACTTCCCAGTTTTTTTCTTGGCTGCCTCTGAATTGATTAATTTCAGAGAAACTGAAGAGGGTCCTAGGAAGAACCATCAAAATGATTAATAAAAGGAAAAAGCTAAGAGCTCTCAGTGAGGGACTGGGGAGGAGGAATTGGGGAAAGGAAAAGCCCTGGAGGCTGAAAACAAAGCAGCCACCAGAGACTGCAGAGCTGCAGGGAGCTATGGTAGGAAGGGACAAGCAGTCTGGGCCCAGCTACCTCCATGGCCCAGCATCTTGTCAGGCACTCTGGGAAATCAAAAGGAGCATAAGGCCTGGCTTATGCTCACAAAGATAGGGAGACAAGGCTATGCCCACAAAAGGACAAATTAGAGTCCAAGCCAAGAATATAAGCGCTGCAACAAGGCCCTCATTCTCTGATATGTGCCAAATGACTGGTGCAGTGAGGAGTGCTCAGCATTCTTAGGAGGATGGGGCCTTGGCAGGTGATGGGGCTGGGGCCTAGAGGAAGGGAACAGATGTGGTTAGGCAGAGAGAAAGGCAAGCAACATTGGCCTGGGGAAACTGTAAGACCAAATTGCAGAAGGCAGGATAGGGACAAGGAAGAGTGCCAAGTCATACCTGGTCTAGTGAAAGGTTCTCAAAACAGACTAGTTGGAGGAATTAGTGGAGGAATTTTGGTATTATGCTACAGGTAGAAGGCAGTCAGTGAAGGTGTTTGAGCAACGGAATGTCATGATGCCAGCCATGCTTTGGCAATATGGATCTGTCTAGGTGCTATAGATTACAGGTGGAGATAGGGAGACCAAACCTAAGACTACAGCCCTTAAGAAACCTCCTACAGCTGCAGCTACTGAAATTGTGCTCAAGCACTGACAGGGGCCAGGCCTCAGCTGACAAAGCCACCTAGAGCCCAGGTGTCCTTCTAAAAGAAGTAGTGTGGGATCCACACACTGAGACCAGGCCCGCCAAACCCATGGAGCCTTGGTCACCATTCAAATCACATCTCAGCATGCTTAGACCTGTACCAAGGACAGAACTCTGGGCAGATGATATCTCTGTTATAAATAGAGAATTTGACTTCAGGTGGGAAATTCAATTTGTGGGAGCAGATGAAATCTTCTGAAACCAAGATCTGATTTCCAGAGCAAATGTCCTTTGGTCTTAATGAACAAGAGAAGAAGATAAGGGAAAGAAGCAGCTATAATTAGGCCTTTCTGCTAAATAGGAGGCTTCTTGGATTACCAGGGAACTAACTGCCTGCAGTGCCTTAACAAATACCTCCCATTTCTGCGCCATGGCTTTTGAGGCAAAGAATGCCATTAAATATCGATGCATCATTTAGGAATGATTGCAAAGTGCTTTTCAGCTCTTGTTATTCATTAGCTATCCCAATCTCCCACCTGCTCTTCTCTCCCCCTCCTTCCCTCAGGCCCACCCATCATGAGCCTGGTGAGGTTTATGCAGGTTGAAAAGATGAGACCTGAAACTGAAAGGTTAATCAATTAATTCCAGGTTATACACTGCAAGATACTGACAGTCCAGCAGTGAGACTGTTCTAGTCAGGCCTTTCTTGGGGTTATTGCTTTAGCCCACTATGACATACAAACCAATACCGGCTTTTCCTTGCAAAGTTAATATTTTTTCTTCCCTGTCTGGTGAATGGCAGTCAGAGGAACAGAAAATGGGGTCCATGAAAGATGAGTGAAGAGAAGAGACATTAGTGACAGACAGACACAGTGAATGGCAGAAGTTGGCTGATGGCTCCAGCTCTGGAATTCCTGAGCCTTGTGCTCTGCTCAGGTCTAGTAAACATGGAAAAGAGCAAAGAAGACTATCTAGGAATATATGGTTTCCTACCTATGTGGCCCTGGACAGTCATTTAACCAATCTGAGCCTCAATTTCCTCATCTGTAAAATGGGGATTAGAGCAGCCTTAACATAACTCACAATGTTATTGTGAATATCAAATAAAAGTCAACTATAAAACTGCACATGTAAGGGATTACCTGACAGTGAACCAGGAAAGGCTCACAACCCTCAAACTCTTCAGCCACTTGCCTCTGTGTCAAGCATTCCCACTATTAATCACTCCTTTGGAGAAAGACATTGAAAGTTTAGCTGTGGACAAAATGTAAACTGTTGGGAGGGGAACTCATTGGCCCATTAGCATTCACTGGCACATTTCCAAGAATTCATTTAACAGATTAGCAGGGACCCGCCCCCCGCCCCACACTAAGGCTTGGGGGAGGTGGACTTAAACATCCTTTCTTCCCTAGAGTCTTTTCAAGGGATATTTTTCTCTGAGTGGTGTTTTCCTTCCCAAAAGCTCCAGGTGCATCCTTCTGTAAGTCGGCACCCCTGTGGAAAGCATTGGGCAGACATTGGATACTCCTTCAGGTTTTTTCCCCAGGGGGAACTCAGGCACAGAGAGGATAAGTAAAGAGTCTATGATCACACAGTGACCTAACCAGGATGAAGAGCCTATCAGAGGCACCCAGTCTCTGCTTACCAGCCTAGGTACATTTCCTATTGTCCATCCAGTTTCTCCTTTCCAAATCTTACCCCACTCCCACCCACTACCAGACAGAAGTGAGTAAGGGTGAGGAGGCTAGCTCCTGGCAGCAGTGTCTCCAGCACATGCCTGGAATCCCTCAAGGGAAATAGCTGTACTGGTGGCAACAGCAGCAGCAAGCACTTGGCATCTGACAGGCTCTGTCAGCATCAATTTAAATTGGTGTTTTGCTTCCTAACTCCAGGAGGGCAAACATGCCTAAGATGCCAGCGGGGGGGAGGGGGGGAGAAAAGGGAGGTATACAAGGAAGCAATGGGCCATTCCCCAGAGTCTGTCAATTCAATTTCCAAGGTCTTCCTCTCTTCATGGGGCTCCTTCTGAATGAGGGAGGTGGGTGAGGAGGAAGCAGCAGTGCAGAAGCTCTCTCTCTAGACAGAGACTAAAAAAAGAGGGGGGGGAGAAAAGGATGAAAAAAGGAAGCACCACAGTAGGATCTGGGCAATGCAAAGCTGGTGCTGAGGTCTTCTTATTCCCTGCCTGCAGTGGCCCTTCCTTTGGCTCTAGTCTCCAAGCCCTCCATAGCAGCACTCCTCTCCTCTCCTCAGGCCTGCTGTGACTGTGCTTTGATGCAGGCTTGACCCAGTGGGCTTTTGAAATTGAGTCCTGGGGTCGGAGGTGGAGCCCAAAAATCCATTTTTTCACAGCTGATTCTGATTCAGTGGGATCAACGCCCACAGCTCAGGAAACAAAGCACTTAGAGCTCCTCTACGCCACCCCATCCAAGGAAAAGTCCCTGGTCATTGTCTCATCTCCTCACAGTTCTACCCTCTGAGAGGTGACAGGCAATCTGATAGATTTATTCCTGCGAGTGCATTAATGGGCGCTAATGACTTAATGTGCTGTCCATTCCAGATAACATGTGCAATTTACCAGGACCTTCTGGAGACTGGGCTTTAACCCAAAGGAGAATTTCCGGCACACGCAGCTGGGGGTGGGTGAATTTGAGTAAGAGGAAGGCCCGCATCACACCAAGTAGGCTGCTGGCACCCTCTGGAACCTAGGGGTGTGGCTGGTTCTGCCAGCCCTGCAGGGGAAATCCACCCTGACAAGAGGACAAACACCCCCACAAACCATCGCATCCCCAAACTCATAATTATTCTAATTATTCTTTCTGCTCACCACTATCTTCAATACAGATAGTGGGTCAAAAGCAAGCAGGCTCTGGGATAATGCATTAATTCAGCATCTCTCTTGAATTGGGGGGGATCTCTATTTCTTCTATGAGATACACAAAATCAAGGGATAAACCCGGGGTTTCTTTTTGGTGCTTCCGTTTATGCAAGAAATTTGGAGCTACGCAACACTTATATGGGAAATCAAGCAGCAGTGTACTATGGAGTAGAACGTGAAAAGTCGCATATGGTTTTGAAAGATAATGTGAAACTTTGGAGAAATTTGACACTTTTGGCCACTTTGACCTTCACCTCCAGTCTCACTTTATATTATTGTTAGGGATTCCGTGTGTGTGTGTGTGTGTGTGTGTGTGTGTGTGTGTGTTTAAAGGTTGAGGAACACTGCCAATTATTGTCTGTGTTTACCTAAGTATATATTAGTTTATAGGATTAACTAAACTGGGACTGTCTAGGGATGGGCACTTAAAGAAGATCTAGGAAGAAAGGGGCTCATTGATGTGAAGTGTGTGTGTGTGTGTGTGTGTGTGTGTGTGTGTGTGTGTGTGTGTGAAATGCCAAAAGAAAATATTGTTAAACAAATATGTATTAGGTAAGTGAAAAGAGCAGAAGCCTGGAAGGCTAAGGAACCAGCAACACCAAAGGGGCCTGGGCTTTGTTGATACAAATAGTGTTGCTCTGTCCCCAAGCCCCAGAGAAGAGGAAGAACTGAGTGACCCAATTCTGGTCATAGGGCACTGCTGTACGATGATCCCCAGTTCTGGCCTGGGGATCCCTCATTCCCATGACTAGCACTTCCCCCAGCAGGTTGTGTGTATGAGGGAAGGGGGGCACAAATACAGACAAGGAGGCCCGGCCTGGTGGCTCGATGGGTTGCAGTGTCATCACATTCGCTAAAAGGTTGCAGGTTTGATTCCCAGGCAGGGCACATACCTAGGCATAAGGGAGGCAACCAATGCATGTTTCTCTCTCATGTCGATGTTTCTCTCCCTTTCTCTCTCTCTCAAATCAATATACATAACCTTGGGTGAAGAATAAAAATATGTATATAGACAGAGAAACTGGAAGCTAGCTGGGACCCATGAAACTAGTAAGCAGTGTGGCCTGCTCATCAGCTGCATTTGAGGGGAGAAGGCACCAACCCTTGGGAAAGGGTTGGCTGGCATTTTACTGATCAGGAGCCCAGAGCTGCTCCCTACAGTGTCTCTCAGCCTACACCAAGCAGGCAGGCTCAGCTAGCACACAAAGGGTCACTAAAAAGCCCTCTTAGCATAACTGCCCAGCCTTTTGTCCTCCTTCCTCTTAGTAACAAATCTTTTAAAGTGGCCCTTTCCTTCACTTTTCTCTCTGTCACCCAGCTTTCCTGCTAGCTCCCACTTTCCCCAGTAGTTCAAGATTGTCCCTCTCCCTTTTTTCCCACCCACTCTGTCTCAAACAATAGGGCCCTAGTTGGCCCCGATACTTTAGGATACGTGGGTATCTTGAGGGAAAGGAAAAATGGAGAATGAAGGAATGGGGGCTGAAAATTTATAAAGTGGCTTTCTCCTTAATCTTTCTGATTACACTACCCCTCATTCTATCACCCGAGGGGATTCTCTTGCTCATCAGATGCACTTCATACTGTGGCCATAGATGACACTCTGCTCTTTACTTATTCATATTTTTCTGGATGCTAATGGGTTACTGGGTTGCCACAGCAGAGGCAGACAGCTTAGTCTGTCTCTGGAAGAAGCTAGCAGCCTGTCTACACTGTGTAATCCCAGTTGAATGCTTAGAGTCATAGCCTTTTTGGAGACACTGTAACTTGTCAAATTAGCATGGGTTCAAATCCTGGATTAGGCTCTACTAGCTGTGCTAATTTGTGGAGATTACTTAAGCCTTCATTTCCTTCTGAGCTTTTGTATTCCTTTAAAATAGTAATAATCACATTACCTACCCTCCCAACTTTATTGTGAGGATTAAATGTGATAATTCCTGGGCCATAATAAGTGTTCAATAAAAGTTAACAATCATACTTATCATTACTATTAATTGTCATTAGATGGTTAGAATCTAGCTTTCACTGTCTACTGCAATGTGAGTCTTGGTTTCCTTCTTTGAAAAATAAGGATGATGTTGTTTTCTAAGTAAGAGGGTTGTGGTGATTATGAAATGAGTTAGTGCATTTAAAGCTCTCAGGACTGGCTGGAGGTCGTACCAGAGGAGTGTAACTAATTGTATCTGCTGAAATGAAGAACCAGTCTTCTTTTCCTAGGAGTGTTTACAGAGCACCCAGCTCACAGTGAATGATGGGCCTATAAGTGGTAGTCAGCATTACTATTATTACTGGAAGCCTATTCTCTGTCCATTTATCCCCGGATTCTCAGTTAGTGGTAGGTAGTTAAGTGATTATTAGTCCAGTGTGCCATGAGGTGGGCTGCTTCCCTGCACTCTCAGTATGCAAGGAAAAAATAGTGCCACTTATTAGCTTCTTCTCAATGTATTGATTTCATTAGGAAATAGACTCTGGCTGGAAGATCTTCATTTGTCATCCAATTGTCATGTGATTTGAAGAGACTGGACTATTACCCAGGGAATCTTCCTCACTAAATTTCAGTGCGACTGGATGGAGCGTCCCAGTTTTACACTGGATGGAGGGTCCCAGTGTTAATTTTGCTGCATTTTGGTACAGGGTTAAGAATGTTGAAGAACCTTCTCTGTACCCTGCCTCCTGCTCTCCCTCCTCCTTCAAATCTGTTGAGCATAAGGAGTGTGCAGCTTGTTAAACAAAAAAACAAAAACAAAAAATCCTACTTATGTGATTCTCTGACAATGGGGGAGTTCTTCTTTTGGAAATGAAAGCCATGTGATGCAAGCCTGAGAACTTACTTTGACCAAGAGCAAGAAACAGTGTAAATACTCCATCACTTCAGATTGGAATTGTGCAGCAGAATGCCTTGGCCATAATAAGTGTTCAATAAAAGTTAGCAATCATAGTTATCATTACTATTAATTGTCATTAGATAGTTAGAATCCAGTTTTCATTACCTACTGCGATATGAGTCATTTCAGTAGTTCACTACAAGGCAAATTGGTCTTGAGAAAGAATGATAGCTACCATTTACTGGGACATTTTACATCTATTACCACATTTAATACTCCCAATAACTCTAGGAGGTAGGTTCTACCATCATCTCCATCCCACAGTTAAGGCTAAGAAAGGTTAAGTGACCTACCTTAGGCCACACCTCTAATAAGGCAGATTCTAAAAGCTATGCACTTAGTCTAAACTAGGATGTGCCTCTCTAGTCACTCAGGAGCCCTCACACATGCATTTGTCCAGTGACACAGTCACTCCCAATACTCTCTTCCTTCATGATCCCTTCTTTACTTTTGTTTACTGCACAGCAGATTGACTGGAGTCCAGGCATATGCTTCCAGTGAGCCAAGCAAGCTAATCAGAATTATAAAATGCATTTGTTTTTGTTATTAACCTGCTGAGTTTTATTGTAAGAACTTACACAAATCAACTTGTTGGTATCTGTGTTATTAATATTAATAAGGAAAGGAAATGGGTAAGGATCTGGAGGGGATCCCGCCACCCAAGACACCACCCCCAAGGAAACCAGCAGGGACTGTCTGGCTGCAAATAGCATTATTCACACTGGACAGCTGGTTCCTCGAATCGGTTCTCCAGTCCCTGGAGACAGGAGTCTGACTCTTCCTGCTTCTCTTCACCTCTCTCTTTGAGTTTAGAAATCATTCTGAGTACTTCTCTGACTAGACTC